>NC_138576.1:59422201-59784575 GCF_964289735.1 Phaethon aethereus
GTGACTTTAAAACATCGGTCCTCCATGTAGGAATACTTTACTTTCCTCTTTCCCTGCCTTTCTGTGCAACTTCTGAAGAGGGGCTAGAAAAGGAACATGAAGAATATGTTTTTCTCTTGCGCATCATAGTAATTTCTCTGTATCCCTCCCTGAATAATTCTAATTTAATCTCTCCTGTTTTCCTCTGCTCCTCACGTTTATCTTATTTCTATGGTTTCTGCCTTGTCATTGTTTCTTTCAATCCTTGTCTTAGCATTATCCTAAGGTTTCCCTTCCTTCCTTCTGCTGTGAAGGAAATGTGACATAGCACAAGAGATCATATTTTGCTTGAATAAAACAGAATAATAAGTGTAGCTCTCCTAAGGCAATTCTAGGTAAGGTGCTATTTCGCCTACTCACAATTTGGAAGTGGTGAGGCACATGGTGGGGGGCTATCGGATAACTACTGGTGCTCCTCTTTGAAATGGCCCCTGGGCTGTGGGAGGCTTTCTGCACGGTGAAAAGCATCATGACAGTAATCCTGTGGTCAGTAGTTGCGGCAGAGACCAAGGGCTGTTTGGGTCCCACTGACTAAAAGAGGGTGACTTCAGGACGAGGATGGTACAAGCGGAGATGCTGGTGTGGCATTTCATCTCCTCCTATACAGCCCCTGGACAAAGACTTTTTGCCTTTAGGAATTTGAGTATGGCATTTTTATGAACAGTAATTCCTGGCATTATTTTTATTCCACCAGCATTATGGAAGTATTGCTACTATGTTTACGCACAGCAGTTTGCAGTATAGTGTTTTTTCTATTTGTCTGTAATCTTAATCTAACAAGACATTCACAAGCTGCCTGGAAAATGTGGGGTTTTTTCCCCCTATTGGAATTTCCGTAGAAGAAATCGCCATCTGATAATTGCCTATCGTAAAGAATGATTTTCATCACAGGAAAATAAAACAGTATAGAAGAACCTACTTCTACCATCTTTCTTATTGTTTTTCTGGCTTTGCCAATTTGGAAACAGCATCATGCTGTGAAATTGTTTTGGTTCCCCGTCCTCCCCCGTACCCCCTCCTGCCCTTTTTAATATCTCACATTCAAAATGAACGGTTACTTAGAATTAAAAAAGAGACAGTGTTTGTAGTTGAAGACAGAATTGTCCTTGGAAAACAGGGTTTTTAATTTCCTCTTTAAAATTAAAGCTTTAATTTTTCCAGGTTCAAACTAAACAAATGAGCCAAGGGAAAAAAAATACCCAAAACCCCAAGCCCCTGTCAAAACAAGAAAAAATTGCTAAAAGAATTTCACACATTGTCTAATTAAAACTTTCAAAAAAATCAGGCCAAAACCTCTTAAAGTTAATTTGCAAAAATAAAGTAATTCCAAATGAAAATGAGGGGATTTATACAAAATATTTTCTTTATCAAGCCCATCTAATTAAAAAAATGAGAGTAATCTGAGCCCTTTATCCAAGTAGTGGAAGCAGAAAATCTATGTAGGTTTTTAATTTTATTATATTTGTATATATAAACATGCAGACACATGGTCAAATGGCTTTTAAATCCCTATCCTCCTAATTAATTTAACCTATATATAATTTTTATGAGTAGGATATTGAAATGAAAGGTGGAAGATTATTTGAAATTAAAACAGCTACTTCAATAAAAAGAGGAATATTCTCACTGGATACCATCTCTCTCCTAATCTCATTCAATTTAACATATTTCTATATGAGCAGTAAGATATAATGACTAATAGAAATGAAAAGGAGGACTGCCAAAAGTCAAATTGCTTCACTGGAAGCTTCTTAGGAAAATGGCAACATCCAGTTCTAGGTAATTGTATCTTATTTTGTAGGAATGTCACTGAATGATGTTAATTTGCCTTTAGGTAGTGCTCTTTTGGTTGAACAGAGTAACAAAAAAATTATTTGGGCACTTTTTGCTTGTCTTAGAAATGGTTCAACGTTGTTTAATAAAACCGAAAAGCTCAAGCTTGGAGAGGACAAGTTGTAGTCTTACAGAAGGAAATCACTAACGCAGCTATTGCAGGGATCAAGAAAAATTTCACCACCATTGAAACCTGAAAATTCTTTTGGCTCTGAACCTTAAAGGGCTTTAACACAGAGGGACAGAGGTGAAGTCTCCTGTTGTTACAGACAGCCTGAAGCTCAACCTCCTCAAAATTTAGTAATCTTTGTCTCAAAATGAGTTAGGTTTCTTGTTGGATGTTTGATGATGCAAAGCTGTCCACCACTTTCCAGTTTAGCTGTGTTCATGGTGAGCTTTTTCTCATTTGTTTGGATGTTGGTGTTGTCCTTTGTTTTGAAAGAGTCTTTCCTCACCTTTCATTTATTCTCCCTATTGCGTTTATAGATAGCATCTGCCTTCCAGTATTTGTTTTCATAAACAAAACAATCCAAATTATTTTAGACTCCACAAATACACTTTTCAGTCTCTTTATCATCCTACCGTCCCACTGGATACGGTCCCAGTCTAAGGTCATGCCTTGAGCACAAGGGATCAGTCTTGGCACACAAGTTACTTTGTTTTGAGCCATTGCAATTACCCTTGTCATGGATGGATGCCTGCAGGAAGTTTGGTGTTAGGAATGCCTTGTTCTTTCATATTTTCAGTAGAAGTTACAGCTTGGGAGCAAGACTTGGGTTTCCTTTCCTGATGTGGACGGCTCTTGGTTCCGCTGGTAATTCAACTCTTGTAGTACTAAGGAAGTGAAATATTCCTTCTAATCAGAGCCTTTATTTCTCTGGTTTTCCGTAGTTTTATCTTTAACATGCTAAAAATTAAGTTTAGTCATGCTGCCTCTTGCATCGGACAGAATGTTTCAGTGTCTTTCTAGTGGAGCTTTCTATTACGAAAATATTATTTTGGTTCATCATAGTGATTTTTTTTTCCTCCCTGAAGTGCTTGACTTTTTTGTATGGCTGGAGGAGACCTGAGTTTATTACTGTCAGGAATAACTCTTAAGTGACAGTTAAGATACTAATAATTTAATATGCTATCTTTGACCTTGTAATTTTTCTTATGAAGGCGCAGTTTTAATGGTTTCGACTCTGTAGCCTCTTGTTGCCTGCAGATGCTACAGACTGAATTCATCACAGCACTCAAGCACAGCCTTAAGTAAAGAGTGTGAGTATGTTCATGATATTTGTCTAGACAATCCTTTGAAGGATGCCTATAGACTGTTTGCAAAAACGGTTTTACTGCCCATAAGGACAGCAAACCCTCAAACATGACCCCAGAGCATACGTGCCCAAGCACTCTCACAGTGTTAGTATGTGGAAAGGTGTGTCCAGATGGGCTATTTGCAGGTGATATGCAGCACGTTTGTGGGGCCCTGATGTCGCTGGGCTGCCAGTGCATCTGTGGACCCAAAGTGGTCCCAGCAGTTTCTAAGAGTTCACTTCTAAGAGCTGTGCAAACACGGTTGACTTCAGTACTGATTTCAGCTGGGGGACCTAATTCTTTAAAAGTAGTCCTCAGAAGATTAAATGTAGACACGCTACCCAAGGAGTGGAGAATACTGTGGGCTTTAAGAAGTTCTTTAATTGTTCACATTTGATAATGATGAAAAAGGTGGGTCATTTTTACTTTGACACTACTAAGACTCACACTGATTTTCAGTAGGAATTTGGCACTTTCTTCTCTCAAGTACTGTTGAAACTGTCATATACTACTGGTTGTGCTGTTATTACAATGTGCTGTGAGAGTTTCTGCTGGCCACAGCGGAGAGAGGGACCCTCTATGAGATGCTGACAGCGGGCTCAGGTGAGGGCCAAGCCCAGCACAGGGTGGGATGTGGTGCCCAGCAAGTAGAAACCTGGCTTCCTGGCGTGTGCCAAGGGTGGTAGCAGGCAACAGCAGCTGGGTCCTAGGAGAGGAAGCTTGGGGAGGCAGGTGATATAAATTATGCACAGCAGAGAAGTAAAACTGCTGTGCTGTGAGTGAGCAAAACCATGTCATTGAAGGTGGAAACCCGGTGAAGCAGTTTGGTTGGAGTCCTTCTTCAACAGATGTTAGAGGAGTGGTCAGGTACTGCCGTGCACTGGTAGTCGCCCTGTCCTGCAAACAGTAGCGTAGGGGTCTGCGTCTTCCTTGGCAGCCCACTGTTAATTGTCGCTTGTAAGCCTTGTATTGCAAGGACTGTGGTTCCTAATAGTAACTACCTGCTTGCTGGTGTCTGTGGAGTGGCCATGGCCCAAGCTGGGTTCATAAGAGGCATGGTTAGGTTGTGTTCTGCTGCATAATCAGAGGTTATTGCAAATGCTAAAAAAGCCCACACACTGTGTATATATAATTAGTTCTTTTTAGTGGTCTGGTAATACTCTATCAGTTTTATTACTCTTCCAGTCAAATGCACAGCTCACTTCATGTCTCATCTCCACTTCTTACTGTTTTCTGTCATGGGATTCCTTTTACTTAGAATTCATATGATTCATGGGTAACAGGCTTTTCTGTTGAAGTGCAATATGTCTACAGAGGCAGTTGTGACTGCCACCACGCTTGTGACTTAATCTACGTAAAAACTCACAAGAATCAGTCATTTGGAAGAAATTCCCACCTGCTGTTTGTGTAGGATGGCCATCTGTCTGGCAAATCCCTAGGCAGAAGTCAGATATGTCTGAGAAGAGCCAGACAACCTCCTGACACCTGTTTCTCCAGCAGCTGTGGTTGCTTATTCTGCTTTTTATTTTCTCACCAGGTGCTGTTGAGATTGGGTTTTAGATCTGTGTTCAGCGGCTTTTGAATTCTAGACCCAACACTGGGTACAATGAGGGATCTTTCTGACCAAATCACCCTTTCACCTTCTGGGCCCAAATTTTGGGCGTTCATAATTACACCTGAGGAAGTGCACCTGAATTTGGGCATCTCAGTTCAGTCACAGAAATCGATAAATACCCAACTTCTTTAGTCAGTTCTGGAAAATGCCTTTGGAATGGCTGAAAAACACTGAAACGAATTTGCTTTTATTATTGTGGCACCTTCTATTTGAGAATCATCCCACATATATTCACGACGCTCCATGTAAATGGATTCCAAGATGCAGAAAAAGATAGTGGAAGTGTCAAAGTGGTACTTTGTAAAGATACTCCTTTTACCTGCTATTTTAAATAACTGAGTATTGACAAACCATCCATTTGGAGCCCCTGGTAGAATATTTGTTTGCCTATTGAGATCTTCTCATTCACAGATTGTCCTCAGTTTCTGTGTGACACAGCTTTTGAGCAATAAAGAACAAAGGTTTCAAAACCTGGTCTGTATAAGTTTTGGGGCACTTGTATTAATTAAAAAGCCTATAAAATCATGCAAGAAGGCATGCAGCCCAGAATGGCTGGTTTGCTTTGCTGTCTTCCACAGTGTCTACATTACAAAAAGTGTTTCACCCCCACGAGGCTTAACACAGTTACCATTCCAGTGTTAACTCTGAAGATATCTTCAAAGACACCTAGATGAAACTAGCAAAAGATGTTTTCTGCAGCTCTAGTGCATGCTTTCTGCATGGTACATGCCATGCTGCACCAGATTTCTTTGCTGGAGCAGCAGCCATGAAAAACCAAATAAACACAACCTTCTGTAGATGAATGGTATCTCCTGCAACTAAAGGTTAAGGTGTCATCCAATGAATTATCCTTCCTAATGGATTCGTTGGATTGCTGTGATAGGGACATAATTTACTACCTTTTGTACATCAGCGGTTGTGTTCTCAAAATGGTGTTTGGGGATTTACGATATTGAACAGGGTGAATTAGATGTCAAATTATCAACCATCCTGTTTGACATTTAGCCAGTGCTGACACGAACTACGCATTTAACAAGATGAGGCTTCTGTAGCACAGTCTTTCAATAGGATTGTTTTATTTCAAGGCTGTTGTTCATGAAATGTTTCTGTAGAAAATCTGCAAAATAGACTGTTAATTGCATTGACTGTTGTGTTGTGGCCAGCCAGATGTTATTGGAGTGTGTTGTAGCTGTCATCCTCCCTGTAGAATGTTGCTGAGGCATTGCCTCCTTGATGGAAAATAATTCATCTGGTAATCCACCAAGTAGTTGCAGTTTGGAGGCAGGTGGTACCCTGATGTAAAGTCTCCAGCTGGGTTAGGGGTGCCTGCCAGTATTTGAACGATATTTTTGAGAGGAGCAAGTGACCTCTTCAGGCTTCATTATTCCCACAGCTCTGTATACATCCACAGAACTAAGGAGGTTGCTTGACACATGCACTTTTTCAAAGTATATTCCTGTCTGGATACATTTCATTAAAGATTTCCTTCCTACAGTTCCTGCCTGCCTTAACTGACAGTTCTGGATTGGTTGATATAGCTTATGATTTTTTCTTGGCTATTTTTTACTGTGTGCTGGATGACCTTAAACCAGTATGCTTCAAATGCTGCTTTGTGGATTATATCTAGACTGTTGGGTTCTTTTATATGGCCAGCTGCCTTGTCTCCAGAGGAGGCAAGATATGTCTGTTTTCACAGAATGCCCCGTCTAACCATTTGATTGCCTCCTTTGAGCCTCTGATCCCACTGACACCGACCAAAAGCTGCCTTTACTGAATCCACACAGGAGGAGGAGGAGATGTAGCTGGGAAGCATGTCCTTGTTCGTATCTGTGCTGTCAAATGAGAGTTGCTGCTGCTGTGAGGAACCTGTTTTTGATCTAAACGACTAGCATAGCTGCCTAGAGTGGACCACCCGTTGAATAAGGGTGCAAATGAAAGCCATTGATTTAATAAGTCTGTACACCTAAACACCGAGAAGGTTCTCATAACCCATGAAAACAAAAGGGGACATGCATCAATTTACAAGGCTGTTTACACCTCTTGCTTCCTTGCTTAGTGCTGTAACTCTAGGCAACACAGGAGACGGCAGCAGCTTATTGTGCTGTTTGAATGTATGATCAACCAAGCAAAGACAAAATGAGTTTACGCAATGAATTTGGCAATAGTATTCCAGGACAGAGTGTCTGCCCTCTTCAAACTGCCAAACCCTCTGGCATATTCTCTTGACTTAGAAACTGAAAAATGCACATCAGCATCTTTCCTAGTGAGTTGTCTGCCCCTTGTGTTTTCCAGTAAAAGAAAAATCATTGTTTCAATACAGATATTCTGTCCTTACATTTAAGCTCCCAGAAGGCCTCTGACTATGCGACAAGAATTAGTCATGGCTATTGCATAACAGTTCATGCATAATGTTTAATGCATTCTCAGTTTTATGAAATATGGATAATATTGGAGACATTTTGAATAGTAGTTCAGATTTACACTTTCTTTTTAAGGTGGAAACAAGAGGAACATTTCTAGTACTCTTCAGTGACACTGGAAGAGTTGAGATGGTTACTATTGAAATGACCACAATTCATAGAAGTGGAAGAGGAAAAAATATATTGCGTAGATGGATTATGGGCAAAACATAAATGATTAAAGCATTTCTGGAGATTAGAAATGCCGTGCTTTTATTCCAACACCATAGCTGTCTCAGCATGCTTCCTCACTGCTCTGTCATGGGTGTGTTGCTGCTTGGTGTGGAAGGTTGGAACGCAACTGAGAGGACACAGTTTTGAAGAATGTTTCTTCTTGTTTAAGGTTTATTATTAAAATGAAAGCATTCAGCATTAAAAAAAAATTGATTTGATGCGTGTGCAACTTCTGTTAAGAGTCAACTCACATTGTATATATTTGTTTTGTGACATACAGGACAGTTTTCCAGCTCGGTTTGGAGGAATACATTTCGTCAATCAGCCGTGGTATATCCATGCCCTCTACACAGTTATACGGCCCTTTTTAAAGGAGAAGACACGAAAAAGGGTATTCTGTTTAATTGTCCATCACCTGGCAGTTTTACTCAGCAGATGTATCACCCTCTAGTAAAGTAAAAATACACAGTATATCAGCTTGCTATTGGTGGAAAGTATTTAAATACATCTGCGTTGTAAAGAGTGTCTCAAGCTGTTTCAGAAACGTACATAGCGTTATCCTTTAAGGACACAGTCAAGCAGTGCAGTGAAGTGTATTTTAAAATGTAAGCATATGCTTTCCTCTGGGTTATGTAAAGAATATTTTCAACATTACAGTTTCTATTAAGGTTCTATTCAATTCAATACTTTTAAATTTCTATTAAAATTATTTGTGTCTTTCTTTTAGGAGCAGAGGTAGTGAGTATGAAGTCCTTTTCTAGTGTGATTTCCTTGACATTAGCATGAACTAAAATACACAGCTGGTATATAGTAGTTTGCAAATACTGATTTGAACGAAAGCCAATGAAAGGAAATTCGTGTGCATGCATCTGAGCATAAGCACAAGCAGTCTCTGAGATGTTGCTGAATTTGCAGCATTTGCATCAGTGCAATTAAACTGGAGCTTGGTGGTGATAGCACATAGAATGATATTATTTCTGTAACAGGAAGTTTGTCATCCAGGAAAACACAATCAGCATCACGTACAAAGCCACTGCAAAGAATGTGATGATCTTTTTTTTTTTTTCCTAATGGGATCAGCTCTCTAAGCAACACTGTATTTTCTCTCCTCAAACATAGCGTACAAGGCCACAATGATCCTTGGTGTTTAGCTGTTTCTTACTGACAGATTATGCTTGTGCAGCCTCTGGTATTCACAGATTTTGAACTATAGATCACAAAGCCTTTTATGTGATATCTGTTATAAATACGCAAATGAAAATCCATTTTGCAGGATTCAGTTGCACTCTGTTGACTACAGCTTCAACAAAGAACATTATAGTGCCAGATATGTTTGAGGCCTTTTTAAGTTCAAGTGCTCTGTATGCATAACGAGGGAGTAAAGTACAGCTTATGGGTATGTTACAACATTAAAAATAAGTGATAAGACAGTTGAACATAGGTGCTAACATTAGTTAGCATCTAAATTTTTATTTAGACACCTGAATCAGTGGCATATATTTTCATAAATGCTGACCTACAACTGTTTTTGTCAATACCTATAAGAAGTAGTCAGGTGGTTAAATATCGATTTAGGGTGCAAAACTTAGAGTCAAACTGTGAAAATTATGTCCAGCACGTAAAATTTAAAATCAGCTTTAAAAAAAAACATAAGAGACAGAACAAATTATTGTGAAAAAAACCCCAGACCCAACAGAATTCTCTTCAGAATTTTATCAGGCTCCTTATTTGTCTCTTGTGTTTATCCTGAATTATTTTTTATTTTTTAAAGACGTCTGGTAGATTTGCAACTGATAACTATATTCAGATCAATGTAGTACTAGGCGTGTATAAAAACAGTTGCTAAGAAGTGAAACATTCAGTTGGAAAGGCACCATAAAACAAATTACTTTTGCCATTAATATTTTTCTTTCACACAAGGATAAATCCCTTTCTGAGTTGGAGGAACATTACTGGGTTTGCATGGTCATATTAAGCTTCCTGTCTCCACAGCTGACTGGAAGATGGGCTGAAATAAGCAATACAAGACAAGCATATATTTGTCTGCCTTTTGAATTTAACTCTTGATAAATCATTGCCAAGGAGTCCCTGCAAGGTGAAGTGGGATGTGAATGGATAGTACTTGACGTCTGCCTGTGCACACACCTCTGCCTGCCCTGTGGCGAGCAAGAGGCAGCGTTCGGCTGTTTGGAGGCTACACCCTGCCTTCCTTCCGGGCTACTTCAGCCCTAGTACCTTAAAAATGGCCAGGCACTGCCATTCCTACTGTTTGATCGTACGGGCACTTTCTGGCAGGGCACTGGCTGGTGCTTTCTTAGACGTTGCCCAGGAACAAATTAGGGATGGAATGGACCAGTGAGCAGTATGTATGAGGTGAACTTGTTACGGAGATGGAAGGAGTTTAACCATATGTATTTGCACTGTGCCATGGCACTTGCTGCCAGTCCCAGAGAGTGAATCCTGACCCATCTTACTTGCTAGTCTAGAAATAGCTGCTGTGAGCTGTCTAGCCATACCCAAGAGCAGGCATTTCCTCCCAGTGGATGGTCTGCAGGTCCCTAGCAGCTGAGGGAGAAGGATGTACGAATCCAGAGGTGCTCTGTTTCTAGTGCTCATCTATCACACATTCCAGGTCCCTGAGAAGAAACAATAAGGTTAAATATAAATAAAAGTATTCATATACATATATATTTATATAAATGTAAAGCATATCTGAAAATAAATCAGTCTACCAAGACACTGATGGAAAATATCAAGTAGTTCACCAACTATTCTCTCATTGTTGTCACAGAAATTGTACTGTTATTACTTGCTTCATATATTGTCAAGTATGGATGGTGGTTATTAGTACCACCATATCAAGGAAGAAAATCTTTGCAGTGGAGTTTTCATTACACTGCACTATTGATCTTATTTATAGAACTCATGGATGGATGCTGAAAGTCAGTACATATTCTGTAATGTATACAGTGAATATTAATTATATTTATTTTTTATGGTCTTAATTTATTCACTTGATTTAATTCACAGGATTAGGGAAAGCAAACAGCAAGAGATAGGCAATCTGTCTGTTTAATCTTCAGTCCATCTAGTTACCTGACATCAGTTCTTACCCTCCTTAGGCCCCTTGTCCTGCAAACATTTAAAGTCATTTATGCTTTAATCACTTTGTAGGTTTATGACCACGCTTAAGGCAGAGGCGATGTGTGTGTTGGTGGCCATCTCTTTTAGCCCAACACAGCTAGAATATTGGAACTGTACAATATCCTCTAATAATGATGATGTTATGTGGGCTTGGACAATTTTTGTGATACTGCCTTGTTTTTACCTGCATGTGTACATACAGATATTCCTGCACGGTAATAACCTCAACAGCCTGCATCAGCTAATACACCCTGAGATCTTGCCTTCAGAGTTTGGAGGAATGTTGCCCCCCTATGACATGGGGACGTGGGCAAGAACACTGCTGGACCATGAATACGATGATGACAGTGAATGCAATGCGGACTACAATGCTCCTGCAAAGGAGATTGAAAAGGACCTCTCTCCCAAATCCATGAAAAGGTGGGTTAAAGGTACTGCGGTCTTCTAGTATTTGTGATAAGGTTAACATTTGACTTCCTCCTCTTTTATGAAGTTGCAGGTAATTCCCTCAGTTTATTATATATGAGGACCATTTTTTTTCCTTTCTTAAGGTCACTGTTGATTATAGACCATAGTGTTGATTGTTATCCATGCGAGTTGTGAGCTCAGTACAGCTAATTATTTCCGTGCCATATAGGTAGTGTATACAGTACTCTGTTTGGAATAAGCTGATATGCCACCCCAGCCTACAGTGAGTATTAGAGAGACAGTGCTAGCTGGAGTGAGCCTAGGTGCAGAGAATAAATTTGGGCCAATTATCCAGCTGGGTGGTGATGATAAGTCTTACCTTCCTCCATCCCACAGCCCAGTGCCTCATATCCACCAGCCTGTAGGTGCCAGGACATTTACAGCATCTGAACTGTCAGTCGCAGTGACTGCACACAACGTGAGAAAAAGTAACGAGGAGAACCTGGACAAAAATCAGTGCCAGTCGTTATACTCAGGTCTGGTAAACATCCTGGCGTTCTGATATTCTTCTCTTTGAGAAGATACAGTATAATTGCTTGCTGCATTTTACCATTCCAAATAAAGTACAGGGAGAGGTTAGTTACCTCTCCAGTTACTATGGAAGCAGTGAGGTGATTCACTTGGGAGGGGTAAACCTGGTCCAGCCTTGCCAGGGCGGTAGAAGATAAAGGTGAAAGATTACGGCAGGGTGATAGAAAAGGTTGAGCAGGGCAGCAAAAGTCAGAGTGCAGCTCATAAGCCTAGCAGTGAATCAGAAGAGAACAAACAGGGCAGAAAACAACATAGAAAGTTATTAAAATTACGTCAGAATATGCTAAACTAAGAATTCAGTTTCAGGAGATGGCATTTGATGCAAAAGGGAGAGAGACTCTGGAAGCAAATCAGACAGGATAAAATATTTTCAGTCTCCTCAGGGAGATGATTTTGGCTGGAAAATGTTGCATAGATTGAGGGGGCAGCGTGGTTTGAAAGAGAGATATATTTGGGGAAATAGGAGACAACAGGAGATTGCCATAGGAATAAAAAAAAAGAAAAAAAAGCAGTGAAGTTTAAGGATTTTGTGCTGAAAAAAACTGTAGTGCATTGAAAGTAGGAAACAGCAAGAGACCGGGTAGGAATGAACTAGGATAGGGAGAAGTTAAAAAAGGTCCTGAAGCCATATGACAAAGATGCAATTAACACAAGTAATGGAGAAAATGGGACAGCAAAGAGCGACGGGAAGGGGAAAAGAGAGCAATATATTTATATATGATTTGCTATATACAAGAATTATGAGACAATAGAGAAGCTGTCTTGGAAAGAAGGGTGGAATTTAGGAGCTGATATGCTCCTTACTGTTGCAAAATGAAGTAATGAAAGTAAATAGCTTCATCCAAGGTTGCAACTGAAAAACATGAGAAGGCCTGTGACAAGACGCTTTGGAGCAGCCTTCTTCAGACTATCCTGAGCAAACACATTAGTGAACGGAAAAGCAGTGGATTGACCAGATTCTTCATTCTTTCTCAAGGAATGCTTTCTCGCGCTTATCTGTTTTATTCTCATTTAACTTGTGCGTGAAAAATCTTTCATATAGAATTACACTTCAGTGTAAACTTCAAATTGACATTCTTTCAGCCTGAGTTAGCTGACACGGTAGAAGACATACTGCGGAAGATAAGCATGTTGAAATTTGTATCTACATAATATTGAGCTGAAATTTCCTCACCTTCTTTGCATTCCTTTTCAGTTAGGGTGTCTGCAGCACCTGCTGGAATCCTCATTCCCTGCTGTTGGATATAAAAAGTACTAAGCAGACTTACTGTGCTAGTACCACGTAGAAGGCAGTGGTAGTAAGATGGACAGAAAGTCCCAAGGCTTCGATGTATTGCGTGCACAGACTGTTAAAACAGAAATAGAAAAGTTAAGGTAAACCAGATACTTCATTAAAAATTAAATTTAACTTGAATTCGGCACCTGATGGATTGTTTCTCTCAGTTTAAAACCACACTCAGTGTGGTATGTTAGAGCAGAAGAAGGTTTCTAACATATAAAAAACCATGACAGTAAGCCAGTGAAAAGTGCTTAACTTAGTACAAATTTCACAAGTGTCTAGCAGATCTCCAACAATTACCGTGTTTAATTTGGCTTGCCATTTTAAAATTAGTTTATTGCTCTGAAAGGATATTCTTTTTAAACTCAAATCCTGCTGAGAATTCATTTCTTTGTTACTCATTTTTGCCCCCATATGAACTAGTGGGGTTCCTCCAGATGTTGAAGTTCTGGTGAATTGGATGTTCTCTACTTGAAAGGAAGGTTGATCCTGGGGAGGGTGGTGGAGATAAGGAGGAATTAATGCCACCTGTAGCACAGACCTCTGGGGAGAACGCGTTCACGTCCCATGGCAGCGTCACAGCTGTCTTAGCGGTCCTGTTTAGCCTGTGGCTGTGTCCCCCCGTGGCTCTCAGGGCTGAGGCACCCAGCTGGAGGCCTGCATCTTCTTCTCGCCTAACCCCGCAGGGCAGATGTCTGTGTTGATCAGCTTTGCAACGCATCTGTTGTGGCTTTGGTTCCTCATCTTTGCAGTGGGGCTTTGTAGTACAACTCTGTCCTACTGCGTTCTGTGAGAATTTATTCAGTAATGTCTGTAAAGTTATTTGGGAGATGTAGATAGAAGGTGCGAAAGACTTAGACAAGTGTTTTTCCTTTTGCATACCTTCATATATGAATTGCTGCTGAATGGGATGAAACATGACAGTAAGTGTTGATTTAAAACTGAATGAAAACGATTTCTCCTTCTTCAAGGCAATTAGGCTCCTGAGTTTACAAGCCATAGATCAGGGCTTGTGCAGTTTCATTTTCACACCTGCCTTCGCATCAGGGAGGTTGGAGGCCCTGGGAATTTGTGACCAAAACTGCCTCACTGGGAATTTGAGGTCAGGTTTGCAGCCTTTCCGGCTACCCTTCAGTTCCCCAGATGGCAACTGGAAACCTTGGCTGCTCAGACACTGGCCGCCTAGGAGGAGGCTCAGTATCCTATTAGTACTTACATTCAGTTGGGAATCCTTTCAACTTAGTATGCTTCCACAGCGTTTTTTATCTTGATGAACTGGATTTTCCAGGAGTACAGCTTCCCACCAGCAAATTTTCAATCAATCAGCTTTGCATTGGCATGGCACCTTGTGAAGATTTAAAAAAAGAATATTTAATTCAGCGGTTTAGTTTTCTGCCTGAGGAGCTGATCAGAGTTCTAGATGAGAGTTATTGTACAGTTTTAATTAAAAATTTTTAATTATGTTTATCACAAGAGGGAGCACCAGATTTTTAAAGCTAATTTTCTCAATTTTAGCATTAGTAAAAGAATGTGGCAAGTATTATTAGAAAATATCCTTGTGTTTAAAGTTTTCAGCTAGGCTCTAGTTCAGATGTTTTTTCTTGTGTTTTTGAAGGTTTTTTTAGATTCTTTGGGAAAGACCAAATTGTCTCATGCTGTCAGCCTCATTCATTGGTTTCAGTGGATCATGCCAGTTTATAAGAGTAGGGGATTGACTCTGTGTGTTTATCTTAGGAGAGGTCAGAATTTGTAAAGGTTTTTCTCTGCACTGTAAGCCCTCCACATGGGCAAATCTGTAGCAATGCTGCAGTTACACTGTGCTTACACTGATCAAAAATAGATGCCTACATTGCAGAGATGTACACATGCTCTAGCCATTTCAAATGTTTACAGAAAGGAAGAGGAATAGACATTTCTAGCATGAGATTCATCTCACTAAAGGAAACATCTAACAAGGGTTGCTTTTACCATACCCCAGAAGTGTTTGCTTTTTGACAAGCTGGGACATAAGTAATATAAGACCCCATCTTAACACTTTGGACTTTGTTTTTAATGGAGCATTTTGAGTTTGCTGGAGGTTGGGGTTTCCTCTTTTTCCCTCACTCATGGCTGTTGCAGGGTGCCAGTACTAGTGCCAGTACTGTGCTGAATCAGAGAATCTGGAGAAATTTTGCAATCATCATTGAATTTGCTCTTACCATCCTTCCCTGCTCTGTTTAGTTGAGTTGATAAGTGAATTTGACAGATGTGTTCACTGCTCCCAGAAATCCTGCTGCCAATGGCAGGATTCCCTAGGGTTGGCTTAGGAGCTCGCACTGTTGCATTTAAGTGCTATTCAGAAAAGGAGCAACTTGTGCTTCCAGCTAACACATGCCACTAATTGCAGCGTGCCGTTAGCCAGCTGGGTGGCTGAATTGTTCCTTCTTTAGCAGCCCAGTGCCATATAACCTTCTGGTAGAGAGGGTCAATGTTTAAGACAAAAGACAGCCTAGTTTGCCCTCTGATGTGTGCTGAGGATGCACCCTGCTTCACTGTTGTGCTGGAGAGAGTATCCACTTTAGTCCACCTTTTGCTCCTGTATCCACAAACCAGCCCTTTAAAGCCACCTGATCACTCCGTGAGGATGTTTTCTGACCATTTGCAAAGATCAGATGCTTGGGTAATGCTGTACCATTATTTTTAAGCCCTAGCAGAAATGAAAATAAACAAAAGAAAGCTGAGGTTTACCCTCATTTGTCTTGATCTAGAAATGTCAAATAAACATGTTATCTCTCTGCAGGTCTCAGTCAGTTGTGGATCCTGGGGTGCTGAAACGCATGGATAAGAATGAGGAAGAAAACATGCAGCCTTTGCTTTCACTTGACTAACAGTACCTGAGCATCGGACGTGAACTGAGGCGGAAGGCACTGCCTCTCAGCAGCAAGCAAACCGTTGGGAAAGAGTGTACCAGCTGGAATCCTATTTACTCGTGTTAATGTAGCAGCAGGCAGCAGGTTTTACTATCCTGCCTAAATTCTGGATGCCCCAGGGTGAAAAAGAAGAGGAGAAAAAAGGAAAATAAAATGAAATAAAAAATAAAGAGGAATCAATAATTTATTCTGTAAGTGCCAACTTGTTTGTAAATACAATATAATCCTCCAATTTGACTTTGTAAGTTATGGTAAACAAATGCTATGGAAATGAGTGACTATTAAACATGTCAGTGAAGTGCACCATGAAAAAGAGAAGAAAACGTGTGTGGGCTCACACACTAACACACATACACACAGAGAAACACATGCTGGACAAGGAAAAATATCAAAGCCAATTAAGCGTTGGCCTTCTTGTAGGAAGCCATATTGCAGCTAGCGTGTTGACTGCTGTTTTGTTTTCTCTCTGCAGTGCTCATGTAGCGTGCAAAGATAAAGAGGGAATATAAGAACTTGGAGAAGCTGTAATCAGTTGAATATTTCCTAACTGTAGGAACTGATTTCCCAGATAACGTTGTGGCTTAGGGTTGTGATTTAGCATAAACCATTTAGCATTGTGAAAGAGATAACAGATGACCTGGAACCAACTCTTTGACAGGTTTGTTGTTTGGCTGTATGGATCTGTGAGGTTTCTCCCTTAACTTTTCATTTACAGTTCACAAGTAACCTGGCTTGTTACCCTAACTGGGGTGTTGTAATGTGGGACACATTGGAGTTACTTCTCTTGCATTTTGGGTGCATGTCAAAAAATTTTCCAGAACTCTGTTATCCCTTGGAATGAGAAAATAGTTCTCTAAATACAGCGTAATAACTGGTATTTGAAAGTAAAGCCTGGCAGCGGAGGTTAAAAGTTAATCACTGAATCCTGTACACTGGGAGACTGGATATATATATATTTTTACCAATCTCTGACAAGCCTACAAGGTGACATTGTTAGACAAGTATATTTAATTGAAGGTTTATACAAGAAATCATACCTATTCAATGTACTTAGATATATTATAGATTGTATATTGAGACAATGTCATTATCAATATAGTAAAACTTTTCATAGACCAACAGCATCCCACTTCAAGCAAGGATTAATATGAGTAAGTTGTAGTCAAACATCTCAGCCTGTGTGTTCAGGACACTTTTGTTTTGGTTGTAGTGTAACTGTATATATTGAATATGTGCCATAATAGAGAAATACATTTTACCTCAAAAGGGCAACAGGTTTTGCTAGGGATTGGGTAAATCAGCTGAAATGCAGGGGCTGTGTAATTTTTGTTGTGTGCTGGTTGATGTGTGTGCAGCCTGTTGTATGCTGAGGCAAGAATGTCATTTCTTATTAATACTTAACTCTGCAATCAGAGTGAGAAGACGCAGGGTGCCCACCAAGACATCTGAATAGTTAGAGGCATGGTAAGAACATGTCTGGGCAACGCAGGGATTAGTTCAGAATACACTGACCACAGCGGAGGAGATAGATAGCTCACAGCAACCCTGCCTCCCCAGCGCCAGAGTTTAGAGAATTGCTTCTGTCACTTCAGTGATCACTGACGTTTCAAAGTCACCGGTCGTAGGTCACCTCTCCTTGCCCAGGACGATTGCAGCTCCAAGATTTTGTAGGCTGGGATGAATTAAGAGAGAGCGGAGCGTGAAATCTTGGAAGTGTGTCATCTCAGGGTGTAGCTGTAAGTCCTGTGTCGGCAGCTTTGGCGTTTCTCAGGGCTGAGAAAACGCTGTCGCTTCCAGCATCGCCCTTGATTAGCCCAGGCAGCACACAGATAAAGCTTTCCTACTTCGCCGTTCGTTAGCAGCACTGATAAATAGGGTATGCCTCAACACGCGACCGCGTTGCAGGAACTTGTCTGAAACAAGTCATCGCCTTTCCGCTCTCCTAATTCTGTTTTCATGAGACATGTTATGAAATGCAAAGAGAAAAGATACAGAGCCTGAAGGTCTTTTCAGTCTGTCATACAAGTTTTCAGTAGTAGAAACTGTTGTAATGCTACTTCTGTGGTTTGAGAGACTTGAAAAATGGATGAATTCTTATATGCTATTTTATTCAGTCCTATTTTTGACATACCTTATAAATGGTAATGTCATGCTGGATAATGATAGGTGAGATGTATTTCTAGGGTTTGCATAAGTGCCATATTTGAATATATACTATAAATGCCCATACTTATGGTAAGTGGAATAGTATATTGCCATTGATCTGATTTTAAAACCTTATCAGATAAAACTCTAACATCAGTAGATGTTTTCTCCTTGTAAGGGCTTCAGGATTTAGTCAGTATTCCATATGTATGCAAACTGTGATACAGTGACGATCAAAATCTTCATGGATGCTTTTGGATACATGGGTCAAACCTTGGTGTAAACCAGCACAGTGCTGATTTTAGAGCACACCAGCTATCTGGTCAGAAAATGCGAATACCTCTTCCATCCCCACAGTGCATCTTTGTAGGAATGTGTATCTGCTCAACTGTATGAAGCTTAAAATTTGTTTTGAAGCTTATAAATTTGTTTCGTTTGCAAATCCTTTCTTTATGCACTGAGCTGTAATTTATGTAATGTTTTTCTGATGCCTGATTTCAGCTTCAAGTTAATGAGTATTAATATATTCTTTCCAGAAAGTGAAAGTAGAATATATTGTAATTTTGTGTAACTGGGACCTCGACTTTCACCAAGAACAAAACGATTTTTTCAATAAGATCCTCACTGTTAAAGAGTTGGGCTACAGGTCTTCTTGGCTGCAGCTTTTGTTTCGCTGAAGTGAATTCTGGCAGTGGTAACTGCATTTGTGACATTGGATAAGAGTATGAAAATGGGTAAGAAAAATAATTGTCCATTACATACTCTCAGTAATCTTTGAAGGCATTTCTCTTTTACACATCAGGGTACATAAAGGGTACTTTACCACCTTTCCCTTGCTTCTTGTGGAGAATCTTTATAGGTAGGTCAATTTTTAATAGATTAAATTTGGACTGAAAATTTTTTCCAATCTTTATTATCATAGGAATTGATGTCTAGTTTTTATAGCAGAATTAAAGTGCTAAAAATAGAATTCAAATGCTTGGGAGGAATTCCTCTTAATTTCTTACCTTTGTTGTATATTGGGTAGAATAAACCTTGTTGTAATTAGGCATGCTGATATGCATATTAAAAAAATACCCTACAATATGAGGAACATAGTGGAAAAACTGGATACACCTGTCCAGGCAACTAAGTGAAAAAAAAGAGGAAAAAAAAGTGTAAAATTGATAGTTTCAGGCCTTTGGCAAGATCTAAAAATGTTCCCTTACATGATGTCTCTTCCACAAAACAAATGTTTAAAAATATATGGAAAAGTTATGGAAACTTCCATGCTCAAAGCCTTCCTCCTGTAATCAGCAATGTCAATAGTCTCTGGCCTTTATAAAGACAGGTAATCAGTCCCACTAAGCTCCAGCAAATACACAGGCTCCCAATAGTTTTTAGTTGTAAAATAGCTTTAAGATATCTTTACAGAAATGTAAATTCACTTTATAGCATATTTAAAAAGATGTTTTGCACTCTGCCAACATGGTCTGCTGAGTCACAATAGATATTTGTAGACACATACATAAACTACACACAGAATTAAAGAAAATAGGAGTAGAAGGGACCTCAAGAGGTCACTGATATGAGGAGGAGCAGATTCACTTTAATGTTTCTCTTAAAGAATTGTTTTAGCTCAGTACCTTGCATGCAATGCTCTTTGTATTATTTAATCCCAGTCACAGCAAAGCCTAAGCACATTACCTGACAAAATTGTAACCTGACAGTATTTTGTTCATGCCTTTTATTGTTTACCTGTTCTGTTTGGGAAATTAAAAAGTTTGCCAAGCGTCATAAGAACTACCATTTAGAATTACCTGGCAAACACTTGGCAATAAGGTTTGGTCATGTTCTGTTATTGTATTGTTATTATCAGTGTATGTATTCATCAAGATTTTTTAAAAAAGTCATGTTTGGAAGACCATGGAAGAGAGAAAAATTAAAAATCAGGCTTCAGGATTTTGTTTAGAATATTAAAATAGGATTTGGGGAGGCAGGGCACTGAGTTTGGTTTTGGTAATCTTTATTTGCCTATGGCGAATGTCCTGCTGAGCTATTGACAGCATTTGGAACCAGGACAAATTTGGAAGATAAATATCAATCTGAAAGGCAAGAGCAAAGGTGCCAAAGGGTTGTACTGAAAAATCACATAATCATGTGGCTAGCTGTATCATGTCCTTCTAAAGAAAGGCATTTTGCAAGTAGCTTAGGAGCATGATTTTGTGGTGCTGAGACTAGTACTTTTGTCCAAGTTCAAAGCACACTATGAAATCAAGAAAATAATAGTTATCTTGTTTCTCAGGTAGAAAAACAGAAACACAGCCAGTTAGAGACATTAAAATGGAAGACAGTCACATTGTGTTTATATATGGCAAAAATGACATTTTGATCACTCAGTCTGGCTTGAACTGCAGGAGAGAAAATAATGTGTCCTTATTTTGTGTGAGAGGAATGTCTGGTTGTTGATTCAGTCATGCCTAGTTTCTTTAGAAACCTAAACGTTTTACCATAAGACCTTTACAAACCAGGGGTGATCTGCTTTCCTGTGGAGTTAAATCTGAATGTACATTTTACTATTTCTGCTGAGGAAACGGTAAAAAGAGAGTATGTTCCCCAAATGAAACGCCTTTCTTCCTTGTATAATTGATAGAAAAAAAAGTAGTTTACTCCGAAGACCCCAGAAGGAAATCTTGGCTGTCTAGTAAAGAAGTCTGGACTTAATCAGGAAGGATCTCCTTTTGAGGGCCTTGAAAGATACTTATTTCCCATTAACTATATGACGAACATGGGCATTTTATTTAGAGGCATGCTTAAGTGACCACAAATGAAAGTGCAAGCGGGGTAGATAGGACCCCACATACTGTATTGCCTTGTAACCTTGAAAGATCCTGTGTTAACCGTCTGTATTTAACACGTTAACGTGGACATACCCTTCAGTCTGCATTTCAGCTTCCAGTTGTGTGGGAATTTTTTCATATCAGCTTTTTGGGATCTTAATTTGTTCCCTTCATATGGGTCTGTTGCCACAAAATGGCATTGACCCCTGTTGGATTGCACAATTTGCAGTGTGATTTTGTTGTTAAAAAATAACAACTTGTGGTACGCTGAGCAGTGGTGAAGTGGAAACGCAGGTCACAAGCTCCCACTATTTTGTCACTCATTCTCTGATGTTTTGTGTGTGTAAACTACTTTGATTGATAACGGACATGTCAGACTTGCATGATCTGAGTTTAAAAAGAGAAAAAAAAGACAAGTTTCTGCAGTGAGTTCAAAACCTGATTTGATGGTATCGCTGTGGAGTTCAGATGGAGGGGAAACACTGCACACAGGCAAAATAGAGTGCTCTCCAAGGGAAGAGGTTGATGCTTCCTTATGGCACCCTGTTTTTGTTAAGACATGGCCAAAGTATTTTGTCTGTGGGGACCCTGGTCAGCCAGCTCTGTTGTTTCTGAATCTGTCCCTTGCAACAAGTCCTCTCTGATAAAAAGGTGTGACAAAGCTTCCTTTTGCTGTTCGTGGAGAATTCACTTCCAGAGAATTGGCATATCTGTCAATTTGCAGCAGACAAATGGCAGGGGTTAATTAGGATTTGTATTTGATATGGAAATGCTGCTGTGATTCCTTAAAGAGGCTGTCGCATCATCAGCAACGCACAGCAGTGTCTAAAGGCAGGCATCTCAAATCGGGTCCCTTGGTTAATAAAAATTGAAGCAGAGAAAAAAGCAAGGGAAAAGATAATAGAAGATGATAAAACACAATAATTAAAATAAAAAACAGAAGCAAGCCTGCAGTGGAAAGCCATATGAATGGCAAAAATGATGTGAGTGAACCTGTATGAACTCACTTCTAAGAAATGAGTCAGTAGCCTATAGATGTGTCCCCCATCTACATTATGAGCAGAATTCCCATTTTTCACATGATCTACCATGTATGGCTATGGTGGAGTTTCGTAGATCTTTAGAAAATGCTTGAGTTACCATAGGAAATTGTAGGTGCAGTAGCTGAGCTTGTGAACGTGGTTTGATGGATCAGTGCATGCCACCAGATCCTCACCTGGACACGGGCCCCAGGCTGACTCAGACCTGGGTACCTGAAGGAATATGTGAAATGCCATGTCCTGCCTGGCTGAAGAAGTCATGCAGGGAGAGAAGGGAAGGAGGTGCATGCCCGTAAGGAAAGGTGGGAGGCCTATGGAGAAAACAACAATGGGGGGCGATCGGAGTGAATCAACCATTTTAATGTAGTGTTGAGGGAGGCTCTCACTTGCTCTGTAGTATGAGAGGACTTAAAAACCCCACCACACATCTGTCATCAGAGAGGAGAGAGAACATCTTTCTCTCTTTCCAACACAAACTTGGTTTCAATATATTCAAACCTGATGTGTATGCCAGGCCTGAGCAGTCTCTGCTGCTGCTGTTTCCATGGTGGCCCTTGGGTTGTGGGTATCTTGTAGCATGCGGGAGCTGGAAAGCTAACGTTGACCAGCCTGTCCATAGGAAGAGAAGGAAGGGGTGTATTCTGCCAGGTCCCTGCTGCAGAGGTAATTTCGTGGGAGAATTAAGCGCCTGCTCGGATTAAAGCCTGTCTTGCCACGACATCGGTGTCAGCGCCTACTCTGTGTAGAAGGCTGTGAGTGTAAGCGGTGCGGGAACCGCCCCACCGCGCCTCCCTGTCTTGTGCTCATTGTGCAGCCTTCAAGCTGTAGCTGGTGATCTGTGTTCTGTGTCTTTAAACCGTTCTGCTGGTGATGTTCATCGTAGCCATTAGTCACTCAGAGTGGAGATGATTTAAAGGAAGCTGACAACTTTAAGCATTACCCTTAGTGTCTAAAAATATTAAATTGGTGATTGTTACAAGTAATGCCTAAGAGTATGATAACAAAGAATTTCAGGGTTTGGTTGCGTTGTATCCTTGGTGGGACTTAGTGTATAATCACTTTCCCTTAAATATGGTTTTCCCTGAGGTTCAAGCATCAGTGGCAGAAGGAATTAAATAGTAGAAAACGTGATTCTAAAACTATGAATATTTTCAGAGGGGCACATGTAGAATACCTTACACTATTTAAAAAAAATTTGTTTTGCAGTTAACTAGTGTTCAACTTGACAATAATGTCTCTTTTAAATAATTTGGTTCTCTAGCTCTTTCACCGTATGGACTGTTGTATGAAATGAGTCCTACAAACCTCGCCCAGCTCTACATCCTTTCTTCTCATACCCCCTTGCATTCAACAACATCCTGTTTTCTGTATGTACTTTATTCTATGAATAGCTGGAGAAAAATGTAAAAAACCCCAACACCCTGATAATCTGCAGACTAGAGCTTGAGGACCACTGTTTTAAATATTTCCTTTATAGAAATCTCTGGTAACAGGGTGAAATAGAAAACGAGAGCAACAGCTGACCTCATCATAGAGGAATAAAAAAGACTCTGGCTGGGAGTCCCCAGAGGTGTAGACAGTCATCTGGGACAGCTCTTGTGATTTAAGACATTACCTTCCCCTGACTGTCAGTGATTGCTCCTCAGGTAGGGACTACTGCCCCAACATTTAAGCAACATCAGATTATGGAAGTACTCCTGTCCCAGTGAAGGTTGGGCACAACTCACACTAACTCTGTTGATTCTGAACTCATGCAAACGTAAAAGCACTCACATCATGTATTAATACAATTCTGTTATGAGAATAATGATTAACAGCTAGTCGTGGTGACATCTAAAATTGCTAGATTGGCTATCTGTGCCTTAAGGCTCTTGTGATCTGTAGCACTTGCTTAGCAGTAACCACGGAATAGATTTTTTTCACATGCAGCAACCTACTTTGGAGCCTTACGGAAAATACTATAGCACCGTATCAAAAATTCAAAAATTAAATTACAGAAGTAATTTGCAAACAGTGCTTGTATCCTCAGGATAAAATTTTTTTCTTTGTTTCTCAGTTTAGTACTGTTAGGACTCAGGGGGTCTGAGATTTGTAAAGCCAGAACAAGTCTATCAGTCATGTTCTCTCTATGTGTAGTTTCAATAACTATTCTCTTTTCACAACTTGTTGTCAGTTTGAATTTTGTTCTTGGACCTAGTAAGATGGCTACTTTTGGTCTGTTGTGTTCCAAACTAAAATCTGCAGATTAAGCAACTTTGTGAAACATGTCACTCTCTATATTGTATATTTAAATATCATCAGTTCTCTGTGATCAATGGGCTGCTTTGGAGGTACTACTACTTTAAATCATTGTTGGTTACTGAGGAAGAATGACATTCTGTTAAATAAAATATGACCAAAAGAAAATTAAAATACATATATATTTTTGTGTTTGTATATGGGAGTGTTTGTCTGGCTTGTTTGTGCTAAAATGTGCATGGAGGACATATTTTAATTGGATCAACTGTACTTGATTTTTATCAAGGTCTTGAAAGAAAAATGAGAAATAGCTGAGTGGTATATCAGTATGTAAGTTTTTTTTTCTGGTAACACTGAATGTCTCTTTCCACCCAAGAATAAGTTTTAGAGAGCTAACGTGTTCCACATTTACAATACTGTTCTGAGCTGTCACCTCTTGGAAGTCTGCAGGTTGTGAATTTCCTCACAGATGAAGATCATGCAGAGATGCAGCACAGGAAAAGCTCGTTTTCTCCTCACAGATCTTTCCTGCTCTCCTACCTCTTAACTTCTGTACTGTGTTCCCTAGCATCGTCTCGTGTGGATTGACTTTTCTTCTGATACCACATCAGGGAGAAGTGATATTAGCTCCTCACAGAGCCCCTTTCTTCAGGGAAATGTTGCTGTTCTCAGGAGAGACTAAGCAGGGTAGGACAGAACAGACTATGTGACATTGAAGCGGTGCCTGCAGAATGACCATATTTCATGCTAGATTTTATTTTTCTTTGGAGGAAATCACCCAATAAATTATAGTCATGTGTTTATGTGCTTATAGTCATGTGCTTCTCCAATGTCCCTTCTGTAATATTCCTGATTTAAAACACAAGGACACTTAACTTACATTTTCTCTACATTTTCCATATCTTAACTTTGGTTTACACAGATTAAAAAAAAAAAAAATGCAGTAGCTTTCTGTTTCACACATATTCTCAGTGGTATGTTCAGATGCAGTCCTTATGCCAATTCTGCAAGGTGTAATTTCCCAAGACAAAGTACAGTTTTCCCAATTACCGTGTTGGAAAAAGTATCACCAGTTTCTCATCTAGGTAGGCATGTAGTCCTTCAGCTCCCAGGCGCTGCGTTGGTGTGTACGGTATACGAGCCATTGCTGCACGAGGGGGCATTTCATCATTACCTCTGTAACAAGATGGACCTCAATACAGGTCTCTGGTCCCTTTGAAATCCCTCACTCGCACCCCTCTTACGGAGCAGGATTAAAGGCCCCGTAAGCAGGTGGTTACAACCGCTATCCATTTGTATGTTGCTAGGCTGCTTTCCCCTGAAAACAGTGTGATCCCAGCGTGTGTGTGTGTGTACGTGCCTGCTTGTCTTCCCCCCCCACCTCCCATTTTGGAGCCCTTTTACCAAGGTCAGTTATCTTTGGGAAGAAGCCAGAGGTCTCAAAGCTCGCATCTGTGTTGACATGTGCGAGCACGGCGTTGCCTTGCCCGGCCCTGATGTGGGAGCTGGCTGGAGCATCCTGCAGCTCGTGTGTGACTCCGGCACCTTCGGTTCCTGCCGGAGGAGACCAGGCTGGGGGCTGGAGGGTGAGGAAGGACTACCAGCCTTGTGTTTGGCTTGAGGGAACCGGGATGCAATGGGGACCTGCGCTAGGACTACACAGACGGTTTAGCCGTGTAGCACCATGAAGGTAGGTAGCTGGGTAGAGGAGAGCAATGCGTTTCACTCCCTGATGGCAAGCAGAGCGAGCCCTTGCTGTCGAGGCATCGGTGTTTCTGTACGGGCAGGAGGTCGTACACGACTTCCAGCTAAAAGGAGAGTGTGGAGGCATGGTCAGCAAGATGTGCAGGAGTATGGGAGACTCATCTGGGGAATTAATTACCTGTCATGCTACCACAGCTTTGGTGCAGCCTACACTATAAATATGGTGCATAATATAAACATAGTAAGTGTTCACAAAGCCAAATGTTCTCCATGACAGCAGAAAATAAAGTATTTTGTCTCATTGCCTGAATGTGTCTTGACAGTGCTGGTTTCATTCTCATGAGCTGAGTAGCAGGGAAAAAGGGCACTTGGCCTTCTAGACATGTAGAGATGGTTGGCTGGTCAAAAGCCCTTCCAGTACCTGAACCCTGACTGACAGTGTCCCCTCCCCTCTGGATAGATTACTAGGCTGTCAAAGAATTTTTCTTCCCTTCACCCATCAACTTAACTGTTGAAAACTCTGGAGATTAGCAGCTGTGAAACTGCATATGTAGCAAAAATATGTCACTGCTCAAAATGGAGATAAATTTTTTTTACACTATTTTTCTCTTCTAGTCAGAGCTACCACTTTTAAAATTTTGTCTTCTGTGAAAAATTTAACACCTTGCCTCTTCCCAAATTTACAGAAAAAAAATTATTAATGAAATCATTGTTTAAATATTATTTCCAGCAGTGGTAATGCTGGAGGAAGCAGCTAATCATATTACTTGATAGCAATGTTTTTCATTACAACCTCTGGAAATAAATACCCTTTTTTTAACAGATATGTCATTTCTTCCTCATGAAGCAACAAAGAGAGAATCAGACTGATCTTACTGTATCCAGTTCCTAGAATCACTGCATAAAGGCTAACTCCAATGAAGAAGCTGTCAAAATGCTGATCCTAATGAGAAAAAAAATCCCAATTTTTCTTTTAGTTTGATGTATAAACTGAAATTCTATAAAACTTGGTTATGAAATATGAAGCTTTTAGTTAGTTTCTAAATTAACACAATTGTGGAAAATTACAACGTATTCAAAAGTTTTACAATTCTTTTTCTTTTTTTTAATGTGTACAAACCTTTACAGTTCAGATCAAGCTACCAAGAACTAACAAGAAAATACCCTGAAATACTGAAGTGGTCAGAATAAAGTATGAGGTACAACTGTGCATCATACTGGAAATTTTTTTTCTTTTAAGACTTTGCATTATTATTATTATATTATTATTATTACTATTATTATTATATCCTTTTAGTGCTCAAATAGCAAAGACCTCAAGGAGAAATACAGCGTCTTCTTTGCAGAAACAAACAAACAAATGAAACGCAGAAAAGAAACAAGGAACTAGCATACCACAGCTTACACTTATCTTTTGTGATTTAAGTCCTCATACACGTGACTTTCTTTTCTTTAAAAGAACTGTAGCCATGGATCTCAGCCCATGTGGTGCATCAAGGTGATGCACATCAAGGTGATGCATCCCTGTACCAATATATTTAGATGGACTCCCTAAACCATAATAGCTTCTTATGTTATTATAATGTCATTAAAAATATTTGACATATAGTGTTGTTTGAAAAAAAAAATTATAGACTAAACTCAGTCATGAAATAAAGATGCAGCACTGAAGAGTTTGGAAAAACCGTTGCAAAGATACCTGTCAGGTATGTAGTCCCTTCAAGAGCTATGGTTTGCAGTCACTTTAGGGTAGGATGGTCTTCCAGCTCCAGATTTAAAGGAAGGGGGAAATGAATACATCTGCTAGTAATACATGTAAATCAGATTAATTAGTAAGAGGCCATGCTATGGAAAAGTGGATTTAGCCTACTGTTAATTTCTCACTATGAGAAAACTGCCTCATTATAAGGCTTCTGTAAAATGCAGAGGCAACTGCAGTGCAGCGTGGATTAAGTAAAATTCAGGCATTAACTGAGATTGACCTCGAGTCACAATTCCTGTGGGTAACATCCTCTGACACTCGTCGTTTTTGTGGAGGATCTTACAGAGGTTTTCAGGGGAAGTGGGAATGTGACCTACTACCATTGCTTCTTCCCTTCCTTAAGTTCTTTAAAGCTCATTGGCTTTAAATTTCTTTGCTAATGTCCCTGCATTATGAAAGGAAGCAGATGGATCTACCATATCAGAATTTCTTTAGTCTTCATTTATTGCCAGTTCCCTGTTTTCTAATTTTATTGATGCTGAGATGGTTTTTGGTTTTGGCATTTTTTTGGGAAGGTGGGGAGATGAGTTCATTTTTCCATTGCAAGGTAATTAATCAAATGATGTTTTCATAATCCTGCAGCTGCAGACATTTATTTCTGACTGTTTGTTGCCCCTCCAGTTTATTATTCAAAGATTGGCTGTTTGTAATGATTAAATATAAGCATCTTAGAAATGCATAATGATACCAATTTTCTGCCTAGTTTCCCTTTTCTAGAGCACCTTATCAGCGCAATATAAAGCCCAGGATGACAGCAATTTACACCACTGCAGAGACAATAAAATGCAAATAGCGTGGTTTAGCTTGAGTATTTTCTCCTGGAAATAATTAGTTTTATCTTCTCATTATTTTCCCTTGTGCAAAAAAAAATATATGCACAGGTGATTGTTGTTTTGTTTTGTTTTGTTTGCTTGCTTGTTTTTTCTTTCTTTTAAGCTCAGATAAGAATTTCTCTATTACAAATGCCTATCAGGAAGAGTTTTGTATTGGTTGCCACGTAATGAAGAGGCATGCTGCCTTTCACCACTGCTGGTTTGCAGAGTGACATTTGTGGGTTTCAGATTGCAGAAGTGAGTTTGTGGTACGGGCTGAAGTCACTAAATAATGAGAGGCCATAGACGCCAGATACGGCACAGCTCGTTGGTTTGGATTTCAGGTACACAAACCTCTTTATAAGTGGTACTTTATATGGGTCTTGGTTTCTATGGGATTTTTGTCACATAGCCTCACTGAACAAAACTACTACTGCACCCTAGGGAAAAAAGTATTGGTGCCGTCAGAGAGCTAATTTTGGGAAAGCAGAGAATAAAACTGTCAGCTTTTCCAAGCTGAAGGAGTTTCCCAAAGGGACTTTTTATTTTTTGAGGGAAAACTACCAGAGGCTTGTAGCATTACTGGTATTGATTTTTTACGTTCTGCTTTGCAGTCTTTGTTTGAAAGAACATTTTGATTAAAATGACTTGCCTTTGATTTTCCTTCTCAAAATGCCTTTGATTTTAAAATTGATTTTATGACCATTTATAATGTATAACTAAAATGGTTAAGGTATTTTATAACATAAAACTAAAATAGTTAAAACATTTTTTAAAAATCAAAACCACTATTCTGATTATTAATATTAAAGTGATATTATGAGTCTGAATTGTTAACATTACATTTTTTGAAGGAAGTCTCAGGTCATGTTTTTACTCTCAGACCATGTTTGATTCTCTGTCAGAAGAAACTCAAATGCCAAACTACCACAATTTCTGATGGAAGAGAAATTCTTAGACTGACGTGACTCTGTTACTTGACTTCTGTCAAAATAAGTCATAGATAGCAAATATATATCGGTTCCTTTCACCTATTCACTCAAATAAAATTAAAGAGAATAAGAGGACACTATAAGTCACTTATTGATTTACTGAACTAGAACAATAATCAGATCATTAACTCCCATCTTAAAATGTAAGACTAGTCTTCTGAAAAGTTTAGTTAATGCTTGCACCTGGTCTATAAATTTAAGCAACTCATCCCTCAGCTCCATTACCTCCATGACATCCACAGCTAGTGAGGTCTGTCATTCCAGAGCACA
Source organism: Phaethon aethereus (assembly GCF_964289735.1). Taxonomy (NCBI): domain Eukaryota; kingdom Metazoa; phylum Chordata; class Aves; order Phaethontiformes; family Phaethontidae; genus Phaethon; species Phaethon aethereus. The sequence continues at coordinate 59,451,731 of NC_138576.1, forward strand.
GATTATTCATGTCACCCTGTTTGGATTTCTTACTGTAGCCCAGCATCAGAGATCATCAGAAACTGCACCTGTGTGATGAGGCAGGGAGGGAGGGGACTGTTTTAAGCCTTTCAGTTTTTTCCATCATAAAGCTTTGCTTTCCCTATTCTCCTGAGACTGGTCAGAATTTGTCCAAGAAGCTCTTTCCTACTGAAGATTTTGGATATAGTGAAGTCAAAATGGTGAAACTTTTCAATCTCATCTACATTTTCAAAGTAAATTTTTAAAATAGTTTAAATACATTTATTTTGATACTATTTTTCTTTTGATGCTTATTCTTCTGAGAGTTAAAATAATGACATAAAATATTGATAATTACATATAATGACAAAATATTTCTGCTTCAATTTGGATATTTTATTTTGCTAAAACTTTGGGGATTTTTACACTCCGTTATAACTTGAGACAAATCTAATTTCAAAATCCATAAATTTTTCTGAGGAACAAAATTTCCTTTTTTATTTTTTGTTTGGATCAGCTTCTCTAATTTGCTGTACGTGACTTTCAGAAAGGTCATGATTTGATTAGTATGTGCCTCCAGCCCTTCAGAAGCATATTCATCCATTCAAAGTTTCATTCTGTTTTTCCCTTCCTCTTCATCTATCCCAAAGTTTCTGCCTCATCCACTCTCACCTGAGGACAGCCAAAGAGATCTTCTTCTGAGGTGTATATTAAATAAACAAGTTGGTGGCTTTGCATCTTTCCTTTCCAAATCCTACAATTATCAGACATACTGTGTCAGAAGCGCTTTCTAATATATTAATCGCCTGTAAAACAAACACATTTCTTGATACCATGGTAGACAAGGAACTCATGTATATCAAGGAAGCAACTCATGTATATCAAGGAAGCAAAAATAATCACACCAGAAAGAGAGGGAGTGGATAAGAGAGGAAAAAGCGAAGATCCAGACCTGACAGCGATGGCAAGGAAGTAAAGCATTAGGATAAATACTGCCAAGCTCAAAGTGTTATTCCAGCATGTAAGGGTTCCCTTTCCTTTCTGATCAGCTGTCAACTGAAAATCAATTTAGTTTAGCAGAGAGCACACCACATGTTATTTTGTTGTTTATAAAAAAAGTTGTATCACATTTGCAGTGGTGTTGAGTGCCATGAGCAGTCAATCTAGAAAGTACTGTTCTGAGCTAGCTTGCACAGAGACACTATAATAAAACTAAAAATTAATAGAGAGTAATGGTATCTGCATGTGGAGAGTAAATGCGCTGGGACAGTTCAGCCCTGCAAATAACCAGTGGGATTTGAGGCATGATGAAAGCCTACAAACTCATAAGTAGCTTGAAGAAACTGAATAGCTGCCTTTTTCTTCGTACAAGAGCAAAGAGCCACCACACAAAATGAACAGATTGCACATTCAGGACGCACAAGAGAAGGTGAATCTTCATGCAACCTCTAACTAAAAATCTTTACATCATTGCCACAGGGCACTGTAGATGCTGAAAGTATATATGACTTCCAAAAACATATTCATAAAAGAATTGTTTATCTAGGGCCATTACGTGCAAAAAAAATATGGCCACTGGCTCAGGGACATCTTGAGACACAGGGCTCCAAGTATTCTGACAGTTCACCAGGGGAACATCAGTTTGTACTTCCAGTGTTCTCATATACCTCCTGGGCATTGCCTGCTGCACGCTGTCAGAAACAGGACTAGGTGGGCCTTTAGTCTGGCCCGGTACGTCTTTTCCTACTTTCACTAAAAACAGCTCTCATGCTACAGATTTATACAGTGTCTGACACTGCAAAGGATTTGAGATTTGCTTGTTGTAAGAGCTGTCATCTTTTGCAGTTCTTTAGAGGCTGTTGTGCTATAGGGTCTTGCTATCATTCAAGATAAATGTGGGGAATTAATCTCACCCAACTTTAGAAATCTGCATGTAAGGTTATCACCTAGATCCCTGCTCTGATCAGTGAAGAAGAAAATTTGTGGTTAGGGTCATCTCACCTAGGAGATGAGCTGTGAGCTATGGAGCCTATCACTGTGTAAAGGGAGCCAAGTGACTAACTCACATGTAGAAACCTACACTGTCCTTGTCAAAATTTAGATATGTGAATCCCACTATGTCTGGAACTAGGTGATGGTCTAACTAGGAAAAAGAAATGTTTTTTTCCCTGTTTCTGAAATCAGGAATTTTCTATTACCAGGGCCACTGCCCTTGACTGGCGTCCACATTGAAGACAATGTGAGGGTTGAATTGGTAAGGAAGGGAAGTAAGTAGAGAGCTGTATCCTGGTTCTGCTTCCTCCCTTGTGGAGTATATTGCATAAAAATGGAGTAAATGTGGCTTTGTTTTCAGAGAGAGATTGGTGTATTTTCTAAAACGATAGCGCAAGGGCAAGCCAGCTGGAAAAGCTGTCTGGCATACAGACTTCAACCAGGGTTGGGGTCCACAGAGGTATTAAAGACCGGCTTTGTTATCCAGAAAGATACTTCATTTTCTTGAGTGTAACATGTCTGCCAAAGACAAAGACGACTAGAAAAAATATATTAATTGCTTTTTATTGTGATGTAGTTTCTCCAAAATGTCAGTTCTACAATTCAAAGGGCCAGGACTGAGAAAAATGCATTTAAATCACTGCTGGCTCTTAAAAGCTGCATCATGGAAATGAGACTACCTAAGAATGGTGTCAGACAGGAGATACACACAGCACACTGCATCTGAAGGGCAGCGCTAGGAACGGTGGACAGCTACTGCTGGGGTTGAGAGGAACTGGGCTGTATAGCTTCTGGCGGCTGAACCCATTCACAACAGAATGTATCCAGCTGTATGACATATATAATTTTCAGCATTGTTTCTGTTTTCAAGATAAAATCATCTGGCCTTCTGCCGTATGAAAGCTTATTTGTTACCTGAATGATTTTCTTACCACTGGTGAAGAACAACTTCCCAAAGTCTATCTTCATCTATACTTACAATTATACCTATACCTTCAACTATCTACGAATTTTTTCTAAGCTGAAAATCACTCTTCTCGCTTCCTCTTTGTCTGCATCTATAATAGGTCATTGTTTCTTCATGATGACACTTAAATTGCTCTCCGCACCTTCTTCAGCCAAATTAAATGTATCACAGTCTTTTGAAGATACTCCACCTCCCTTGAGACAGGGTTTTTCATATAATCTGTGCTCCAAATGTTGTGTTTTTCCGTATTAATCTGAAGGCAACTACTTGCTGTCATGGTGTGATCGTTTGATGCAAAGGTACAGCTATGGGATTCTTACATGAAGGAGAACGTACAGTAAAAACAGATTACGATGATCATTTGAATCAAAATTGCGTGGGATTCATTTGACCAAACGTTGGCTAGCCCTATACACCCTAGTCAATAAAGCATCACTTCTAAGTGACATCCTGAAGCAGAAATCTTAGCTGGGGGAAACTGTTGGTCTGGCTGGCAAGGGAGGCATAGCGGGAAGCTGAAACAGCATACACACTGCACAGAGGCGGTACGGAGGAGAATTTCCTTTACAAATTATTAAGCAGGAGGAAGCCCCTTCACACCTTTTATTTGTCATGAAAAGGCAGGTCTCCAAAGGAAAATGTTTGCTTAATAAAATACATTTAATCAGGGCCTTCATCTTCAAAGAGGCACCATTGCACACACATCTGCCCCTGACCTTCACAGAAGACATGTTGACTCATGCTATAAGTACTGACATGTGATCAGGCTACTTTTTTCAGAGGCAAGGCAAAAGGAATGTACTGCATTATGGCATAAAATCTTTCCAAGCTGATCTTTATTATGGTGAATATTCAAGTCCTGAACAGTGTGAGGAATGTCAGCTCAGGCTTCCAGAATGACTGATCTGATGGTGCTGGATCAATAAAAGACACTGCAGTGGTTCTTAACAAAAAGTGCCTCTTACCACATTCAGCACACACTGAACATCAAACTAGCTTTTGGGATGGATGCATACCACTGTTTGAAGTTTTTCTTCTTTCCTTAAAAATAAAAACACACCCAAAAATCATCTCCTGTCACATTTCTGTGGAGGGACGGATGGTAACAGTGATTGCTATACAGGTTTGAACAATATTTTCTTGGTTTGTTGTGAGAATTCTGTATTAGGGCCACCTAAGGCTAATGAACAAAAAATAAATGGTGTCAGCAGTGGTTAAAAGGTAATTTAAAGAATTCACAGCAGGAAAAGAAAATGCTGTACGCAAACTAGTTTATAAATTTCAGACCTTTTTCTTAAACAGAAGCAGGTGGTAGCTTCCCTATTGTGAATCCAAGGCTTTTTTATTGGAAATCAATCATACCTTCCATGGGAATCTGTTAGAAACTGTTAATCATAATAATCTATTGCACCTCACTGATAGGTTTTGCAGCAGTCTGATCTCCTGGACTTGTATTTACCAATGATTTAGGATGGCTGGCATCTCTAAAAGACATTAATTAGCTGTGCTCCTACTGTGTATAAATTCTTGCATAAAGACATTGTATATTAATCATAGTTTTTCCTCTGGGATTACAGGGAACAAACGTGGTATGATTAGGAGCTAGCCTGGTTTCATGCAAGAGGACTGAGCACATTATTCATAAATAAAAATGCAACTGTGAATATATGGGGAGGAAGAATTAATAACAACAGTGCAGCTTCAGATGATTTTGTAGCTTCTGACTGCAGCTTCAGACCCTCCTTTAAAAGGGTCTGCATTATGTTCCCCAACTCCCATGACATTAAAGTCATTCTTTTCAGCCCATGGCCTCTTGTATTGTCTCTCCAAAAAAGATTCAGGAGAAGAGCAGGCTATAGCTTGAGTCTCCAGCTTGAACGGCATGGAACTCCTTGGAGAAATGGAAGGCTATAAAGGACAACTCAAAACATTCGTTTTAAAGAACCATAGACATTTTGTGTCCTGATGTGTCTTTAGTTTTTACTGCGATCATCACCTGCATGCACTCCTCTCTCTCCTTGGATGTGAAGGCAGGGCCCCTTTCCAGCTGGGCAGAGAAGGTCCATCTCTTTTCCTGCCTGCTCCAGGAGGAGAACAAGCCTGAGTGTGTGCTTAGCGCATGTGTCTGCTTGCTCTCACACACGGGCTTGTCGGGAGCCAGATTTTTTTCTGATGTGGGGATGACCTGAAGTCATCTTCCTGTCAGATCCAAGTGTATAAGGGAGGATATTAGTACTGACCACGTAATTATATTTGCCAAAATCTGATATCATAATATTTATGAAGATATTTACTAAGACTCTTTTAAAAAATATGTATGCAAGCAGAAAGCAGGCATACTTTTGGGCGAGTACCTTAAACAAGTTTTCAAGACAGGATTCAGGTCTCGGGTATATGAGAGAATTAAGTTTATATTTTAAATAAGTAGGAGAAAGGGCCATGTTTCCTGTTAGTAGAGTAACAAGATTAATTTATCTTTTGATGTATTTATGCATGAGTCTGAAATGTTAGTCTAAGCAGTCTAAACTAGTTAATTGGGAAGTTTTAACATAAAAAAGCTTATAAGACATTCCTGTGTTTTCTAAGAAGTTTGCAAGGTTAATCTTCAGCAAGGCTATGACTCCAAGTACATTAAACAGTAGATGTATATTTAATAACTTGTTATATTCTTGATAAAAAATAATAGCTTACATGTGCTTATTTCAGCTATGTAATCTGAGGAAAATAACATATTGAGGGAGAGGAACTTTATAGCATAAATCTGTAATGTGTCATTTATCTTGTTTGTAGTAAGCAAAGCGAAACCTTGTGGTTATAACTTTCTTACTGTTAGAAAGCTTATTTGAAGATTTATAATAAACTTTCACCTTATTGTTTTACTATGTAACCATAAATATTTCTTTTAAAACTGTCAATAATGTGGTGTGTCTGAAAAGATTTATCTTAGTGAAAAAACATATATTTAACGGATTTATGCCTAAACAAAGGCCAGAAACACGCAACAATACATCAGGCCACGCTGGTGAGGCGAATGCTTGTATGTATTTTGATTAGAATAAAGAATGCTTTTCCAGTTGTCATGTAATTGGCAAATCAAGTTCTATTGACAAATTGCACTGCATTTTTGGCCTCACTGTACAGCCATGAAATGGTTAGGAGACTGAGCACATCCTCTGGGGAGGGCTATTAAATCATGGTTTTCACTCCACCTACTCAGCACCCACAGCCTGTCTGCTGAGGGGAATGATCTGCACCCTTTCTTTCAAAAAACCAAGAAGGTCTTAGCCCTTAAAAACACAGCTGCTTTCCCTGCCCACTCTTTGTGTAACAAGGTATTTGCAACAACTACTGCTAATAATGAGGAGACTAAGGCTTGACCCGAGGGGATACACATTTCCCATCTCTGTTTTGTGCACTAGATCAGGGTATGGGGTGAGGGTCACAGGGGCACTCGCTGCTGCTCTGGCCTGGGGATGGGGCACCGAGCAGCACCGATACCAAACATGAAGGAGCAGGGGCAGAGGGAAAGGGGCTGGCAAGCATGGTAAAGCTGTGGTGCCCAGCGGTTACGGCACTCCCCTGCTCCTGAAAGAACCCATATGCTTTATCCAATGGGTGTTACACAACGGCAGAGTAGAACGGGGTGTGAGGAGCAACAGGCGGTGAGCAAGGATGCTGCTTGTGTGTGAAGGTAGCGACAATTCTTGGAAGTTTCTCCACCAGTATTCTGGTGCTCACCTCACCAGTGTCCCATACAGAAATACACTCTCCTCCACAACCTGTGCTCCACTATTTGCATACTTACAGTGACTTCTTTAACCCCCTTCCACCTCCTTATCACTCTGGAAGCTCATGCGCAGTTGCTATATCCTGTGTGGTTCTCACTGAGTCCCAGTTCCATATGCAGTATTTAATTTCACAGGCATGGTCCAGATGCTTTGGTCTAGAGATAGTTGGCGTTTAAAAAGATAGTTTGTTTGAGTGGGACCAGACTGACAAGTTCGAGGTCTTCATTATCATTATCTGCTATCCTGGCAATCTATGTGTCATCCACACATTTTACCAGCAGTGATATTTTGTATTATTTGAGAGCATTAATAAAACATGATTTAATTAATCCCTGCAAAGAGATCACCCTGTTAGACTATTCCTCACTTCAATATGACTCTCCATTGACAGCTGCATTTGGGCATCTGCCAATTAGTGAGTTCTTAATCCCTTTAATGTGTTCTCCACTGGTTTATAAGAGACTAATTTTATAATAAGGCTCACATGTAGTACTAAATCAAACACCTTATAAAAGGCAAAAGTTACCAATTACTTTTGTCAAACAAGTTAGAAATATCATAAAAGAAAACCACAGATACAGTCATCTTGGGGACTGAGATACAGAGTCTGAATCAAAATATCTTCTAAAAAGAAAAGTACTTAAATATTTGTTTAGTGCTAATTTCACTGATGGAATAAGAAATGGGAGTCTGAACTGTAACCTACTTGCAGGTAAGTTCCGGAAAAGTGAATTAATATCAGGTGTAGCATTTTCAGTGGAAGGACATGAAGATACCTCTTCTTGCTTCTCTCTTGCTGGCAGTTTCATCCCTGAATACCTTACTGCTCAAATTATTTATCATGGGTTGTAAGAGGTCTCAGTACACTGTTCTATTGGAAAAAGGAGTTGGGGAGCGTGGGCAGCAGTGCAAGCCCTGGGCTCCAGACCTGCTTTTTTAACAAGCACTGTCTCCTCCTTATCTTCTGAAGGAAAGATGACAGCTTCAGGAGAAGACAATTAACTTTCCCAATAGAAAGAGGTGCAACACAGGGTAAAGTGTCCAAATTCTTCCCTCCTCTCCTTCTTTCCATCTCTGTTTCTCAATGATTAGTTTAGATGTCTCTCAACTCAGCCCTTGTGCAACCCATTTTTAGGTACCTGAAAGGATATCTGCACAGACTGTTGTCTACTCATATGCATGTGCCCTGCTTCAGTCTACGCCTGGTAAACATAGGTCTCCACCGGTCAAGCTGCCATTTTACCATGGCACTCTTCTAGGGTCAATACACTTGTTCTCTTCAGAGCGAGCAACATTATATCATGCTTAGCAGACCTTTCCCTTCCCAGCCCTACTGCCAAAAGTGAAAATAATAAACTACAGGGACTTCAGCTGAAGGCCAGGCTTTCAGTACATCCATGATTTTGCATCCATGATTAGCATTTGGTAATAGAAGGAAAATCTACCTTGGAAGTGTAATATGAGAGAATTCAAACTAATATTGCATTAAACATTTTTTTTTTCTTTTTTAATTTGTCTTACTTCAACAGATGCCTACAAACTGAGAACAGTAGCTGCACTAATCTTATCAATATTAATAGGTCAGAAACAACTCTTAGGATGTTCCATACTAATAGTGATATTATGCAAAATAACAGCATGCAAGGAAAATCATGTAGACTTTTGGGAACCATAATATTCTGTCTTTCCAGATCTATCCAGACATCTATATCACAATTTTAAAATACCGTAATTCCCTTGTAAATGGCATCAGTCAGTTTTATGAGCTTTAAGGTAATTTAACTGTGCAGGTGTTGAAAGACTTAGAGTTACTCTCATCAGCCATTCCTTCAGGTAATCATTGTTACTAGAGAAGATGGGAGAAAATGGATTCAAATATAATGATGTTGATAAATTGGAGCAATGGTCTGAAAATACTAGGTTGCAGTTCAATAAGAATGAGGACAAAGACTAGATGAAAATAAGAGCAGCACACAAGACAGGAAAAAGGCAACAAGGTAGAAGTTCCCAAGGAAAAGATCAAGAGTTGTATTATAAAGACAAATGTAAATATAGCCATATGGGGTAAGGTCAAAGGTCTACCTAGACTAGTGTCCGTTTCTGACAATGAACAACATTTCATGCTTAGGAAAAGACGACAAGAAACAGGAAGGGAAGGGTGCCACCTCTCCTGATGTACTCTTTGCCCTTCTGGCACTCTGGACTAGGATCTTACTGAAGCAGAGTCACATCTCCAACATCTTATTTTAGAATATCTTAGTGGATCTTCCATGATATATTAAAAAAATCTCTGGACCTATTCATATTTGTGCAAAAGGTTCCACAATTTAATTGTGTACTGCATAAAAGTTTGCTTCCTGTTGTTTGTGTTAAACCTGCTGCCTGTAATTTTATAGTATGCCCCTTATCTTACATATATCATATATTACAAATAATATATCATTGTTCCCTATTTATGTTTTCCATGACATGGATTTCTTATTTTATTTAAAAAATCATTTTATAAATGTTGATTATGTCTTTCTAAATTTTCAGAAGGGTCCTAGTCTATATAATTTGTCCTCAGATGCCATCACATACTTCTGATAATCCTTGATAATCCTTGTGATATTTCTCAGTACCTCTTCTGACTCTACTTTAGTAGTTTCTGATATCTGCTATATGATTTCTGATATGGGGTGGCTAGAATTGCACACAGCATTTGAGACCGAATTCCACAAGGGTTTTATTCAGGGACCCTATGCAGTTTTCTTCCTTTTCCCTTTCCCAACAGTTCCACATATTCTAATTGGTTTTGTGACTGCTATTGGGTACTGGGCTAAAATTTTCAAGGAATTATTCACATTATCGCCAAAGTCTCGTTTCTGAGTCATAAAATCTTACTGAATGCCTGTTGCTGTACATAGAGAATTACAATTATTTCTCCTCATGGGATTTATTTTGCATTTATTGAGTCTGAAAAGATTTCAGGATAAATTCATGCTTTATCATGAGATCCTTCTTCAGCTATTTTCAGCCAGTTTGTGACTAACCTGAATGTGTGCTTGTACTGCACCCCAAGCATTAGCCCGTCTCTGACTTCAGAAGTGGATCTGCATACTTACATCAGTTATTTGCTGGTGTGTACAGCCACTCAGAATATAAGTACGTTTGTGTGCAGATGCCTGATTTGTGATTACCCAGCTGGCATTTATGTGCATAAAACAGGCATCCACAAACATCTGTATTTGCCTGTCACCGAAAATCTGGTCCTCAGTGAATTAAGTGCCATCCTAGTTAAAAACATAACTTCATGCTGCACAAGTGCTATGTGTATATAATACAATCTATGAGTCCCAGGACTGAAAGAAAAGCCAGTCATAAACTGCATGTTGGTGCTATTGGTGTTGAATTCTTCTCGAAAGTTTAATAGATTGCTGAGGAATGGAGTCTGTAAATTGATTAGTGACAACACCAACATTGTGGCCTGGTGGGACCTTGTATTGTTTTCAGACAAGGTTGAACTGGAAATTTTTTTTTTAAAAAAAGCTTATAGGCAGTGCTGCTGTGTATGTTCTTTGTGGACAAACGTGATTTCCCTTTGTTCGATTTCATAACTATGAAAGAATTATTATAGAGCCTTCATCCAAAATGTTAAAGGTAAGCAGAAAACTAGGAAAATAATTTTCAAAATGATTTGTGCCCAATTAGGTGTGAGTTAGCCGAATGCCTGATTGCACACCCAATTGGCACATTAAATTTGTCATGGTTTCTTATTCAGTTTGGGTAACTGTGCATGCAAATGAACAGGTAGTCATGTAACCTATAATTTCTATAAGTAATAGACATATTTGCATGTGTAGTTACTTTCTTCGTAACTGAAACTCAAATTTTGACTACCTTAAGTTCATCAAGAGCATGAGCTTTGACCCTTTCAACAGGAAATGAAGTTCAATGATTCACTGACAAAACGGAGTTCATCTTACAAAAATAAGGAATTATCTTGCCAACCTAGATTATCCTAAAATGTTCTCTTGCTGACCTAGGAAGGAGGGATACCAGCCTGGATCAGCAGTGGTAGGTGACAAGATCCTAGCTAAATGTAAGCAACATAGATCTAGATTCTAAACGGTTATTGTTAGTAGCCACTAAGTCACTAAGATTTTATTTAGAAGGAATAAAAATAGGAATAGCTGGTCAGCCCATCAAAGGTTTCTATACTATATACCATAGATACTATAAAGGCATCTATATATTAATGCAAGAAAACTAATTTCATTGCTGTTGTAAAGTAACTGAGGTGGGATAACTCATATGACTAGAAGATGAACATAAATTGGTATAATATGCTCATGAAGGACAAACAAGGGAGAAGGGGAAAAAGTATTACCGTGTATATGCAAGATAACACACTTGCTTGGTGGTTGAACGTGTAAAGTGTACGCCAAAAGTCTCTGGTTAATAGTTAAAGAGAATGGGGAAGAATGACTGCAGATGTATTGACAGATCTTGACAATCTAATCTGAAACACCAAGATGAAGCTTAACAGCAACACAGATAAGAATAATCAGCAAAACAGAAACGGGGTGACATACCAGATCTGTGAGACAGAATGTGGGCTTTTTGGTGGACCACAAGCTGAACATAAGTTAATAAGGTCATACAGCTGTGAACATAATGTATGGGATGTAGACTCAGAAATGCAGCCCACAGGATTCCTACTCCTCTCAGACCTGTATTGCCAAGCTGGATTGTTGTTGTCATTGCACTTTGAGAAAGATGTGAAGCGACTGGAGAGAGTCCAGGAGAATCTCTATAAAAGATGGCCTTTGGGGAAATACTGAAAAAACTGGACCTGGGTAAGACACAGAACTGGAAATGGTTGGGACAAGGTAACAGACTTTAGGTGTATAGAATTCTTGCTACAAAGGATGAGAGCATAAACTATTTTCCAAGTTTTTGGTAGGTAAAGAAACAGTAATAGGCTTTTTTTTTTTTCAAGAAAAGATCAAGTTAGTATTAGGAAACACTTCCTACTTATAAGGGAAAATGACAGTGCTAGTCAAAAACACAACTTCGTCCTGTATGAGCAGATGTCTGCAGAGGTAGTAAAATCTTATTTGTAAGAGTTATTAAAAACAGTTTATCCATATGTCTTTCATGAACAACACAAGGATAATTGAACCTGCTAGAGCTGGGCTAACTGATATTCTCAGGGTTGCTCCCAACTGTTCTTTATATAATTCTGTTATTTTGTGGTTGTATTTAAAATTATGTATTTTTAATAATTGCATTAGGCTTTTAAAAAAACAGAACTGAAAATTTTTAATAACCCATCAGTGTATAGTTTCACAGCTACCTACATTTCCTGTTCTTCCTCTGGCCACTTTATTTAGTGGCTGTTTCCAGGAAAACAGTGGCTTAGTGGTTTAATGTCCCTTTGGAGACACCCTGTGGAGAGGCTGGAGGCAATTTCAGTGTCCAAGAGAGAAACAATCACGAAGGCTTTATTCCCTTGAAAGCTGGCTAATCCAAGCAGTCAGGGCTGTTAGGGTCAGATAATTCGCAAGGTCTCTCAAGAACGAAATGACTCTGACTTTCAGTCTATTTTTTGTCATTTCTTATCCTGACTTCACACTTTGAGTATTTCTGGGAGGTAACTGTGGAAATGGTGCAAAACCCCCAGACTCATATGCTGCTGCACTTCTGAGGGGAGCTCCTTTTGACTCTTTCATCCAGACACCCAAAAGCTGAAAACAGGTGCTGGGGAGGGAACACAAATAGCTGCCCATACAGGCAGAGTCTTCCATCTTTTCTGAAATTTGTATCCATAAAAACCATGTGCAGTCTCAAGCAAAAAGCTGGAAGAATACCAGAAGCCAAAGTTTTGATAAAATGGATATGAATTATATTTTAATGAAGACTACTGTTTTAATTAGTTTTAATAATTATGATTACTTTAATGAAGATTTAATAAAGACAATAATGAAGATTCATGATCAAATTTTATAGACCTGAAAACAACTAGCAATGCACACTAGGTAGCATAACTTTACAGTGGGAACCAAGCGACCTTTATCACCTTCCTCAGCCTTTCTCTACCCTTCCCACACCAGAAGAGGCTGGGCTAGGTGGGCTCTGCTGTTGCACGGTTTGGATCTGTGATGTGTCTGCACCTGGACAGCTTGGGTGGAGATGGCACAGTGGGGAATATCTAAACCGCAATAGTAGTATAAAATGTGAGCCACTGCCACGACTCTGAATTGAAGCTAGAAGTCAGGCTTGGTGTATCTGGAGAAAAGAGAGAAATCCTCCAGAAGTTGGGGGGTTTACTTGTCTATTGTCACCATGTCATGAAAGAGGAACAACAGCTTCTCAGGTCAACATACATCACAAGGACTTGTGTGAAACACCCAGGAAAAGTCAGGAAGCCCCTCACTGTTAATAGTAACTATTTATATCACCCGTGCCTGCAGTCCTGTGGGTATAATTCTGAATTTATTACCTTCAGCTCTGATAAATAAGCCTCTGCTTTGTCTTACAGCAAAGCCTGTGTGGTATTGGGGAGTGAAATGAATCTGAGTGGAAGCAACAGAGTGGGTCCGCTCTGACCGAGGCAGTCAGTGAGCATGGGTTGGCAGCTCGGAGGTGTCCACCTCCTGAGGGCTTGCTTAGAGCGGGTGGCATCCAGGAACCAGACTGCCAGACATGGCAGGGAGTGTCGAGGAAGGTTATGTTAACAGCCTCTGAGCCTGCAGCAGGCGGTTTCTCTAGAAGTCACAAAGAGGAGCTGTGTCTGCAGGAATCGGGCAACAGGAGATACCTGTCAGCGTGGGATCTCACCCGAGCTCCTAGGGCCACAGCCTACTGGCCACCACACTACATGAAGCATGCTGTGAGGAGCAACCTTTGAGAAGGTTATCAGTCAATGGAAACTAGTGGTACTATGCAGCGCTTTGCCGTGCCGAAGGCTGTTGTGCAGTCAGATCAAGCAGGCGTTGGCGAGACTCCTGGTCTCCGAAGGATTGCTGTGCAGCAAAGCCCGGCACAAGCCTGGTTCCTGTGCCAGCAGCTCAGCTGGGGCTACAGCTTCCTTTGTGAGAGGGGGAAGGGAGGACAAACACATTTGCCATTTATATTGATAACGAAAAAGATCACTGATCTTTGCAAATTCAGACTCAAGGTCATAGCCATATTATTCTAGCTGCTTTTTAAAACTCTAAGGATCTCTGATTAAATAATCAGGCATACATTCACATAAGTACTCTTTTCAAAATATGAAACAAAACATACTGATGCTGAAAACTCAGTTGCATAATTTCTATGAGAGAGATTGTTTTATTTAGTATGTGAATGCTGTCGTAAGACACATTTACAGCTAACAGGATTTTTCCTTGTAAATGTGTATCTTCCCTGGGCTAAAGTAATTACATTTAAATGCTGGTTTTGCTTTCAGAGTACTGCAGAGGACAAATATTCAGACCTCAGAGCATTCACAGTGAAATGGTGTCATAGTAGATGCATTTCAGTTCCACTTGCAGCAATCTTGATTGTTTAAGGAAGATCTACAGAACAAAATTGTTCTGTCTTATGAAAACACATGCAGATGCTGCTTTCCTTCTAACAGTTTACCAAGGAATTTATTCAGATGTTATTGCTATGAATTAAATTTTTGCTTTTGTGTCTCAATCTCTCATATGCATGTATATGCCCATAGCCAAATCCTGGGTCATATTTCTTGTCAGTCAAAGGAGAAATGGCATGGCATGAGACCCCTAAAATTTCTTAATAGTAGCCTTTTCAATGAGGATTCTTCCAAGATTAAATTGAAGCAAAGCAGATCCCCCCTTAAGGAAGTATTTTACTTAACAGTAGCTGAATTTTTGTTCATCACATTTCTGTTACTTGTGTAGCTGTAGATGTGAGGGTAAGAACTTGAAACAAGACTGTTTCTCTTTTGCATTAATTTTGCTGGACTCACGTTTCTGTAAAAATGTTTCATTGATAGGGTGGCTTTGTGAGGTTCTTTCCTCCCAGTGGAATCAAAAGTTAGGGTAAGGGGAAAAGATCATTGTCCTTTGTATTATGGCTAAGGAACATACTTCCTGTCTTTCTCTAAACTGTTAGAGTATTTCAGTTGGAAGGGACCTACAGTGATCATCAAGTCCTTGTTGGTAAGAAGTTTCCTGCTGTTCTCAAGTAGTGCATTAGCAACAACAGTGCCAGCTACCAGTGCAGGAGGTGTCGGTAAGGTTGATGTAGAGATAGTGAAGTACCGGAACAGGGCACCCAGGAAAGTTGTTGCATTTCTAATATTGGAGTGTTTTAAAAAATAAGACTGGTAAAATCTGTTGGCAATAGTTTAGGCACATCTTATCTGGCCTACTTAAGTTCTCTCTCAGTTCTATTTTCTATTATTTATTGATTTTTATCACATACCCCAATCTGTGTTGCTTTTTTGGGGTTTTGTTTTGTTTGATTTTTTCTTCTGGTTTTGGGGGGCTTTTTTTTTTTAGGCTTCATCCCCCAGTACTGTGAGAACCTAAGATGTCAATGAAAAAAAATTAAAGTTCCTACCTGCAGAGAAAGGTTGAAATAATCGACTCTAAGGTAGCCTGAGGACACAACACAAAAAGGATTTAACAATAAAACCCCATTCTTAAACCAAATCATTCTGCGAGCAGCGGAACTGAGGAAGCCTGGTTTCCTGTAGATTTTTGCACAGCATTTCTTGCCTCTCCACCATCATAATCCCAACTCACTGCAGCTACGCTGTGCCCTCTGCCATGATACCTCCCATTCTCCTACAA
Organism: Phaethon aethereus; assembly: GCF_964289735.1. Lineage (NCBI taxonomy): Eukaryota > Metazoa > Chordata > Aves > Phaethontiformes > Phaethontidae > Phaethon > Phaethon aethereus. The sequence continues at coordinate 59,467,267 of NC_138576.1, forward strand.
ACCCTCTTCAATCGGTCTCTATTTTTCTCACACAGCAAAAGATACTAATCTTCCCCAAGAACCTCATTTGCTTTACCCATCTCTTTATAACGCTGCTCGGGCAAACGTCAATTGACTCAAAGCTGGAGATGGTGACTGCTGGCTGCTGCTGCTGTTGGGCAAGGTACAGAAGAGCCAACATACCCGTGCCTTTCCACCACCAGGTGCACCACCTGACTGGTGGTTTTCATTGCACTCGCAGGATCTTTGAGAGACCTCAATACCTCTGTAAAAATTTGATTAATACTAGTTAGTGCCCAAAAGTGACTTTGAGAGACTGGTGGGCAGAGAGCATGATCACTGAAGTCTTGATTAAATTAGATAAAAAAATCTTACAGTTTTAAAGATAATAAATCTTTTGGAAAAGTGGCTTATGTTTTTTGAACTGTTGGAATTGTCAGGACAAAAAAAGTGCTTTGTAATAAATAACTCTACAGTCTAGTATCTTGTAAGCACTGTCACTGGCTGCTTTAAATAAGCCTCTTTCTTTGCCAGGAATGTAACTCCACTCTTTCATTTTAACCCCAGTGATGTGGCATTGCTGTGGTAAAATAATACAACTTTCTCTGGGGTTGAGAAAACTACGACTGGTTCCAAGTCACATAAAATAAATTATTTCAAAGCTGATAAAAAATGTTCTGCAGATCTGATTAAGAATTTAATCACTGGAGAACTGCATGTTCTGATATCAGGAGCTGTTTTGGAACTATGCTCATATGCATTTATGCCACCTGTTCTCAGAAAAGTCAAAACAAACTGATACCAGTTTTTGTTAGTATTCCTGTGTTTTGTCAGTGGCACTGGATTTTCTTAGAAAATATGTTTAGATTTTTTTCCATTTGACATAGCGATTATAAAACCAAAAATCATCTTTGGAATATAATAACTTGACAGTAGTTTATTAAGAGTAGTAACTTCTAAATTATTTTGTGTAGAATTTTCATTTTGAAAACTAAACAGACAAAATACTGTATTAACCTGAAGCACATACATGAAATATTCATTTGCAGAATGAGCTAAATAAATATTATGAAATGTTAACTTTAAAACTTAGAAATAATACTCAGAAAATTACTCAAAGGTAATATTGCTGAAGGACACTCATTCAAATATCTTTTAAATTTCCCTGCCATGATTTAATATGACAGGAAAGAAATCTCAAAGACTAAAGCAGCAAGAGTTTGTGACCTTGCTGTGATCATGCAACCTAGTCCAGTTAGAAGGCCAAGTCTGGAAATCATAGCTCTAAGACTTAAAATGAGAGGGTTTTTATACATTTGCTGGTGATGTATTGTTCTTTGCTGTTTGCAGGTATAAAGTAGGAAATGGACATGAAACAAACCTATCGTCAAAATCCAGCCAGCAAGTCACATTTGAAGACTGAGTGTACTGGAAATAACATTTCTTCAGTGCTATGCCTTTTCTATAGTTAAAACAGCAGTAAATGATAGTGGCTTTGACTTCTGTACACTTATTCCTAATCTCATGTTGACTTTTTATTCGCAGTAAGATTTGGTTGTCCTCAGGCCAGAAAAAGCTTACATTCTTATTCACAGTGAAGTTGGGACTTACTGTCTTCACATCCCATCATCTCCTTTTGGACTGGAGAAGCAGAGTGAGTCCTGACATGCAGTATGTGATATTGGAGCTTTGGATTTCATAGAATATTGTATGGGAAGTCAAAGTGTGATATGACATTGCTTCATGGATCTCAAAACCAGCAGTGAGAAAAAAATGTCTCTTTCCCCTGAAAGTGATTACTACCTGTAGTCCTTATTTTTTATATTTGGACATTGCATTTAGATGAAAAATTTGTTTTCTACAGAAAGTGCGGATATGTATTGTAAACCTGCTTATGCAAACAAGTTTTCTCCTTAATGTTTTTTTTCTTCACAGTTAGTTATTCCCATCATGGTCATATGTTGTTGTGGAGTAATACTCTTGTACTGGTACCTCAGCAGATCTTCTAGGAAATTTCATGTTGTGTAAAGGCAAGGGCAGCTGTTTCTTTGCATTATCTCCTTTAATTTCTGCAGGGTTGAAAACATATTTTCCTCTGCGGGGCCAGCAGGGCAGAGGCTGCCCACGGGGGCTGGCTGGCTCCATCTGGGGGGTTTCCAGCCCCGAGGGGACATGGCCCTGAGGAGCCTGGGCTGATCTCAGCACTGAGCCTACTGTGGCAGGGCTGGACCAGGGACCTCCCGAGCTCCCATCCAGCCTGAGGTGACTGCAACTCTATGGTATGTTAGTGCTCTTTACCTTCACTTACTGTACTATTCCCACTTTTTTACTAATTTCAGACCATGCTCCTCCGGGTAAAGATGAATTTTGGGACAAGACCACACTCGTTGCTGCCAGAATTGTCTATATTAGGAAGTAAAAATCAATCTGAAACATGTAGAGCCAACAAATCCAACAGCTCTGTGATTGAAACTTCCTTTATGTTCCTCTCCATGTAAATAGTAAAATACCTGTCTCTTCTGGAATGGTCAAATGAAGGCTTTGTTATTGAAGGAGAGATGGGATCTGTTTCTCTGTATCAAAAGAGATATGAGGAAACTGATATGAGGAAAAATTCACTCAGGATTTTTAATTTGAGATCTGAGAAATTAAGAAACTCCAAATACTTATCTGGTAATAAAATGACCATTGAGTATTTCACTCAGGTGGACCCACCTTTATGAGGATGTCTATGTAGACAGCAGCACAAAGACACTTCGAGTGAAAAAGCTGATTCTGAAAAAGTTACGGAGGTCTTTGCTTTGTGTATTGGTGTGCTGGTTTGGGCTGGGATAGAGTTACTTTTCTTCACAGTAGCTGGTATGGGGCTGTGTTTTGGATTTGTGCTGAAAACAGTGTTGATAATACAGGGATGTTTTCATTACTGCTGAGCAGTGCTTACACAGAGTCAAGGTCTTTTCTGCTTCTCACACCACCCCACCAGTGAGGAGGCTGGGGCTGCACAAGAACTGGGAAGGGGACACAGCCAGGACAGCTGACCCCAACTGACTAAAGGGATATTACATACCATATGACGTCATGGTCAGCATATACAGCTGGGAAAAGAAGAAGAAAATGGGAGATGTTCGGAGTGATGGCATCTGTCTTCCCAAGTAACCGTTACGTGTGATGGAGCCCTGCTTTCCTGGAGATGGCTGAACACCTGCCTGCTGGTGGGGAGTGGTGAATGAATTCCTCAGTTTGCGTTGTTTGTGTTGCTGGCTTTTGCTTTACCTGTTAAACTGCCTTCATCTCAACTCACGAGTTTTCTCACTTTTACCCTTCCTATTCTCTCCCCCGTCCCACCGTGGGGGGGAGTGAGCGAGCCGCTCTGTGGGACTTAGTTCCCGGCTGGCACCACATACACAGCTGCCAAGGGGAGCGGCATTATAATTTTCCCCAACCCGCTTACTGTACTCCTGTTTAATGCAGCACAGCGTGCTCTTAACCTTCATCACTGCAAGGATGCACTGCTGCCTCATGTTTAACTTGTTTCCTAGCATGATCCCCTTGTTTTTTCTGCAGAAGCATTACCCAGCCAGCCAGTCACTAGCCTGTACTCTTTCATGGTGATTTTCTGCCCTGAGACACTAAAATTTACCTTTGTTTAAGTTTGAATCATCGACCACAACTTTGAGTTAGTTTTTGGTCCAGCAAGAGATTCACCCACTTGTAGTTTAGTCATCCAGTCTATCTCCCCTAATCTTAAAGAGATTTTTTTTAATTAGTTTTCTGTATTCCTAATCCCATTGTTATAACTTAAAATTTTGCTCACTGAGTGAATGTCAGTAAAAACACACAGGGGAAAGAAGTTTTCCTTTTTCATTTAGCAATAAAGGGGATTAATTTTAGTGTTTGAATATGCTATCAAGCAGAAGCTCTTCTGGACAATGTCTATAACAAAAATATTGCAATTTTATTGCAGGGAGAAAGGGAGACTGGGTCAGGCTGACTGGCGAATAAGTAGTGCCCCCCTCAGTTAGTGCCAGGGGCCACTGCCAAGGATGGGCTATGACAGCTCGGGCTGAGAGGATGACAGAGGAGTGCTGAGCATCGGCACAGGAGGTCTAGTTCTGGGGAGTCTAGGTATGCACATTTTGGCACATCCTAAATGCAGCAGAATAATTATTCCACCAGCTACAAGTGGATGCCAAAGATTAATTGTCCCAGCCACCTCATCCACTGTTCACCAGCTGCCCTCCCTCCTTGTAGGTCAGTTGTCATTTTGCGCAGCTTGCTGGTTGTGCGTTAAACTCCCAGAGGGGAGATGCTGGCAGGAGTGACCATATTCAATTTCCCCAAAACAGGAATGTTGAAAACATGTACATGCAGTTCATTAAATTTTTTTCTCATTAGAGTTCTATTAAGTATATTTATTTGACTCCTACTACTATTTATCCTGTTTTCTCCGGTGGTATGTATTTATTGGAGTCAAGCATTAATGTTATTGATCAAATCAATTAATGTTATTGATCAAGTTTTCAGTGCTATTCCTACTATGTATTTAATTCAGTAAGAGGTCTGACCTCAAGAATAAGTCAAACAAATTTAACATCAATTGCCTGTTTGCTCTAAATGAAAATTAAATATTTGCTGTAAATGAGTAATTTCAATGCTTGCATGTAGCATTTTTCTATTCCTGCATAATGGAGAAAGATTTGGTTTAGAGAGCACAATGAAGTATTTTTTCCCTTGCGAAAGAAAGAATTCTAAAGAATCATGTTAGAAGAGGGAAGAAGAACATGTAAAAGCACAGCTGCCTGAAGGGAGAGGCAAAAGGAGACAACCATTAAGTAATTGCATTAACCTCCATTCGGCCTTTTTCGGCTGAGTGAGATTTATTTTTATAATATGCTGTTTGTTTTTTTCCAGGTTTGCACACAGCGTAGAAGCCTTTCTCAAAGACTGAAAAAGAAATTGAAGCATGCATCTGACTAAAAGTCCCTGACTGGGTAATAATACATCTTTCAGTAACTTGGAATCTGGAACAAGGTTGTCCCAGTAGCCATAACTTGAATAATACACAAATGGAGATACGGTCTTATATACAGCTTCTTTCTGAATTGCAGCTGCAAGGACAACCTGGGGAGGAAATGAGAGAGAAAGCTTCTCTCATTTTACTTGAAAATGGATTTACTGAAGAAACATTATCTATCTTAAATTAGAATAAAGCATCAAAATCTAAGCCTTTGCAAAAATGGAAACCCAAAATGTCTTTGATTCAAATAAAATAAGTTTTCCATTAATTTTTTCAAATTTTTCACAGATATCTAAAAACATTGATTCTGCTTAAATTTAGTATCTTTAGCTTAATTGAAAAAGAAAGTTATTTCAAAACAAGAATGTGTAAGCTTTTTGTTAGAAAGGATCAGATTAGTTAGTCTTAACTAATTAAAGTTAAAAACCCAGATATTTTCTTTCAGTATTTTAGCCTATTGTACAGATATATAATTGAAAAATTCTCTAATAAATGTATATTTGTAGCGGCTATAGGAATTGCTTATTTTTCTCAGAGCCTCCATCTTAATTTATCTAGTTTCTGCATATTTTACTTGAGGAGAACCTCAGCAAGGACACAGTGCATTTTCCATTTCTGTGGATGAGGTATATTAGGGTTTCCTTTGTCTGCTCTGAACATGGGTCTGGTGTGAGATTGGTCCAGCTCATGACCTTCAGCTGTATCCATCCAAAACACCCAACCCAGCCATAGGAATTGCATCTATTATTGAGATGAGGATAGGTTTGGGGCCAAGGGCAGTCTGACTGGCTGATGTTTGATTTGAAAGGGACCAAAGTGCTGGCTATGGGAAACAGCAGGAACAGATGGCCAAGATAATATCGCCACTTTTGACTCAGAAGAGGCAAATAGGAATGAAGGTAGTTCACTGCTGATGATAAAAAATCCTACTATAGAGGAAGGGATTTGGTTTCCTTCCTTGTCCTTCACACTCATTTAGTTAAGTAGCTGGGCTCATTTCTTCAAGAGATGCATTTGGTAGCTATTACTTTCAACTCAGACTTTGCAATGAATTTTACTTTACAATCATCTGGAGATTGAAAGTGTAACAGAATTCAAGTCCCTGCTCATTAAGAGCATATCTTTCTGGAGTGCACACACTAATGCTTCTGTATTTGTACCATCTACACAGTAGGATGTAAATAGGATTTTGTTTAATTTGTTGGCCTGGGACCAGCTTTGCTAAAATATCTCCTCTCTCCTCAGGCCAGTCTGTCATTGCTGTGGTTGGGAGGAGACACATTTCAACCCCTGCCTCTGAACAGCCCGATCGCCCACAGAGGATACTGCAGTCAGCAGCCTGCCTGGCAGCATCCTGCCTTCCAGAGGCGAGTGGGGTGATGGACAGGTTAAATGAAGCACAACTTCTCTTTCATGATGGATCACTACCCAATGCACTTTCACATATCTCTTCCAACTCCTGAAGGACAGTTACAGTCCCAGAAGCTTTGAAATAGTGTCAGGACACTATTCTATGAGCCGGCAGTGTGCTCAGGTGGCCAAGGCGGCCAACAGCATCCTGGCCTGTATCAGAACTAGTGTGGCCAGCAGGAGTAGGGAAGTGATCGTGTACTCAGCACTGGTGAGGCCGCACCTCGAATCCTGTGTTCAGTTTTGGGCCCCTCACTACAAGAGTAGTGTCCAGAGAAGGGCAACGAAGCTGGTGAGGGGTCTGGAGCACATGTCTTATGAGGAGCGGCTGAGGGAACTGGGGTTGTTTAGTCTAGAGAAGAGGAGGCTGAGGGGAGACCTTATCGCTCTCTACAACTACCTGAAAGGGGGTTGTGGCGATGAGGGTGTTGGTCTCTTCTCCCAAGTAACTAGTGATAGGACAAGAGGAAATGGCCTCAAGTTGCGCCAGGGGAGGTTTAGATTGGATATTAGGAAAAATTTCTTCACTGAGAGGGTGGTCAGGCATTGGAACAGGCTGCCCAGGGAGGTGGTGGAGTCGCCATCCCTGGAAGTGTTCAAAAAACATGTGGATGTGGCGCTTCAGGACATGGTTTAGGGGACATGGTGGTTCTGGATTAATGGTTGGACTTGATGATCTTAAAGGTCCTTTCCAACCTAGTGATTCTGTGATTCTGTGATTCTGTGAAGAAGGATGTTGAGGTGCTGGAGCGTGTCCAGAGAAGGGCAACGAAGCTGGTGAGGGGTCTGGAGCACAAGTCTTATGGGGAGCAGCTGAGGGAACTGTGGTTGTTTAGTCTGGAGAAGAGGAGGCTGAGGGGAGACCCTGTCGCTCTCTACAACTACCTGAAAGGGGGTTGTGGCGAGGTGGGTGTTGGTCCCTTCTCCCAAGTAACCAGCGATAGGACGAGAGGAAATGGCCTCAAGTTGCGCCAGGGGGACGTTTAGATTGGATATTAGGAAAAACTTCTTCACCAAAAGGGTGGTCAAACATTGGACCAGGCTGCCCAGGGAGGTGGTGGAGTCGCCATCTCTGGAAATGTTCAAAAAACGTGTGGATGTGGTGCTTCAGGACCTGGTTTAGGGGACATGGTGGTGCTGGATTAATGGTTGTACTTGATGATCTTGAAGGTCCTTTCCAACCTTAGTGATTCTGTGATGCTGAGACTCTGTTACAAAGAGCTTGCACAAAAACCTTGTCTGAGCATTGGGAGTGTCAGAATATATATAAAACTGGAACAGAAAGTGTCACTGCAATTGCTGAGTCTGGTGTCCTGATAGCGTGGAGATAACTACAGCATAAAATCCTAAGCATAGCAAACTCCATCTTAAAACTAGCTAGGATTCTTTTTTTCTTTCACAATATGATCTCTGGAAGGGCTGTTTCAGATCCTTATTCTAATGACACTTAAGGTTACTTATGTTGCCTTCTTTCAACTTCAGTTACCTATGGACAGTTGCTAAGCCGTTGTCCTCAAGATTTCAGTGTCTTCAGAAACTGGAATGTTTAACACTGAAAGAAATTTTCTGCATGGCTGCTTCTTTATAACTTTTACAGTCCAATCCTCAGATCCAGTGCTGGACTAACCACATGGTCTTCAAAGAACACTGAATGTAACAATTCCTAGAGAAAAAAAACACTATTGGAAGCCAAGTTTAAGATTTACAACTCCTTTCCCTCAAATTTTGTGTAGAAATTCAGCTCAAAAGTAACAAGGGAGTAACAATATAATTAAAATATCAGAAATGTTACGAATAGCACTGTTTCAGAAAATACGGTTTCCTATTGCCAAATCACTGATAAGCCTGAGGGAAATTGTATGGACTTGTATGATCTTTTCCTTTTGTTAGCAATGTGGAGCAGGATCTGAGGTTAAATTGTAAAAAATATGTCTTTATCCCTGTGATTAGTTATGAAACAAAACCAGATGTAACCACCAATGCATATAAAGACATACACTGAACCACGTTTCCTCTACTGTCCTTATGCTCTGCATGGATGTGCTTTGATGTGAGGACAACAGATGAATCATAGAATCATAGAAACTTTGGGTTGGAAGGGACCTTTAAAGGCCATCTAGACCAATCCCCTTCCAGTGAGCAGGGACAGCTTCAACTAGATCAGGTTGCTCAGAGCCCCGTCCAACCTGACCTGGAATGTTTCTCTTTCTCTCCCCTGGTTTCTTGCCCTGGGTCTGATACATTAGGGAGTGAAAATGTGGGGTTTTAGATAAAGGTGAGCAAGCAGGATCTTACCAGATCCTTTGCCCAAAAGGACCTCAGTAATATGCTCTCCATACAATTTTCACCCAGCAGAACCAAGACCTGGAGGTTCTGGTTTAGAGCCTTGTGCACCTGTAGCCCAGACTGCCAATGCTTAGATTTCACTCTCCATCCTCTTTCATGTTTTGGGCTGGAGAAAGAATCTCTGACGCACAGAGTGAACTGGTCACTTTGCAGGAACAAAACTTGATTCTCTTTTGCACTCTTGCCTTCATTTTTCTTCCAGAATACTGCTGCTGACATATACCTATGCTTCTCTCGAGCTAAAGATATCTCATTCCCCACTGAAATACTAAATAGCTAGAAGGTATAGGATAATCTGCTATACGGAACCTTGATGCTAGAAGCAATAGGTCATTTCACGTGCTTTTGCTATTTCTGTGAACAAGGTTGCAAAAAAAGACTCCACAAGAAGCTAAGGAGCTGGAGGTTAAGAGTTGATAGTTTGATGTCCGGAAGCAACCCTGAATTGTTTCAGTGTTGAATGATTTATAGAGAATTTATGAGTTTTCATGAGACAAGCAGACAGAGTTTTTTTCAGGTAATGTCATATGCATGACACGTTTTGGGAGAGAATAAAACAGAGGGAGATCCTTACTAAACTCCTGAGAGGGTCTCACTGGGATAAATTTGCTTGTTGTGGTTTTTTTTTATTCTTTCATCAGAAAAGAAAAAAGACTGTGCACAGCTGATGTCTCCCTATTTCCCCACTGAGTGGGTGTGGTTTTTTTACAATGTAGCCAGGACATTACTTGTTGAATTATTTATTTTTCAACCGAGGACGTGAAGACACAGTGACCCCAGTTTTCACTTGTGAAAGGCTCTTCACAAATAACTATTTTGAAAGCCAGTGCAGCACGTAGATGAGATGCCTTAGGTATGTTTAATTATTTAAGTTAACTTTCAACCTCTTTTCTCAGCAGGCTTAGCAATTTTAATGGGCACTTTTAAGGGAGACTGTGACAAATGTAATATCTTTTTTTTTCTCTGAATAAGGTGCTGTGTTTCCTCATTTTGAAAATATTTTCTTTAGTTTCGGGAAGTGGAAAAGGACAGGTTCATATCTTAGAGAGCTCAGATTAGATTTGGATTTCGTATAGCTAATGACTGAATAATACATGTTAGGAAAGATGTTCTGGATATCCACTAAGGGGAGATTGAAAGAAGTGACCAGAGTGAAAGAAATGCTTTTCTAGCAATTTATTCAAGGATCAAATTGCCCTGCCACCAGGAGCTGAAATCCTAATCACACAAACAAATTTGGGTGACTTTCCAGCAAAAAATAGATAGGTTTCAATAGAGTAGGCAATGTGTTCTGGGACAAATGTTATTTACGGTCATAATTTCAGATCTGAAGGAAAAATGTATTCCCGTTAGGTCACTTAATATTTCAGATAAACAACAGATGTTGATGTTAGGAGAAACAATGGTGTCAAAACATGAAGCCAGAAGCTGAACCCTTTTCTTTCCTATAAGGGATAGAGTGTTACCAAAAAAAGCATAATATTTGCTTTATAGCTTGCTCTTTCATTTACAGAAACCTGCAAGAGTATTTTTGCCTAGGTAAATTTTTTGTGTATATTCTCATAGCTGCATCATATGGATCATCAGTCCCTCAATCATTATTCCTCATTCTCATGCTTTTTCATTTCCTAATGATTAACTGTCAGGTTATAGTCCCTCTGTGAACAACCTTCTGCTCTGTAGTCCTGTTTCATCCCTCCTTGTTATTCCAGTCTCAAAGATCATCAAATTTTTTCCTAACCTCCCTGAATTGATAATGTTATTCATTATTAGGTCTTATAAAAGTTTCATTATTACAGTCCTAGTTATTTTGTCCTTGATGATGTTCTTTGGCTATTAAATTAGTTTTGCTGAAGAACTTTCTCCTGAACCATCATTTCTCAAAATGTACTCCCCAGCCTGACACACTGATTTCCGATAGGTTACAAAAGGGATCTTTTTTCCACATGAAAGGGAATTACAGTTTCTTTTTAGGTTCCATCAAAGTCCTTTCTACTACTGCAGGAAAATTTGTAAGAAAAATATTCAAGCCTCCTTAACACTGAAGAGATCCGACATAAAATCAAGTAAATGTCTTTTCCATTTGGATAAACTGACTACTGATTTACAATTTACTGATTACTCCACATGTTGAAACAATTGCATGATCCTAGGAAAAACATTAGTGTTCAGTCACTCATATCTAGAACTTGAAATTGAAATTCACAGTGTGATATATTCTAACATTTCATAAGCAACAATATCAGTTAAAAAACCAATCTGGTATAGTTGCTGGCAGCACAATATTTGAGAAATCTTAGAAGGCAGCATGCTGCATAAATATTTCTCTATTATCTATGAAATATTATATACTATACAGGACCTTTCTAAAAACTAGCAATTATATGGCACAGTTGGGAGTCATTTCAATACAAAAAATTTAAGAAAAGTAGCCTTATGGATGAACAGATTTTGTGCTTTAACCCTGCTTTTTGAGATTTATCCTGGGGACAATTACACAATGCTATTGGATCCCTTTTGGATTGCAAAAAAGATTGCTTGGTTCCATGAATTATAGATAGTGGGGAATTATTTCCATTTGAAGTGAAATAGCTGGAAAATTAATTAAAAAAATAAATTGTGAATATTTACCTGAATCTGTCTGGTAAAGACCAACCAACCAAAACATAAAAAAGGAGAATCATACACTTCTAATATGTTAGAAGACTCTATCCAGAGAAATTATCTATTATTTTAATGTTACTGTATTGGGTTTATGTGGCAAGATTTTGGACAGGGGGTACAGGGGTGGCTACTGTTAGAAACTTCCCCTATGTCCAACACGGCCAACGCCAGCCGGCTCCAAGACGGACCCACTGCTGGCCAAGGCCGAGCCCAACAGCGATGGTGGCAGCACCTCTGGGACAACACAGTTAAGATGGGGGAAAAACCTGCGGCTCAACAACAGCAGCAGAGAGAGGAGTGAGAACACATCGGAGGAACAGCCCTGCAGACCCCAGGTCAGCGAAGCAGGAGGGGCAGGAGGGGCTCCAGGCGCCGGAGCAGAGGTTCCCCGGCAGCCCCTGGGGAAGCCCACGGTGAGGCCGGCTGTGCCCCTGCAGCCCATGGAGCTCCACGCTGGAGCAGATCTCCACCTGCAGCCTGGGCAGCACTCCATGCCGGAGCAGGGGGATGCCCAAAGGAGGCCGTGACCCCGTGGGCAGCCCAGGCTGGAGCAGGGTTGCTGGCAGGACCTGTGACCCTGTGGGGGACTCAGGCTGGAGCAGCCTGTTCCTGAAGGACAGCACCCTGGGGAAGGGACCCAGGCTGGAGCAGTTCGTGAAGAACTGCAGCCTGTGGGAAGGAGCCACATTGGAGAAGTTTGTGGAGGACTGTCTGCCACGGGAGGGACCCCATGCTGGAGCAGGGGCAGAGTGTGAGGAGTCCTGCCCCTGAGGAGGAAGGGGCAGCAGAAACAACGTGTGATGGACTGACCACAACCCCCATTCCCCGTCCCCTGGGGCTGCTCAGGGGGAGAAGGCTGAGAATTGGAGAGTAAAGTTAAGCCTGGGAAGAAGGGAGCGGGGGGGAAGGTGTTTTTAAGATTTGTTTTTTATTTCTCATTACCCTACTTTGATTTGATTGGTAATACATGAAATTAATTTTCCCCCAGTCGAGTCTGTTTTGCCCATGACGGCAATTGGTGAGTGATGTCTCCCTGTCCTTACGTTGACACACGAGACTTTCATTATATTTTCTCTCCCCTGCCCAGCTGAGGAAGGGGAGACACAGAGCAACTTGATGGGTGCCTGGCATCCATCCAGGGCATCCAACCCACCACAGTTACATTAGTTGTCTTTTAGATGAATTATTTTGTTGATATATTTCATGAGAGTTATTGAATTTGACAAACCTCTTGATGAGAAAGTTTTTTTTTAATCCAGGGGAGGCTATCTTGTTATTTCCGGAGGATGTAGAAAAAGGGAAATCAGAAAGAAGGAGTGGGAAAAGATAGAAAGAAGAGGAATCACGGAGAACTATTACCCTCCCAAATGCTGACATTTTCAATCTGAGAAGAATCATTGTGGGAGAAATCCATTTGGTAAACATGCTCAAATGCTTTCATTACAAATAGAATAAAAATAGTCTTTTAAACATCAGATGATGGCTGATCAGCCAGCTTTGCTGATTTTCACCAATTCCCTACCACAAAGCATAACATCAAAATAATTCTTCTGATATCAATTTCTTCATTCTTAAGAAGAAACAGTCTTCTGTTCTAGTGATATAAAATTGCACTTTGCAAATAATACCACTTCTGTTGGCGTTGTTTCTCTGACGTTCTACAGATTGAAAAGAATTGCTTGTTTCAGGCAAATACCATGCCTCTCATGCCAATTACCCAGTGCCAATACATTTCAGCATTTGTAGATGTTGGAACTGATTTCCCCTTTATATGGTGTGGTAAAAGTAATTAGTAACTTGACTAAAGTCAGTGGAGTTTTACTAAAATGACTAAAACTATTTTTGGTTTGAAAATATTGGTCCTTGAATTATAAGATATAGAAACTTGTTTCTCCAGTTATTTCAGTGGGGTTATGCCACTTCCATGTTATCAAAACGCCATTGAGCTAGTCTGCAGGAGTCATATCTAAAATCTGTTTTTATTGGAATAATAGATGATTTTGGTACAGACTTTTGAATCGAGTATTCATGTGTTCTTATATGAAGGAAGATTTATCTGTTTTGTTAACAATCAAATAATACTACTTTTATGTTCTGTCTATTCATTGATCTTTAATATGATATCTGAACTCAGAATGATGATCACAGAATCACAGAATCACAGAATCACTAGGTTGGAAAGGACCTTTAAGATCATCAAGTCCAACCATTAATCCAGAACCACCATGTCCCCTAAACCATGTCCTGAAGCGCCACATCCACACGTTTTTTGAACACTTCCAGGGATGGCGACTCCACCACCTCCCTGGGCAGCCTGTTCCAATGCCTGACCACCCTCTCAGTGAAGAAATTTTTCCTAATATCCAATCTAAACCTCCCCTGGCGCAACTTGAGGCCATTTCCTCTTGTCCTATCACTAGTTACTTGGGAGAAGAGACCAACACCCTCATCGCCACAACCCCCTTTCAGGTAGTTGTAGAGAGCGATAAGGTCTCCCCTCAGCCTCCTCTTCTCCAGACTAAACAACCCCAGTTCCCTCAGCCGCTCCTCATAAGACATGTGCTCCAGACCCCTCACCAGCTTCGTTGCCCTTCTCTGGACACGCTCCAGCACCTCAACATCCTTCTTGTAGTGAGGGGCCCAACACTGAACACAGTATTCAAGGTGCGGCCTCACCAGTGCCGAGTACAGGGGCACGATCACTTCCCTACTCCTGCTGGCCACACTAGTTCTGATACAGGCCAGGACACTGTTGGCCTTCTTGGCCACCTGGGCACACTGCCAGCTCATATTCAGCCGGCTGTCAACCAGCACCCCCAGGTCCCTTTCCGCCGGGCTGCTCTCCAGCCACTCCTCCCCAAGCCTGTAGCATTGCATGGGGTTGTTGTGGCCCAAGTGCAGGACCCTGCACTTGGCCTTACTAAACCTCATACAGTTGGCCTCTACCCATCGATCCAGCCTGTCCAGATCCCTCTGCAGAGCCCTCCTACCCTCCAGCAGATCAACACTCCCACCCAACTTAGTGTCATCTGCAAACTTACTGAGGGAGCACTCAATTCCCTCATCCAGATCATCTATAAAGATATTGAACAAGACTGGTCCCAGAACCGAGCCCTGGGGAACACCACTCGTGACCGGCCGCCAGCTGGATTTAACGCCATTCACCACAACTCTCTGGGCTCGGCCATCCAGCCAGTTCCTCACCCAGCGAAGAGTAAACCCGTCTAAGCCACGAGCCGCCAGTTTCTCCAGGAGAATGCTGTGGGAGACGCTGTCAAAGGCTTTACTAAAGTCCAGGTAGACAACGTCCACTGCCTTTCCCTCATCCACTAGGCGGGTCACCTGGTCATAGAAGGAGATCAGGTTGGTCAAGCAGGACCTGCCTTTCATGAACCCATGCTGGCTGGGCCTGATCCTTTGGCTGTTCTGCAGATGCCCTGTGAGCACTCTCAAAACCAACCGCTCCATAATCTTCCCTGGAACAGAAGTCAGGCTGACAGGCCTGTAGTTCCCAGGATCCTCCTTCCGGCCTTTCTTGTAGACGGGCGTCACATTGGCAAGCCAATGTTACATATTTCTCTGGGTCAAGAACTTCCTGTGATATAATGTGTAATTTTGTTATTTCAGAATAATTTTCTTAAATAACTTAACAGCTCCTCATATGTTTTCAGTTTAACTTTTTATTTTGTTAACAGACTCCATAAGCATTTTTTTGAACTGGATTTAAATTTGACCTTGGAATATTCTCAAAATCAAAGTTTATTGAAGAAAAAGCAAAATAAAGAGTCTTCTTCATAGGAGGAGTTCTTGCTGGCACTCAGAACGTTAAGGTAAATTAGGAAGGACCATCACAGTTGTTGCTTAGTAAGTCTGGAACACATCTGTTATTAGTATTTTAACCAAGAAAGAACTGCTGTGTTTATCAGTGAAGCACATATAACGAGTTTTAGACCATCAGTGTCTTTATAGATACATAATGTCTTCCTCCATCACTGGCTTTCTCTGTTCCAGTCTTAGACTGGCAGACTTTTCAAAATCTAATAGCTCATTAAACAAAAATCCTTGCTAGGCTCCATGCTGTATTTGGGAAGACATACTACATGGGACATAAAGACTGCCTCATGTCCAAAACAGGATGAGAGCTCGTTATTCAGCTCTTTCAGCATGACACATGAAGCTTCTGAAAATGGAGGTGGCCTCAATTAAGAATCTGCTTTTTCAGGTCAGGTCAACAGGTATAGCAATATAGCTAATGACTGCATGTCTCTACAAACTGTCAATTTGCCACCCTCTGCTAAGTAAGGTGCAGGAGAATTGTGGGAGGAAAGAAGGGAAATAAGATATTGTTAAAAAGCATCTGTCAACAGGAATTGTCTCAAGAAAATTTCCAATCACTTGGAATTCACCACTTCCCATTGGCAGGCAGGTATTTAGGTATCTCCAGGAAAGCAGGGCTCCATCACACGTAACGGTTACTTGGGAAGAAAAATGCCATCACTCCGAACATCCCCCACTTCCTACTTCCCCCAGCTATATATGCTGACCATGACGTCATATGGTATGGAATATCCCTTTGGTCAGTTGGGGTCAGCTGTCCTGGCTGTGTCTTCTCACAGCTTCTTGTGCAGCTCCAGCCTACTCTCTCGTGGGGTGAAGTGAGAAGCAGAAAAGGCCTTGACTCTGTGTAAGCACTGCTCAGCAGTAATGAAAACATCCCTTTATTATAAAACATTGTTTTGATTACAAATCTAAAACACAGCCCCATACTAGCTACTGTGAAGAAAATTAAGTCTACCCCAACCAAAATAGCAGAGTTGGCTTCGTTGTCCTAAATTAGGGGAGGGTTGTAAATTATTCATCATTAGTTGACTAAGAAAGAGAATATAAAGGTGATATGAATTAATACAACTGGAAGTTGGAGACTTACCAAATGGCCAAAATAAATGGCAGCATGTCAAAGTATAAGGCATTTCCACTTCAATAATGTACAGGAAAGTAGAGGTCACCCTCCTTAAAGAATTAAAAATTTAAATGATTCTGATGGGAAACATGTCCCATGTCACAGCTCAAGCCAAGTCATATCTGAACTTTACCTAGTACTACATTACAGTTTTTTACAAAATATTCTAATCCAAAGAGAGCCATACGCAGAAGACAGACAATGTGAAAGCAGTGAGGTAACAGAAACAGCAAAACTTTCCAGTATGGTGCAGAACCATTACCGAGCCACAGGTCTGCAATTTTGAGAGATAGAGCTTAGCTGTTAGAAAGCCTTCCATGAAAGAGTTGTGCGAGCACTTTTTTGAGACCAATTTCTTATGGAAATGAGCTGATCAGACTTTATGTCTGTTCATGTCTGTTTTCTTTGTGTAGTTGTGAATTGTTAAGCAAATTTCAACTAAGTTTGGCAGAGGAGTTAGTTCTTAAATTGACTTTTTTCCAGCAAATGTCACATGAAGTGGTGCTTAGGTAGAGGAGAGGTGCCCATGTTGGTGCTTCTCTTGGTGGAAAAGCATGTGGAAATGGGGACACCGGTAAGCCATCAAAGTGGTGGTGCATGTCAGTACACCTTCAACAGGCAGTGTCTTGACCTGCCTCTTTGCTGAAAAAACGAAGAGTGTGCCATGTGGCTAGCTTACAAGGGGAGACCTCGCCACATTATGGGAGTAGGCCATAAGAGTTTGGCAGGTCATTATGAGATAGGGAAAATTACAAGAGTGTGGAAGGGAACTACTATCATGGAGGGTTATGGGGGATTCATTAATCTGACTGCTGCAGAACAACATTCATTTTTGTGTCTTTTATTTATTTGTTTATTATGACATTAATAATGCTGCTCTCCTTTATTATCTCAAACAAATATCTTCACCTTCTTCTTCCTTATTTTCCCATATGTACAATGATGCTAACTTTCTTTCCGTATCTGGGAAATGCACAGACCATTTTAAAAAATGTTTTTGTTATCAATCTTCTGGGAAACATCAGTCCAGGCCAGCCTAATTAAATAACAGGACAGTGTGCAAGGTCGATTTTGGCAAGGATGTTCATGAAAATTTTATATGGAGAGAACTAATTCATTTAATGTGTTGCTGGACTAGTGAAAAAGAAAGTCTGATGACAAAAGTGTTCTGGAAAGAATCTTGGCAATCATGGAGAGAGGTAAACCTTTCAGGCTTGGAAGAAATAATGTGCAATCTGATAGGCTTAAGAATGCAGAAAAGTACCATTGGAACTGGAACCAGTGAATAAATTGCATGTGGTATATCAGACATCAACAGTTGATGTGAAACTTAGAAAGTCCCCAGAAACATGCAAATAATCACACTGGTGAATCATTAGCATTACTTTTTGAAAGGACTGGCGTAGGTTAGCCTAGCACTTTTTGACTGTGATCCTTCTTTCATTTACTTCTGTCTTGTAATTCAAAACACAGGTTATACAGTCTAAAAAGGAATTATGTGTGTTTCAGCCATTTTGTTGCAGAGCTTGTGTTGATTATTCTTTGTGGACAAGTGAGGAACATAATGTAGGTAGCCAAGATTGTAAGGGAGAGTCAACAAAAGCACTTGATATGGATAAGCACAGCTGGGTGTTGGCAGGCTGTTAAACATTTGGGAGCTTTGAACAAGGATTTCCCAACAGAAGGGTCACATGTAGACAGGCTTAACACTGCTCTAGGGCGCCAAATCTGAAGACATTTTACTCTATGTGAGAACATCAACATGAATCAGAAACCAAAATCATTTCACCTTAGAGTCTGCTAAAGAAGATGCTTTCCTCATTCTGATGAACACCCTTTTCCTGGTAGCATGACAATGCTATCTGTCTTACAGAGGATGCTGGATTTTGTTTTTAGTTTCCTTCTGGCAGGTTTTAGTACCTTTTAGTTTATGAGTCTATGATATAATGAAGCAAACCTCAGCAAAGGTCAGCACACCGAGTGGGCAATGGGGAATACTTCTATAATTGTCCAAATGTCTCCTCTAACTGGAAATATTTTGCTGATAAATATCCTGGGAGAAATGATGACTCAGAAATTGCCCTGGCCAAGTTCTAATACCCATTTAACTTTAAATATTAGGGAAAGGTGAACCTGTATGCAGAGCCAGCATGCACAGAAGAACCTTATTTTAATAGCATACCCTCTCTTCGTAGTATAAATTAATCACCTAACATTAACAAATCAATCCCAACCCAGAGATACAGCTTTCAATTTAAATCAGCCTCTAATCTGGCAGTACACTTTTCAGTGCCAAAAGGGATGGTCTAACGTAGTGCCTGCCCCATAAAATATGGCAGATGCTGAACTGTAAAACCAACGTGTTCAACAGTGAAGCAGGTATCATTACTTGTAGGTTATGCATAAAAAATTTGTTAATAATATTAGTACATGTGAAAGACTTACTAATGATAATCAGCATAGTTATATCACAGTATTGTTGCATTATAACTGGTTGGTTTTGTTTTATACTTAATCCCTTTCTGAGAAACATGAGTTTACACCGGATAAGAAAGACTAAGAAAAGGATAGTGAAGACAGGAAAAGGGAAGGGAATAATGGGACATGGTCCTGGGTAACTGGTTCTGGGTGGCACTGATTGAGCAGGGGTGTTGGACCAGATGACCTCCAGAGGTCCTTTCCAACCTTAACCATTCTGTGATTCTGTGAATAATCTATCAGTGTACTTGTTTAACTTGTATTTTAGCTTATTCTGAGATAAGTTTCCTGTGCAGAAAAAGATGCTTAAACTGATGGTGGAGTGCTTACCATAGGAAACAAAGGAAAAAAAACCCAAATATATACATGCTTAGTAGAGCTTATCAGAAATAAATTGTGCTTCATGAATATAACTTTTACAGAAATTTTGTCTTCCTTGAATTATTTCAATAAAAATTTATAACATTTTTTCCTTGGTTTGGATGGAGGGGAAGACAAGAATGTGGTCCATCCTATCCACCCCTTTAAAAAATGGAGATGCTTCTCCTCCTGAGGGGAAGAAAGAGAAGGGGAAAGAAAAGAGAGACAGCAAAACACTTCCTGAATACTTAAAAACACTGAAGCACTGAGGTAAGGTGGTGCTGAGCACAAGAATTATACCATGTGCTGAGGCACCGGTGAAAACCAGCACCTGTATTTTTATGAAACCTCCTACCCCGTAGCCCATTTCAGAGATCCTATCCATCATCAACAGATAAAAAAAGAAGCCATAGGATGAAAGAAGATTTCTATTTCTACTGGAAGAATGATAGAAAAGGAAACATATTTGTGGGGGTGATGATGAAGTCTCACTGCATTTTCATTTTGTCTAGACTTTTGCCTCAAAAAAAATTATTATTCTTATTTTCACAAAGTGAAAAAGAATATGTTAATGTTATTTTCCTCCTTGAAGAACATGACAACCTCTGAATTCTCTCCGTATATTAAATGTAAGCCATTACTGTTACTATTCTGTTCACACAACTACTTTTTCAATCAGAAGTTTCTCCATGTATGGTGTAGCTCTATCCTTGGAGGCACATTGGATCGTCTTTTTTCTGATTGAAATGTTTGTTTTTCAAACAGTGTTATTAGCTCAATACTTCTCTGGGAAAGTCAATCTTACATGCAGTCAGGTTATGAAGGTGCTGTTGTCAGTGGTGGGTGGAAGTCAGATATGTCTGCATATGCCACCGAGATGGTATGGAACAGGCATTGGTTGATGTTGCAAAGTTCTCCCATTGGCTCACCAGGACAATTCATTCCTTATTTCATACACTGAAAGAATAGAGACATCCTTAAAGCACAAGGAGATTGAAACTGCAGAAACTGCTGAAGAACAGACCAAGAATGGCCAACAGTGGTACTGGCTTTTGTAATGTTGGCTTCTTTTCTTCAGGAAGTGATGTGGGAAAAGAACTGTTTTCACAGCTGGTTGCACTGTCGTATGGAAATCATGCTCAGGAAGTAGCAGCTAAGTCTGGCTTGAAATCAGCTGTCAGTTCTGGGTCTTGGTATCCCATTTCTATTCCCCTGACCTCTACAGCCAACAACATGTTCTTGGAGCACCATGGTGTAGAAAATGAATAGTTAAGTTTTCAACAATTGTCTGATGACTGGTTACTTTCTGCAGGAGCTGAATTGCTTTGTTGGTTGGTTCTGTTCTGCTGTGCTCTTAGGCCTCATATCTCATCACTTAGACCTATCCTATCTTAGACACAGACATAAACTTGGTAAGTTAAAATACAGGTGTCAACTGTAGTCCATCATTTTATGCATGAATAGTCTTTGTGACTGATTTTACCTAATCTACTAGATAGATACAATAGCTCCTGGAGTCCTCTCCTTTTGGTAGATGGTTGTGCCTCTCCAGTGTAATCTCACAGAATCACAGAATCACTAGGGTTGGAAAGGACCTTCAAGATCATCAAGTCCAACCATTAATCCAGCGCCACCATGTCCCCTAAACCATGTCCTGAAGCGCCACATCCACATGTTTTTTGAACGCTTCCAGAGATGGCAACTCCACCACCTCCCTGGGCAGCCTGTTCCAATGCTTGACCACCCTCTCAGTGAGGAATTTTTTCCTAATATCCAATCTAAACGTCCCCTGGTGTAACTTGAGGCCATTTCCTCTCGTCCTATCGCTGGTTACTTGGGAGAAGAGACCAACACCCTCGTCACCACAACCCCCTTTCAGGTAGTTGTAGAGAGCAAGGTCTCCCCTCAGCCTCCTCTTCTCCAGACTAAACAACCACAGTTCCCTCAGCCGCTCCCCATAAAACTTGTGCTCCAGACCCCTCACCAGCTTTGTTGCCCTTCTCTGGACATGCTCCAGCACCTCAGCATCCTTCTTGTAGTGAGGGGCCCAACACTGAACACAGGATTCGAGGTGCAGCCTCACCAGTGCTGAGTACAGGGGCACAATCACTTCCCTACTCCTGCTGGCCACACTAGTTCTGATACAGGCCAGGACACTGTTGGCCTTCTTGGCCACCTGGGCACACTGCCGGCTCATGTCCAGCCGGCTGTCAACCAGTACCCCCAGGTGCCTTTCTGCCGGGCAGCTCTCCAGCCACTCCTCCCCAAGCCTGTAGCGTTGCATGGGGTTGTTGTGGCCCAAGTGCAGGACCCTGCACTTGGCCTTATTAAACCTCATACAGTTGGCCTCTGCCCATCGATCCAGCCTGTCCAGATCCCTCTGCAGAGCCCTCCTACCCTCCAGCAGATCAACACTCCCACCCAACTTAGTGTTGTCTGCAAACTTACTGAGGGAGCACTCGATCCCCTCATCCAGATCATCAATGAAGATATTGAACAAGACCGACCCCAGAACCGAGCCCTGGGGAACACCGCTTGTGACCGGCCGCCAGCCAGATTTAACGCCATTCACCACAACTCTCTGGGCTCAGCCATCCAGCCAGTTCCTCACCCAGGCAAGAGTAAACCTGTCCAAGCCACGAGCCACCAGTTTCTCCAGGAGAATGCTGTGAGAGACGCTGTCAAAGGCTTTACTAAAGTCCGGGTAGACAACATCCACAGCCTTTCCCTCATCCGCTAGGCAGATCACCTGGTCATAGAAGGAGATCAGGTTGGTCAAGCAGGACCTGCCTTTCACGAACCCGTGCTGGCTGGGCCTGACTCCTTGATTGTCCTGCAGATGCCCTGTGAGCACTCTCAAGACGAACCGCTCCATGATCTTCCCCGGTACGGAGGTCAGGCTGACAGTCCTGTGGTTCCCAGGAACCTCCCTCTGGCCTTTCTTGTAGACGGGCGTCACATTGGCAAGCCTCCAGTCTTCTGGGACCTCCCCTGTTAACTAGGACTGCTGATAAATCATGAAGAGTGGCTTGGTAAGCTCCTCCGCCAGCTCCCTCAGTACTCTCAGGTGGATCCCATCAGGTCCATTGACTTGTGGGTGTCCAGGTGGTTTAACATTTCCTTAACTGCTTCCCCCTGGATTATGAGGAGTACATTGTGCTCTCCATCCCCATCTTCCAGCTCAGGGGGCTGAATACCCTGTGGATATCTGGTCTGGCTATTAAAGACTGAGGAAAAGAAGGCATTAAGTACCTCAGCCTTGTCCTCGTCCTTGGAGACAATGTTCCCCGCCATATCCAGTAAGGGATGGAGATTCTCCTTGCCTCTCTTTTTGTTGTTAATATATTTGTAGAAGCATTTTTTATTATCCTTTACAACTGTGGCCAGACTGAGCTCTAGCTGGGCTTTTGCCTTTCTAATTTTGTCTCTACTTGACCTAATGAGATCCTTGAACTCTTCGTGAGTTGCCTTCCCCTTCTTCCAGAGGTGATAAACTCTCCTCTTTTGCCTGAGTCCCAGCAAAATCTCCCCGTTCAGCCAGGCCGGTCGCCTTCCCGCCAGCTCTTCTTATGGCACATAGGGACCGCCTGCTCCTGCGCCTTTAAGATTTCCTTCTTGAAGACTGTCCAGCCTTCCTGGACCCCTTTGTCCTTCAGGAATGTCTCCCAAGGGACTCTCTCAACCAGTGACCTGAACAGGCCAAAGTCTGCCCTCCGGAAGTCCATGGTAGCAGTTTTGCTGACCCCTCTCCTTACTTCGCTCACAACTGAGACTTCTATCATGTCATGGTCGCTAAGCCCAAGACAGCCTCCAACCACCACATCTCTCACCAATCCTTCTCTGTTTGTAAACAGCAGGTCCAGCAAGGCACCTCCCCTGGTGGGCTCCCTCACCGACTGTGTCAGGAAGTTATCCTCCACACACTCCAGGAACCTCCCAGATTGTTTCCTCTCTGCTGTGTTATACTTCCAGCAGCTGTCTGGTAGATTGAAGTCCCCCACAAGAACAAGGGCCAGCGAATGCGAGACTTCTGCCAGTTGCTTATAGAATGTCTCATCTGTCTCTTCATCCTGGTTGGGTGGTCTGTAACAGACTCCCAGCAGGATATCTGCCTCATTGGCCTTCATTCTTATCCATAAGCACTTGACTTGGTCTTCACAATCATTGATTTCTATGCAATCAAAACACTCCCTAACATACAGAGCCACCCCACCACCTCTCCTTCCCTGCCTATCCCTTCGGAAGAGCTTATAGCCATCCATTGCAGCACTCCAGTCATGAGAAGCATCCCACCATGTTTCTGTGATGGCAACTACATCATAGCTGTCCTGCTCCACAATGGCTTCCAGCTCCTCCTGTTTGGTGCCCATGCTGCGTGCATTGGTGTAGATGCACTTGAGCCGGGCTATCGATTTCAACTCTGGCACGCCACCCCCAGGCTCAACTCTAGTGAGCCTGGTTTTATCCCCTCCCCCCTTCAAATCTAGTTTAAAGCCCTCTCAATGAGGCCTGCCAGCTCAAAAACAAGAATCCTTTTGCCCCTTTCAGTCAGTTGCACTCCATCTGCTGCGAGGAGGCCCGGTGCTGTGTAAACCGCCCCATGGTCAAAAAACCCCAAATTCTGACGATGGCACCAGTCCCTGAGCCATGTGGCGATCAGATGTGCTTTCCTATTCCTCTCACTGTATGTTGGCAATCTGTGTGTTGGCAGTATTCATGCTCTCCCTGATGTTTCCATACCTGATATATGCAACAAGACTGCTGTATTCCAGCCTAATGGCCTTGTTAAAATTAAGCTTCTCGGGCACCGGCAAATTTTTGCAACGAAGATTTGGTCTCTATGGCAAGAACTTCCATAAGGAAACCAGAACATAGAATCATAGATTCATAGAATCATTAAGGTTGGAAAGGACTTCTAAGATCATCAAGTCCAACCATCAACCCAACACCACCAAACCCCCTAAACCATGTCCTGAAGTGTCACGTCTACAAGTTTTTTGAACACCTCCAATGATGGTGACTCCACCACATCTCTGGGCAGCCTGTTCTAATGTTTGACCACTCTTTCAGTAAAGAAATTTTTCCTAATATCCAATCTAAACCGCCCCTGGCACAACTTGAGGCCATTTCCTTTCATCCCATCACTAGTTACTTGGGAGAAGAGACCAACACCCTCCTCACTACAATCTCCTTTCAGGTAGTTGTAGAGAGTGATAAAGTCTCCCCTCAGCCTCCTCTTCTCCAGACTAAACAATCCCTGAATTATTCCAACACACAGCTTATTCTTAGGGTTTTTTGGTAAGCAACATTAACAAAATAGGAGTTTTTTAATGAAAGGTCAAGCAGCACTGCACATCCAGCGTTGCTCACTATACTGGACTTTACACAGTCCACAGCACATTAACCATGCATGCTAAAGCACTAATGTATAGTGCCCCAGAGTTTTATTGAAAAGCTACTACCAAAGAGATCCTCCTTGTTCTTCAGAACTGCAGATTTGCAGAACTCAGACACCAGTTCTCAGGCAAACAACTGAACAAGAGTACCCTCACAGGAAATATGTGTTTTGGATCATTTGTGTAAGTATTAGTGGAAAGTAACATATGGATTTCTTTGCAAATTTTTGTAGATAAAGACAATTATATCAGCAAAAGATGTCCTGTTTCGTAACACTTTTGCTTTAATTCTTATCTCAATAAAACAGCACAAAGAAACACACCCCCTTTTCAACATTACTTCACTAATGAATGACAATGTAGAATTGGGCTCTTCAGGTTGAAAAAAAGGTATGACTGGGGATATAAGATAAAACAGAAAACCACGAAATCAGGAGTACCATAAAGGACAGAAATAGGAAATTACTCTACACTCCCTTCTAGTACACAAATGGTCAATCAAATGAAACTAGCAAGTGGCAGGTGAAAACAAACTAAGGGCTATAATTCTTCACACAGCATGCTATTAAACAGTGGAACCCATTCACTACAAAACATTTTGGAAGCTAATATTTTCAGAGTTTAAAAACTGGTTAAACTCATGAAAGAATAATTTGTTTAAGGTTACTAATTAGAAAGAAAAAGCTAGTTCAGGAAACTTGTTTCTGCATGTTGTTGAATTTCCAATGGAAATATTATACATCTGCCCTATTCTTGTACTATTTCCTAGGCATCTTCAGCCAGCCACAGACATTGGTCTAAACAGAGCAAAAATAAGTCATTTTTTCTGTTCCAGTGGAAAAATTGTCTAGCCTGGTTAAGTGGTGTGCTGTTTTATTCCCCTTGAGGAGGTTGTGCTTTCTTTGCCTTATCTTTGGTGTGTACTTAGTGACTCATTTAATTTATGTAGTTAACTGGTCATGGAGTGAGACAGAAAAATTGAAATCCTTCTGGCTTCCCATTCAAGATTGTATATCCCAATCCAGTGGTTTTAGGGAAAGTGCATGGTCAACAGGACCCTCCTGGTGTGCCTAATGCAGTGTACTGCAGACTTAACCAAGCTATTCCTAAATAAGCTTCCAGGTTCCTAATTAACTAACTTATCTAGCTGTGTCATAGACTTCAATATAATTATAACCTAACAAGTATGCAAAATGAACTTTGCCAAATACCTCCTTTGCTTTCAGTAGTTTCATACCGTTAGGTGATGTTTCTTCCCACTTTTCCATGTTTCATCTTGCCTGTACGTTGGCCCTAGCTTCACATCTGGAGAACACTTGCAATAGCCAGGGAAACCAATAGGTTTTGCGTCTTATCTCTCTCGATTGACCAGGCCACTCTTACACCATTGCAACACTTGATTCTAATAATATGCAAATATTCATAATTGTAATGGATAAGTGTTCTAATCTGGAAGTAATTTAGTGTTTATACTATTTGCATGTATGTTGTTTTTAGTACTATCAAGAAGCTGAACTGGAATTGTACAATAGATGTTAATTACCTCCTGGGAACAACTTCTGTAAATTAGTACTCCTTATTCACTTATTAATACAGAAAAGACACAACAGGAATGGGAAATAAATTATTCAGAGTATGAAAAAAGAGATGGCACTAAAATATGAGGTATTTGGTGCACAGTATTTACTGGAGAAATCTGAAGAGGAATTCAGTGTGATCATAGTGGCAGACAAAGTGAATGAAGTTTTCCTCAGTAAGTTGAATAGTGAAGAGACTGAAGAAGTAAGAATATAGGAAATTAGAATGGGAGAAAATGCACTAGTCAACGTTTGTAATGGTCAAAAAATGCTTAGTTGACTTTGATGTGGAATGGAGAAAAAACAATAAATCTTAAAAATATGGAAATAAAGACACATTACATGACAGATGCTGTATTGGAAGGAGAATTTGTGGTGGCTGAAATCTTACTGTTGGCTAGATAGGCCTTTTTCTCTCCATCACAGAAAAAGGAAAAAAATATATTCAATTAAATTCTTTAAATTGCCTTGTCTTTCTCTGTTGCCCTTACGGCACTTATATATTTGGACATGTCCTTTGAGTTACTGACTAGCTCTGTATTAAAACACACACAAGGAGAAGAGGCAAGGCAAAGCCAAATTTTAGACAGGATGATGAGAACTAAGCCCCAAACTTCACCCAACAATGGAAGAACTTGTGTGTAATGTCATCCCTTTCAATGGTGCTGTAATTGAGTGAACTGCAGCACAGTTCACCATCAACCCTTCACATACATGCTCTTCTGAATACACTCCATATGTAAAGTATTTATGGAGAGCCTTAGCATGACTATATGATATCACAAAAATGAATAAGCGTATTAATGTCTACATATCAAAATTTTACATAATAAAATATTTTATTTATCATATGCTAAATGAAACACACAGAGCATTCAGAGCTTGTATGTCATCTGCCTGCTTTTTATTAATCACTTGATATTTCATTGGAACTGTTCCTTATCTACAGCACAAAAATGCCAAATAATGTTTTCTGATTTATTACAGAAATCTTATTAACTTGATTTCAGCTATAATTTCTCATTTAAATGAACATTTCATTAATTTTATCAACACATTCAAAGATTAAAAATAATTAGTAATAGAAATCCTTTAACAGTATTACACTATATCTTTATGATACAGAAAAGGTACCCACAAGGGAAACATTAAAACCACAAATGCATTTATCATGAATAACTGGAACTATGTTGTTTTTACTCTTTATTTTCATTATGATTTTTTTTCTATGGCAAAAATTGCCAGCACGTGGGATCCTCGTACAAATCCAAGTTTATCTACAAAGTGTGAAGGAAAAACTTATTGAAAAGTAAGAGGAAAAACCTGCAAATGAAGAGAAAGATAAAACTTTTCAATTTTATTTTCCTATTTTCTGTTTATCAATAGGTTCTCAATCTTTTCTTTACAGTTTTTTCTCCTGGAATACTTAAAAGGTTGTAATTCATACAAAAAAATAATATTTCTGATATAAAAATCTTTTAAAATTGAAAGATCATTTAATCTGATAAAATAGCATATTTGAATAACTTTTAAATAATGGATTCAGTAACATATTCAGTAATGGTAACATATTTAGTATTCCACAGGCAAAACTGTATAGATATGGTCTCCATGAATTCATACTGGTATGGTACAATATTTTGTGTGGGATGGCTATTCAATTCCATAGATCCATTTATAGTACACATACACATATTACCTGACCTTGCATCTAAATCAGTTTCTTTGAAGAAGTCAATTCCTTCAGACCTCCCTCAAATATGCTTAAGAAACATTGACAACAATGTCGAGTGGACAACAATTGAGAGGTATAATGGTTTATTCCGTACAATAATATAAAATTCAGGTTTTTTTTGTGTTATTTATTATAAATGTTAAGTATGTTCTGAGTGTGTATGTTGTGTTGGGTCCTGCAAAGATCTTCCGTGCTACTCTGTCTCCTGGAGCTTGATTTGGCCATGCTGAGCAAGAGATACCTCACACAGGTTTTGACAGTTTTATGCTTTTTCAGAAATGGACTTATGGGTATGTGAAGATATCAGATCAATCAGGAAGGTATTTAATGAGTATTTCATTTATAGATATATGGACCTAAATTTTTCTTAAACTCTTTTTCCTGGATTTGGGTCCTTCTTTCTGGTTCAACAATCAGAATAATTATCTTCACAGCATGTTATATAGAGAAATATATTATTTCTCTGTTCTGTACACATTAATTGTCAACTGAAATACTTATGTTTCATCAGGACATTGGTTTTGAAGGACAGTCAAACAGTTGTGTCTATAACAAAAAAGGATATGGGGATAAAAATACAGTGTTGGCACTGACAATGATAAAGACCAGGGGGGCTGATATTTTAAAATCACTCCAGATGTTACGGTACGCTAAAGTAAGAACAAAATATGTTCACGTTCACTAAAGATGTAGGAAGCATGACAGAACCATGCACTCAGAGCTCTAAATTTCTCATGTTTGGTACGTAGCTGAAACAGCAGAAATGTTTTGCACTCTGGGCAACTGAAGAGTAAGTACAGCCCAGCGCGGGCTTGCTCTCCCCAGTACTGTCATTGAGGAACTCACCATTGAAGGAGAATAGGTTCAGAGGCAAATATTCTGTATCCACATGGTGGGACGAATATTGCCTTTTGTATTGCGCCTGACTGGCAGCTGTACTTTAAGGACCCGACCTTCCAGTGGTTTGAAGAGTGGAAGTGTTCCAGCTGACTCCAGCAGTGCAAATTCAGGCTTTCAAGCTGAGAGGAAAGCCTTTGCTGATGTTTTATTCCTGAACAGGAATAATATTTGCTGCCATGGTTTCATCAGTGTCTCTGCAAAGGAATGAATCACTTATTAGGAAATGAGTGGTTTCCACCTCTGTAAATTTGAAGCAATTGTACTAACTTAAAGGAAAAACAATTCTGCACAGACAGTATCAGTAAAAAAAGAGAAATTTACCTATGTTTTTATAAAGCCTCAAATAATTCAAACAATCCTTAATGTTCTTCATAGTTCGCCGGGGGGGGGGGCACTCAAGGGATGTTAAAAATATTGTTCAGAGTTTGAGCTGATTTATGCTCATGTTGTTTGAATCCCACCTCACTGCTGGCTATGTGCGTCCTTTTAGACTCTTTCCTGTGTTACTTTCATTGAAGAGAAAATTGGAAGGAAATAGAAAGCAGCCTGTTGTTTATAGAACCAGGGACTTAGCAACCAGCATTGGTCCTTAGGGATGTCTTTTCCTTGTTTGGGTCTGCAGTAACTCTGTTATGAAAATATATATTTTCAACATCAGTAAACTGTTGTATTAACTCCCTCATATCATTTACCACAAAAAGACAAAATCTGCAAGTCCAAGTTATGCTTGTTCCATTTTCATTCACTAGATATAGTTATGTAAATTGTGGGGACCTCTGTGAAAAGTCATCTCTTCACTTGGTGAGGAAAAAAAAATCCAATTAGAAAGTCTAGTGGGAACTTACTCTTGTGCCATGTAGGTGACATGGAAATAAAAGAGGAGAGGGAGTGAGAAGAGAGAAGTGAGACTAATGTACCAAATCTAATGTGAATACTTTTACTTTTGGCAACTAAATACTGCCAGAAATACAGAAAATGCTGCATTGCACTTTTTCCATACATCAAGATTCTGGTCCGTATACTGAAAGCAAGTCCATTTCTAGCTTTAGTACTAGGCACACAGCATCATAATATCATGGATGAGTCTCACACATTTTTAGACTTTTGAAAGCTAGAGAGATCTGCTTTTAGCTAGTTAAGAATACAGCAAATGAGGAAAGCTGTGTTCCTCACATGGGTGATTCATCTCACCTCTCAGGTATTTATTGCAGAATAGGTGAACTGTCATCACGAGTTACCAGTCTCTCTTCATTGACTACAGGCTTAACATTGACTGAGCAACTACCTTAGACAGGACATCTGACAAACCAGAGATAAAGTTAAGTGAGACAAATCACATTCTTAGTGTCCTTTGAGCGACACAGTTCTGTATTTTCTCTGAGCTTTAGCTGCACAGTTTTTGTATAGCAGCTCATCTTCACTGTGACCTATTGGGAAATCAGAAATATAGCTTCAGAGCTTGTTCAAAGTTTATTTTATAGATTTATTCTCATAAAGGCTAAAGTAATAGAAGTATATAATACAGCTGGATTTTTTTTCCTCATTCCTGTATGGCTTTACAAATTAGGACAGCTGCTGATGCAGAAGTTAGGGCAGCTGCAGAAATCTTAAATAACAGGATTTCATTTCTAGATGTTGGTGCTACTCAATGTTCCTGGAAGAGAAGTTGGGTCACTGGGATTCACAAGGGTTTTACTACTGAAGTGAGGTCTGAATTACCAGGAATAATTTTAATGCAGCCCACTGTTTTCAAAGATAATATGCCATAGTATTGAATAGCCAAATGCAATTCTTTTGACGGAAGCACCTCAGGTGCTGTTTTGGAATCTGATTAACTTTGGAGGAGCATCTATTTTCCCGGCATTTTAGAATTTATTGCTACCCCAAGAAAAATGTTAAGGATATACACTAACTCAACCATAGCACATGGGGTTAAAAATGGACATTACAAGGTGATCATCCTTGCCCTTAGGCAGGATCAGCTATAATGGTGTCACTCCTGACATGTGTTTATCTAACCTTTCTTTTAAAAGTTCTGAAAATTCTGTGGAGTGTACCAAGTTTCCACTGATTATCTTTATAATCAGAAAGGGTTTTCTAATGTTTAACCGAAACCCTGAAGTATTTCTATTTTTTTCTGATAGTTGGAGTGTAGGCAGATAATCTAATCCCGTCTTTATTTCTGCAGTGAAAGGAGCATGCGCATTGTCTTCTTTTTATCCTTGAACGTTGGAATTTTAGTCAGCAACCAGAATCACATTTGTTGAAGTACTACACCATGTAGATCAGAAGAGTTGGTGCCTACTTTGCAGGAAAAAAGATTTTTTTATATATGAATACTTGTTTCACATAAAGAATTCCTAGTATTATATGAGGTTATAGTTTTGTACAGCACTAGGCAGCAGTATTAAGCCCAGGGCTGTGGTTTGCAAGAAAATGTAATGGTTAAAAAGACTGAGCTGTTTTGTATTCTGTCATGAGTGATTGGCAGAAGCAGGCAATGGAACAAATATTATTTCATAGAATCTTCTGGAAGGATGAGGCAGCAGCTGTGGGAAGGGAAAAAGTTTTACTGGTGTGATACCAGGCTCTGCACATCTCTTCCTACAGCTTAGATAGAAGCTACTTCATTGTCTCATGGGATATTAGTGAATTTATTTCTTTAACAAAAAAGAATGGAAACATTATCTAATATTTGTTACACTGGAAAAAATTAAACATCTGAAGATGCCTTTGGACATATTAAAGAAGCAGAAAAGAGCAAAATTAATTAACTTTGGTGTGAACAGTTGGTTTTCTGTCAGGCACAGTGATGGGATCTGGGGCCTTCTGTTTTCCTTTCTTGTATTTGTGAAGGTATAATAGAAATTATTGCTCACTGAAATTGGACAAGGGGATAGAACTCATTACACTTTTTGTGTAACCTGCATATTTTAAAGTTTTTAAATTAGATAAGCTTAGCAGTGACTGTTTTGCTTTTGCCAATTTTCAGGTTAAGACAAGTATTAACACAGTAATATACATTGGACTCATGGTAGTTAAAGATCAGATCACTTCTTATCTGAATTGTTATTATCATGGTGTAGAATTATTAATATATTATTATGATGTTAAAGTTCAAGTTACAGAATCACAGAATGGTAGGGGTTGGAAGGGACCTCTGAAGATCATCTGGTCCAACCCCTCTGCCAAGGTAGGATCACCCAGGGCAGGCTGCACAGGAACCTGTCCAGCTGGGTTTTGAAGGTCTCCAGAGAAGGAGACTCCACAACCTCTCTGGGCAGCCTGTTCCAGTGCTCCATCAACCTCACAGTAAAGAAGTTTTTCCTCATGTTGAGGTGGAACTTCCTGGGCTGCAGTTTGTGCCCATTGCCCCTTGTCCTATCATTGGGCACTACTGAAAAGAAACTGGCTCCATCCTCCTGACAGCCATCCTTCAGGTATTTATAGATATTGATAAGGTCCCCTCTCAGCCTTCTCTTCTTCAGACTAAACAGCCTCAGGTCTCTCAGCCTTTCCTCATATGAGAGATGTTGCGGTCCCTTAATCATCTTCGTAGCCCTCGGTTGGACTCTCTCCAAAAGTTCCTTGTCTCTCTTGAACTGGGGAGCCCAGAACTGGACACAATACTCCAGATGAGGCCTCACCAGTGCAGAGTAGAGGGGGAGCATAACCTCTCTCGACCTGCTGCTTACACTCTTCTTAATGCACCCCAGGATACCATTGGCCCTCTTGGCCACCAGAGCACATTGCTGTCCCATGGATAACTTATTGCCTATGAGGACTCCAGAGTCCTTCTCCGTGGAGCTACTTTCCAGCAGGTCAACCCCTAACCTGTACTGGTGCATGGGGTTGTTCCTCTCCAGGTGCAGAACTCTACACTTGTCCTTGTTAAATTTCATGAGGCTCCCCTCCGCCCAACTGTCCAGTCTGTCCAGATCCCGTTGCATGGCAGCACAGCTTCCTGGTGTATCAGCCACTCCTCTCAGTTTTGTATCATCAGCAAACTTGCTGAGGGTACATTCTAGACCTTGATCTAGGTCATTGATGAAGACGTTGAACAAAACCGGACCCTATCCCTGTGGAACACCACTAGATACAGGCCTCTAACTAGACTCTGCACAGCTGACCACAACACTTTGAGGTCTGTTGCTTAGCCAGTTCTCAATCCATCTCACAGTCCACTCATCCAACCCATACTTGCTGAGCTTCACTATAAGGATGTTATGGGAGGTAGTGTCAAAATCCTTACTGAAGGCAAGGTAAACCACATCCACTGCTCTCCCTTCATCTACCCAGCTAGTCACTCCATCACAGAAGACTATCACGTTGGTCAAGCACGATCTCTCCTTGGTGAATCCATGCTGACTACTCCTGATAACTTTCTTTTTATCCGTGTGCCTAGAGATGGCCTCCAGAAGGAGCTGTTCCAACCCAGGGATGGAGGTGAGGCTGACCAGTCTATAATTTCCCAGGTCTTCCTTCTTGCCCTTAAGATAAGATTATGATCATTAAGATACGTGCCAAGTCCTGTGCAAATGTATAGCAACTGATGGTTACTAATAATGACAATTAACAAAACATCCAGTCTAGAAGAGTTCAGGAGCACTCTGTCTGGGTGCCCTGTTTGGCATGAGCTACCAACAAACCCATGAAACAGATGACTCTCAGTCTTCACACACATGAGAAGCCCCATCTCCATAAATACTTCATAAATACATATCTGGTGGGTGAGGTAATTACTTACCTGTGAGGTGACAGCAGTTTTTCCCAAGGAAGACTCAAGGTTTCCAACACATCACAGAAGCAAGACTTTGTTGTCTAGTAATTATCCAGCACATGATCATCAGTTTTCCAAAGAGCACTGGGATCACACTGTAGAGAGGCAATTTTTATTTCCCCACTGTACATCCAAAGATAGCTCCTCAGAAATACTAGCAAACTTGAATGCTGCTGTCCCAAGGATGAATTGAAAATGCTCGAGGGTACCAAAATTTAACTTCATAGCAGTGACCTTATGGTTCCTTGAGTTCCATAACTTCTAAATAGTCCAGGGCCTCGATGACCCTTGAGCTTTGACTTTGCACTCATCTGCTTTCACTGTCCTCCTGTTTCTCACTTCTTCCCAGGGTGGCCAACTCCTTGCAGGTCTGGTCTCTCCTTTCATCTGGAGAGGGAAGGAATGGCAGAAGGTCTTCCTCAGTAAGGAAAGACCCCACTACCTCAGTTGCACTCATGTTCATGCCCTCAATCTCTCACTATCATGTGTGTGATTTTCCACAATCGTACAAATCGTATTGTACAATTTAAAAATTAAATTTAAAATTTAATGTACAAACATTAGATTTTAATGTACAATCATGTGCACATTTAATATAAACTAAGCTGTTGTCCTAGGTAAACATCTCAGTGCTCCAAAATTAAAAGCTTTGGAGCTTTTTCACTTTTTACTCTCACCTGGAGAACATCAGTAATGTTTTTTTTTCAAATCTGTGCCTCCTACAGGTCTTCATGTCAGGAAAAATCTTATTTTCAGTGTCAAATACAACAATAATTGGCATAGCTTCATCAATGAATGACAGTGAAGTGATTTATTCAGGTCTCTGCCTCCTGTGGGTCTTCACAGTAGCCAAAATCTAATTTTGAGAGTCACATATAAGAATAAATTGACATAACATAAATTGACGTAATGAAATCCTATTCATCAATGTCAATGGGAAAACACTAATGTAAATCATTACTAAAACGATGGTAGTTATGTTTGTGAAAGGATGAGACAGGGTAAGAGAGGATGAGACTGAGACCTCTTATAAATACAGACAGCATGGGAAAAAGAGAGTGCTTAATCTACAAACATTTTGTTAGTTTGTCCAAGATGGACTTTAAACAGTTGTGCTTTATTCCATCTTGAGTTATTAGACTTGATATAGAAGGCCACAGTATGAAATATAAAGGCCTATTTTAGCTTTAAATCCCATGAATTTACAAATGTATCCTGAGGGAGAGCGCTTAGCTCACTGCATGTACATGTCCATAGGAGTACAGGTGCCTTGCTGCATCCACACACACACAGACATTGGATCCCATCAGTCTTTGCATGGTATTTTTGCAATGACTATAAAAGGTGTGCCCTCAGATTGCCGATATGGTGTAGCTCCACTAAATGTACTTTTCAAGTGATTGGTATTTGAGCCATCAACAGGTAAGTTACCATCCGCAGTGTGAAAAACATTCATTGCTGACATCTCAGAAGACAGCATCTATGTCGTTTTATTCTGGATTTAATTATCGACTGACATTTTTTAAAAACAACTTTCAAAGTGTATGAAAATACTGGAGGTCTTCCGTACGATTACTCAGTGATCTTAGTAAAAGTATGAAACAGCCTCCCAATTTAATTTAAATGATTTTCTTTCACTTAGAAGTTTTGGTTAAGATATTTATACGACAAAAGTAAAAAGTGGCTGGTTTAAAAATGTAATACAAAACTTGCTTATACTGATAGTTCCATTACAAGCCTAAAATACTCAGCTCCATACTAAAACTAAGACTTTGCATCTTAGCCAGTGACTTTATTTTTACAGCGTATTAATATTAGAAAAAAAAAGTTAGAGAATTATTTTAACACTTGAAAATATGCATATATCTAAACAAAGGCAGAGAATGGCACATTCTTGGAAGCAAAAGACTGACAGTGGTTGCACACGACAGATGCCCTTTCTAGTAGGGGTCTCAACATGAAGGGTGAAAGCCGTCAAATGGGGTCATACTCAAACCTTGCTCTACTGCTGCAATTTTTTTCAGAGAATTTATGATGTTAACTAAGTTGCAGAAATGCTGTTTATTGCAGTGTGCCAATCACTACCGTCCATGATACAGCTGCCCACAAACAGATGAATCTGTAAAATACCCCTGTGAAAAATATGAATTGGTATCCCATACCTGGATAAATCTTACAATATTTCTACCTGTGGTTATATGGACTTATCATTCCCACTAACTGTAACCCACTGAAACTATAGGACATAAACAGCACTGCTATAAACTGAAAATGCTAGACTATATTTTCCTTAAATCATTAAGTTTCAGGCAAATTAGAGGCATGATGTTGGTTTTATTTCCTGGAAGCTGAAGCACCCAGATGTTTCATTCTCATGACATTTAATAACCTCACTGTCATCAGTACTAATTTTCCAAGTGCCTTTTCTGCTTTTGTATTGAAAACGAATATGTGAAAAAATGCTTTGGCACTTCAATTTTCTCTTCTACTTTTTGGGGAAGTTTCCAAAATGATTAGCTAGATGATCAATCAGTTAAAAAAAGTGGATTCAAGGTTGGATCTAAATGTCTTCAAAGTCTATAGAATTCTATTAAGTTCTATTACTTGTGCCCAGAGATGATAAATAAGCTGGCAAGGCATTAACGGGAAAAACATTCTTGACAATTAATTAAAAAGGAAGAAGACTTGCCTGATTTAAACAGTTAGGGTCTTAAAATCCTC
Organism: Phaethon aethereus; assembly: GCF_964289735.1. NCBI lineage: Eukaryota > Metazoa > Chordata > Aves > Phaethontiformes > Phaethontidae > Phaethon > Phaethon aethereus. The sequence goes on from NC_138576.1 coordinate 59,503,611, forward strand.
TTAGAAAAGCAGATATTAGTTTTTATCTTCTACTTTTGTAAATTTTTTTCACTTTTTTTTGTGAATTTGAAAAGAACAGTTCATGTTGTTTGACTCACCACTCCAGCTTACTTGTTCTAGTTTACTACTTTGAGCTATCACAGAACATGTTGTCATTCCAATTGAAATGTCAGTGGTAAGTATGCAAGTACAATATACCTATGTATACACTCACACACACGTATATATATGACAGCAGAACACTTTATTGGCTTTCACACCCTTAAAAATTACCAAACAGTAGTGATTTATTCAGCTTTTCTCAAGACAGACTCACATCCACTCACATCAAGATCAAAGACAGAACAAAGAGACTCAGTTGTTTTGGGAAACGGTGGCCGTAACGCTTTGACAGGAAGATACGATGTTTAAAGAGACGCCTCTGGTAGGTTCTCATCAAATTGTCTCCATGTTGCCTTTTCTTCATTGAAATGCTACGGCTAAGGTCTAATTTAACAGCATGGTACTTAAGACTCCTCCTTTGCATTGTTCATCTTGTGAAAGAAAAAAGCACAGAAGGTGGGTTGCACAAGAAATGTGCATTTATATCCCTGTCATTCAGCTGGAAAGTGTGTTGGAGTATTAATGTCAACAGCTTTATTTTCCCATTTCTTTGACAGGTCCAAAACTGAAAAGACCTTCATTTTGTAATGTCCCTCCAGAGAATAAAAAAGCAGCTGATTAAAATATTTCTGTTTACCCTTTACCATTAAAATTTTTCAGTTTGGTGATTTGGTTTCAAAGAATGTTTGCTTTTTCTGCTAGCTGGAGCTTAGCATGGGGTAGATAGATAGGAGAATAAATGTATTTCTGTACAAAATTTAGCACAAAAAATTAGAAAACTTTAGAATTATAAAAGTAAATATCACACTTATCAGAAAGAAGCTGCTTACTACATCTGCTACTAACCATGTTCAGTGAGCAGCTGATTCAGACACCAGACAGTGTTACCTAATACTATTTCCTACTGGTGATTGAGACAAAACTCAAAGGTTTAGGATATGAGCATGCTTATTACCATTAGATATTCTGAGAGAAAATTAAGAGAAGGTTTCAGGTAAAAACAAAGAAGTTGCCTGTGGACAGAATATCCTTTCATCTATAGAAAAAGAGACCACTTAGGTTTTTCTTAACACAGAACAAGAACAAAACCAAAGGGAAAACAGGGGTCACATTGGTCGTTTGAGGAAGGACATATTTTTCCCTTTGAGTATCATGAAAAGGAATAGGTTCAAAACTGTAAACAAATTTTATCTAGTGACTATTGGCAAAACAGAACCTCCTTTTCTCCTGTACATAATGAAAGTGACATATGGAAAGTGCATTTTTTGCAATACCTTTCCAAAAGGAAGCGTCACTGAGTAAATTAAATTGCTGGGCTTTTGGACCAGGCAAAATAAAATTGTTTTCTAAAAATTTTGCTCATTTCTATCATAATAAAAGACAAAATTGGAAATGGAAGAAAACTTTTGAGAAGTATTTACAGGAATAACTAACACAGTTCTGGAGATGTGAGTACTGCAGAACAGATTGTTGTGTGGAGGATGTATCACATGCAACGAGCACACACAGAAATCCATAAACCAAGAGAAAAAACACAAAATGTCATGTTATTTTGTTGTTTAATTGAAAGACTAAGACTCCTGCATTGAGAGGTACACTCTGTATAAGGAAGTTTTGCCCACAGGTGAATAATGAGACTCTTTAACTATTTGGCTAATTGGGAATTTACGGAGAATTTCACTCAGGATAAATGGATGGTATGAAAGCTAGATATCTAGTGACCTTTTCAGGTGTATAAATAATACATGTTTCATATTTTCATTTGCTTTTGTGTTTCTTCCTTCTGGAGGACTAAAGGGTGGCAGAAATATCACCTTCTCAAAGCTGAATCTTTAGCAAATTCTTTTTCTTTTATGCATAGTTCCTGCCTTAGGAACCCTCATAAGGCATTTGATATTTCCTCAATATATTTGATATTTTGTCCCTTACCAGACCCTCACACCTTCACTTTCTCCTTCTCCCAGTACTATTCATGTTATTCTTTTACTTTTTTTCTTGGCTTCCAAAATCTTGAATCCTTGGAAAGAAGTGCTACTGATGGTATGTAACTGTGGGCAGTTAGCAGCTGACTGCAGTCAGCAACAGTCCAAAGCAGCTTAAACAACCAGTGTTCTCCCTGAAGGATTAAGTCTTACACTCATTTCTCACGATTATACAGTGGGATGCTGAACTGGAAGTAAAGCATTAGGTAAGATAAGAAAAGGGAAGACTCTTTAGCTGCTCTGCTGCGTGCCTGTGTCCTGGCAGATAAAGACATGCCTCTGCAACTGTGTTTGCTGTACTTCTTGTATTATGTTGGATTAAAGCAAAGTGTCATAGAGTTTTTCTGCAGGGAATCTGGCAGCTGAACTAGGTTGTACTAAGAAGTAAATGGCTGTGTATAAAAAACCTGGCAGTACGGTTCTAGAGTTGGGGATCAATGGGACAAACCTTGCAGAGATGTACACGTTACGTATGTTCTGTCTTGTGTTCTAAATGGAGATCCTAAATGTGGGACAAATAGCAATTTGTTGCCATTTAGTAGGAGGTGCATAGGATCTGTGTAACAACCAGCTGTGGTGGGTTAGCCTTGGCTAACAACCAAACTCCTACCCAGCCGCTCACCCACTTCTCCCCTCAGGGGGACAAAATACAAAGAGTAGGAATGAGAAAGCTCGTGAGTTGAGATAAAGACAGGCAGGTTGATTACTAATTATTGTCATGTACAAAGCAGACTTGGGGAAAATTAACTCATAAAAATGTAATTACTAATTTGGATAGTGGGAAAAAGAAAGGCAAACATTAAAACAACACCTTTCCTCCTCCCTTTCCCAGCCTCAACATCACTCCTTCTCTCCAGTTTCCAGCAGTTATGGTTGGTAGACAGTGTTGCCCCCTCCTCCGTCCTCCTCACACTTTTCGCCTGCTCTGGCATGGGTCCTCTACAGGCTGCAGGGAAATCTCTGCTCTGGTGTGGAGCACTTCCTCTTCCTCTTCCAACCTTGGTGCTCCTTCTGCTGCTTCTCACTCTTCTTCTACTCACTGTACTAGCAAGAGCAGGCACCTCTGGGGTGGGTAACTTGCTCTTGGTTAAGCAGTGCAAAATTGATCTCATTGGGCTTGGTCAAGTCTTGATTTTCAGAGTAGCTGGAAATTTACAGTTCCTGTTAACTTTTAGCATCTCAGAGGAAAGTGTACATTTTTGAGAAGAAGGGATTAGAAACGCCAATCCACCTGCGCAGCCAAACTGCTGAGCTACAAACCTCTCATGTGGGAAGGCTCACCAAACTCCACAGGGAAAAGAACTCTTGAAACCCAACACAGAGCTGCGCAATTGCAGCTGTGTTATTCTTCAGGCTGTAGTCTGGCTTGTGTACCAGCTCACCTGTTTTAGCAATTGTTAATAGAGGCAACCCATAGTTCCTAGAGCGGGGGGAAATCTCACCATTTTTACTCTCTCAGTTTCTTGGTGGTCATTTTCCCAATTGTCTGGACTACAGACTAGTAATTGGAGACTGCAGGTTTGTCTGTATTTGCTGTGCAGTTGTATTTTAAAGAACCACTTTGATGAATATATGTGATTTTGGTACAGATGAAGTCCTATCTTGAATGATTACAGCAACCTGTTAGCTTTTTGTATGTCAGAATGTAATCTATAAAGTGATTAAAAAATCCACAAAAAGACTAGCTAAGATAATGTGGTGGGTTGAACCTGGCTGGACACCAGGTGCCCACAAAAACTGTTCTATCATTCCCCTCCTCAGCTGGAGAGGGGAGAGAAAAATATAACAAAAGGCTTGTGGGTCAACATAAGGGCAAAGAGAAATCACTCAGCAATTCCCATCACAGACAAACCAGACTCAACTTGGAGAAAATGAATTTAATTTATTACCAATCAAATCAGAGTAGGATAAAGAGAAATAAAAACCAAATCCTAAAAATACCTTCCCCCCACCCCTCCCTTCTTCCTGGGCTAAACTTCACTCCTAAATTCTTTACCTCCTCCTCACCAGTGGTGCAGAGGGACGGGGAATGGGGGTTGTGGTCAGTTCATCATACGCTGTCTCTGCTGCTCCTTCCTCCTCAGGGGCAGGACTCCTCACACTCTGCCCCGCTCCAGCATGGGGTCCCTCCCGTGGGAGACAGTCCTCCACAGACTTCTCCAACGTGAGTCCTTCTCATGGGCTGCAGTTCTTCACAAACTGCTCCAGCCTGGGTCACCCCATGGGTGCCGTCCTTCAGGAACAGATGGCTCCAGCTTGGGTCCCCCGTGGGGTCACAAGTCCTGCCAGCAACCCTGCTCCAGCCTGGGCTCCTCTCTCCATGGGGCCACAGGTCCTGCCAGGAGCCTGCTCCTGCCTGGGCTTCCCACGGGGTCACAGCCTCCTTCGGGCATCCCCCTGCTCCGGCGTGGGGTCCTGCCCGGGCTGCAGGTGGAGATCTGCTCCCTCGTGGAGCTCCATGGCTGCAGGAACACAGCCGGCCTCACCGTGGTCTTCCCCAGGGGCTGCCGGGGAACCTCTGCTCCGGCGCCTGGAGCCCCTCCTGCCCCTCCTGCTTCGCTGACCTGGGGTCTGCAGAGTTGGTCCTCCCACATGTTCTCACTCCTCTCCACCCACAAGTGCGGTTGCGCAGTTCTACCCCCCGCCCTGTCTCAACTGTGTGATCCCAGAGGCGCTACTACCATCGCTGATGGTCTTGGCCTTGGTCAAGCTCCTTAGGAATAAATAAAACACTGAATGATTTATTCTTCCATCCTAACTGTAAGAATGGTGAATCTTTATATTCAGAAGGTTTGTAATATACTTAGCAGGGATAGAAAACTTATGTATGTAAACCCTAGTTCTGCACGTTTATATTCACAGGAAAACATGTCACAGCTACTGGAACAAGGTTTATATTTTTTATTTTCCAAAATGGATAACAATCAGCATATGATTTTGCAATATTTTGGGCTAATTTGAGTAAAACCGTGTGATTCAAGTAATTTTTGTAAAGTTTCCTGTTGAAGGTAAAGAGAAAAATGCTTGGTGCTTTGAGAGGGGACCTGTTTCTCCTGTTCTCTGAGGCAGTGACTGAGAATAGGAAACAACAATAAATGACTGATTTTATATGACCTATTCAATGATATTAATTGTTTATATTTCCAAAGCTTTTGGATATCTAATTGAAACATTACGGAAATGAGATCTGGAACATATTCCTGTCATCTCCCAACTCAAATGGGAAGAAAAGATTAAGGCTAACTGTAATGAACAAAATTTATTTTGCCAAAAGAAGCTGAAAAAAAATAATGGCTTATAGTATATTAATTAAAATTTTGTGCTGATTATTGGAATTAGATAAAGTCTTGAATTAAATTAACTGATTTTCAGAAAGTTATAATCTCATTTTAAGACACCTTTGACAGGAAAAACCTAGGGCAATAACATCCATAATAATATATTAAAAGTCACAAATTGAGAAGGGGAAAAAAATCAGTGGAAATATAGAAAGGCCCACTGAAAGAAAATTAAAGATTGTAATTTTACCAATAAATATTGTCTGTTGACAGCTCTATCTCCACAGCAGATTTCACAGGTGACAGTGGAGGCATTCACAATGAGCAATTTTATCTTCAGTGTGCTCCTATGTGGGAAGAGGTACTCCTAGGGCAGGACCCATTCCTACTTCTTTCCAGAAACCACTGTCTAGACTGCTTGTTGCAATGACAGCTTTTGCAGCACAGGACCTCTGCAATATGAGAGCGCATTAAGACCAAGAACCCAGTTCGCATAAGGCCATGACCAGTAATCAGAGAGTATCATCCTGACCCAGCAGCTTAAGACTCCTGAATTGCATTAACCTGTCAAAGACTCTGTTGTCCAAAACTTGTGCGAGTGAATTATTTGATTAAAGTCAGAATGGGTTGGCAGGGAGAGGGGATGGGGGAAGGGACTGATGTTATCTTGAACTATGCTAAAAATAAAAAAGCAGAATATAGTTACTGGTGTGATCAGACTCTAAAAGTAGCTGGGTTGCCCAAAGAGCATCATGCTGCTTCACCAGGCAAGTGAATATAACTAGGATCACTGCTGTACATTTCACAGATTAAATGCAAAAATGTAGTAAGGAAATACAAACAAATAGCAGCTTGCAAAAACGCAGGATTATTTACATTGCCACATGCGCAGACAACTGAGGTGCCAGATTTGAGCCATGTGCCTTCACATGAATCAAATGCCATCCCATCTCTTTCTTAAAGCAACGAATCCATTATTTCTAGAAAAATGCACAAAAGAAGGTTGAGGATTGGTGTATCTACTACCAGTTCTTATCTATAAGTTATCAACAGTAGTGTGTTGTGAGGAAGTCCTTTCATTTCATCTAGTAAAATCAGCTTCCTGGATTATTTCATATGCTTCTGTTTGGGTTTATTTTGTTTGGTTTTGGTTTTTCTTTTCTTTTTTTTTTCACTGATCTGAGATTGCATCAAATTGTTGTGTTTACTTATTGGAAATTTGGGTTGCTTTAGTTTCATGAGTAGCATCTCACATCATAGCTTTTCATCTGACATGCTAATGGCTAATGGTTGGCCGATATAGTCTCCATTTACATGGTCTTTGCTGCAAGTGAATCTGATTTACCCTCAGAAGAAAAGTAAAAGTACTAAAATTACTTAATTTGTTTCTTGGGACCTTCATGTTGGTAAAACACTGTTTTTCCTCAGCTTTGCTATGTTTCACTTTCTCTGCTCACTTGGATCTTTAGAAAGTGAAGAGTTTGTATTTCACCAACAGGCAGGGCAAACAGACCATGGTTTTACTGCTTCAGGTTAAATAGAAATATTCATCATTAACATCACTTGTGGAGTCAACTTACTGATAGTATATTGAGCTGCTCTGAGTAAGTATGAGCTTCAGGCTACACTGGTCAATGAGACATAAAAATAGCACCACTCACAGCACACATTTTCATGACTTAGTGAGGCTTTTTCCTGTCAGCAATTTGATTGAATGTTAAGAAGAAATGATTTAGGTTTGCAGGTAGTCTTGCAATCTTGCTGATATGAGCTACATTCAACCTTTCACTCCCTAGATAAGATTAAATGGAAAACAGACTCACTTCAATGCTGAGCAGGTAGGTAAAGGAAAACAAGAAGAGCAAAAGAGGCAGGAAAACACACACACACACGCTCACACACACAATCAAGTCAACGCTTTGTTAGCATTACAGCCTTTCCATGAGAAATGGGGCACTTTTACATTTCTACCTTTGTCAAGCACAGTTCATTACTACTTGTTTTACCTCTGCCCCATGGAAACTTTTTCCAGGTATGCGTCCAAGTGGATCACATTCTTGCAATGACAAGTACCACTGTAACTACTGTGGACCTCAGCAGAAAATATAAAGTGCAAAATGTGAACGATCACAGGATTCAGTCTCTCTACTGTCCTGGTTTCCTTGCCTTTCTCTTGGAAGTCTTTGAGTGAGTCTTTTCTTCCTTGTTTGAAGGGAGATTAGTGGGAAATTGCAGCCCAAATCCATTCGGTCCGTTTAGGAAGACACATTGAAAGTAGCGGACAGGAGCTAGGAGAACAAGGAAGAGATGGTTAATGCTTATGGCTTCCAAACTGGGGCCATGAGTCCATTCCATGTTCTTTCAGAAACCATCTGTATAATATCATTTCCATTAAATGACTTATAACAGCACAAATCTCTAGTGTGATCACAAGCCAGGTTCCACATATCAACAAGATTTTAGCTGAAAGGTTCAGTGAGAAGTCTTTGTAGCACAAGATGAGGAACTATTGACATTTTCACATTTAAATCCCTTATTCCTCTCAGTGTTGTAGTCCTACTTCTCAGGGAATATTTGCATTTGGGGATAGCTGAATGGAAGACCCAAAACTCACACATATATTTTCTGATTTTATATTTCACAGCCACTTTCAGATACATTGAGAAGTTCCAGAAGGAATCACATCTAATAGTAATAATGACATATTTTATTAGGCTTCAAATGAATTATCTTTTATTCTGAGTAAGGGGATCATAAATGACAGTACCTCTTTCCTAGTGTTTCACAGTCAGGGAGGTTTTCTCTTTTTTGATTTTTGAGCACTAGTCTGTGTGCTCAAAAGAGACAAAAAGACAGACAAAAGTCACACTTCTTTCCATGATGTTTTAAAAACTTTCAAGAACACATACTTTAGCACAAACGGAATTGGCATGATTTGTTCCAAAATCTGAGCTTTGCACTCTGAGATTAATGTTGACAAGATTTTAAAAGATAACTACTAGTCAGTTATGTGTTTGGGAAAATGACTGGAGGAATGTTGGCACCTGAAACAAATTAGTTTTCATGCAGTTGAGTTTCTGATGACTTTTTCTTTCCTCTGCTGTTCATTCCATATTAAAAAAAAAATTAGCTGTTCCCTGAGAGAGTTCTAAACTGAGAGGGACTCCAGGAGTCCCTGTGTTACAGACTGAGGTGCAGGGTTTATTTATTGACTCACAAGTCACAGTAAATGGTGGAACACAGAGTGAGTGGTGTGTCAGAAATGCTGGTATATTCAATCCAGTTATATTATCCTCTGTGGTCTTCTTGCCCGACTCACGCAAAGCTTAAGTTATTGTTATCTAAAAACAACACTTGAAAATGGAGTTGGAAATCAGATCCTTTTGCAAATGACTTACTGCTTTTCCACCAAACCTAAGAATGGAAACAATTTTTTTTCCCTAAATTTTCAGTACCTCTGATGTTCCTCTGTGAGATGAATCTGAGATTTCTTCAGAAAACAGAGAGAAAGCAACTCCCATGACTAGAGCTCGCAGCCCGAATGTGACAGGCCAAGCTTCCCCTGTGAGATATGACAAGCCACGGACTAGGTACATGGTGTGGATGTGCTATGTCCTCTACTGTTGGCCATTTTATGGAGGCATTTGGGTAAGACCAGAAAGTTTCTGGGGTATGCTATAGTTTCAACAAATAGACTTATTCCATCCTTGAACTAAGGTTACTTTTGTGAGTGAAACTAACTAAAAGCAGTAAATTGCCACAAAACCTGCTATGATTAAAAACAATGTTCTCCTACCAAAGTACTGTCAGAGATTTCTCAATCAAAATAAACCAAACACACAAGCTCCTAAAATGTAATCCCAGTGAGTATCAGTTTGATAAAGAGAAGTACCTCAGCTTTCACTGTTTAAATGGAAATTATTTCTGCATATTCTTCTTAAAGGTATAAAAATGAAAAAAAAAGTCAATAACACTCTCTTCTTTATTAGAAGGCAAATAGGACATCATGCACTTTCTAGCCCCAATAAATACCAATACATACTGAAGGGTAAAAAAATGATTCTACCCCTCTGTATTTTACATGCAATCAGAATGTAAAAATTTAGCTCTTTTCCTTTACATACATTCACAAAGTCCTGACACATACTAGCTTATATAGCTACATATTTACAAGCATTTTAAACATGGTTATATATTGTAATTATAGCATGCCTGACACCACAACATCTTCCAGAGGTGTTATCTGATCATCATTCTAAAATCACCAGTAGTACTGGACACTGCAACCATTTCAGTTGAAAAGCTGACTTACGGTCTATTGTTAAAAGCCACTAAATTCATGGAGGGAAAGGGCAAACTTTCAGATTTTTGCAACTTGGCCAACAGTCACAATCTAATTACAGTGGGCCATAATAATAAATTTGAAAATCAGGCACAAAAAATAATTATTCGGAAAAAAATAATCTAAAATCTGTGTGTATTTGGAATGGGTAATGGTAAAGATCACCTTTGGTTATGTTATTTCTGAGATACCTGTAGTGTTTGTGAACTGAGCCCAGTTGTTTGGCTAATATGTACTTATGTTCAGTGTAACATTTTGAAGTGCATTCAAATATTCATATAGCCCATTAATTATCATCTGTCTTCACAAAATATCAGGAAAATGTAGGATAAGGAAGAAACTTGGGAGAGATAGGGATGGTAGTAATAACTTTAATTAAGTTTGCCTGCTACTTCCTTTCATAAGACTCTAATTCCAGTAACTTAATTCCTTACCACATTTAACTACCTGTGGTGAAACCTTCAGTGCTAAAATTAGCTGCTGGCTGAGCTTGTTTTTTGGCAAAGGACCTCAAAAGAACAATGTAGGTATATTAAAAAAAACCCCACAAACAACTGGGGGAAAAAAAAAGGTTTTCTTTTTTGGTATAAAAAATATTTTCTTTAAAAAGTGTCAGTATCCTAGGAGGCTAGAGGGACACTGTTGAGGGCAGAATACATCTGACTTTTGTGTCAAGGGTGAGGGAACTAAGACGGGAAGCTGTGGTGAAGAGGGTGACTGGTCAAGGAAAAAAGTAGTCTGCCATGGTAGGAGACCAACACTAATCTGGGGAAGTGTCTGGGTCAGGTGATTCTTGGGATAACTGGAAATAAAAATAGGTGATGTACAACCTGACCAAAGAGCTTGAGGAGAAAAATGGCCATAGCCATGTCAAGAGATTGTGAGCAAGTGGCTAGAAAGTGATAAGGGAACCTCATGGTAAAAAGGGAGACAAGGACTGGAGATTATGACAGAAAGAAAAACCAAAGAGTAAGAGTTACTTTCTGGACAAACTGAGAGAGGAAAAGCCTGAAGAGTGGAAGTAAGGTAGGATAAACCCTGTGAACAGGATGGGAATAAGAACAAGGGGACTTGAAAAGGCAGGATATGTACAAGAATTTTTAAGGTGAGGAAAAAACAATCACACTTCCTCCGGAAGTGTGTAAGGGATATGAGGCTTAAACACCTATGAATATTGCAGCATACTGTCTTACAAAACCAGTGTTTTGGACAATCACTCTGCTGTCAGCCAGCAGTCAAAACCACTAGCAAAACACTTTATCCCTCTTCACTGCTCACACATTTTGAGGACGAAAATCGAATGCTGTTGGGAAATTTTCCTTTAGTGCAAATAACAGGAGACCTTGCTATGGGTCCAGCCCTTAAGGTCTACGTGGGCTGTAACATCAGGCTCTGGACTGGCATGTATCAGTGTGCAGGGTCAAAGGCTCCTTCCAGACTGACACTGACATAGGTCTCCTCTTCTCCATGGTGTGAGTGAAGCAGGAAGAGGAATTAACCTGTAGGAAGTTTCTCTGAGCCTCTGAGGCATAGGCAAGGCTACAGCCGATGAGAAATTTAGCTGTAACAACTTTTCATTGGAGAAAAGCTTTCTGACAAAAGGGAATGATATAGAGTCTGCTTTGAAAAAAAAAAAAAAAAGTCCACCAAAGAATTAATTAAAACTCTTTGTCAGCTGTTTAATCTTGAGGAATGACATACTAAGAAGAGCAAGTGCTTTGTTCATCAATATTAAACAGACTACAGTAGAGGATTTAAGATATCCAAATATCCGAAAGCAAGTTTATAAATAACAAGTGATATCTGAAACAAAAATTTGTAAGCTCTACCTTTTGATTTTCAAAACTTTTAAAAGAAAATTTTCTGAAATTATTTGAAATATCTACAAATATTTCTGAAAAAAAATTTTAATTTTTAACTGGAATGTCATTGGAATGAATCTGAAATGTTTCACTCTGAAATGAAAAGTCCCAATTTTCTTCAAATTTTTTGATGGAGTTAGACAAACTAAAACTCAATGTTTCATGGATTTATCCTAATATTAAGGTAATGCATGACTAAATTAAGCATTTTCACTTGCTAAAAGACTGAATTATTCTGATATATTGTATGGTATGTGAGATTCAGTACTGTTATCAGAGTACAAGATTTAGCAAACAAAGTGTTATGCTTCCAAACGTAGGTAGAAAAAGAGGGCATTTTCAGGTTTTGGATGATAGACAAACTATTAAAGAAGTTTTTTTTTCCCCATACGCTCTATGTAGATTGCTTCTTATTAATTCTCCCAGTACAAAACTACTCATTTATAAAAGAAAATTTCATCAGTGTGCCTTGCTGGGATGGATCTCTTACACTTTACCTAATTAAGCAACCAGAACTTTCGAGTAAACATATTGCAAACGTCAGTTGTATTTTTTTAAATTTATATATTTTCTGGTATCTCATATATTGTCTTTCTTCTTTATTGCTGATGAGATTCACATTTTCTGTAAACTGAATGGTCTGTCTTTAGCATATTTTAACTTGCTAAGGAAAACAAAGTCAGTAAGTCTATGCAGGAGGAAATGGCTTCAAGATTATGCTTCTTGCTGTGAGTTTTTCATTATTTCCCTTTCATGTTGCCCTTCTTAGGCTGCTTTATCTAGCAAACCTCAGCTGCAAAACATGCAGATAAGAACTTCATTCAAAGAAAACCAGCGTCGTTGGAACTGTGTCTGCATCAGAGTCTGCAACAGTGTTATGATACAAGACATAGTCAGGAGAACAATTTGAATTTTGGCATGCAAATAAGACTACAAATGCATCTCATTCTGCCTTTGTAATCCCCACAGTCAATGTGAATACAGAATGTGTCTTAAAAAACTGAAGAGGGTTCTCACTTTGAATGTATCGTCTCATATCTTCAGGGCAAATGCTAACAAAAAAGATGAACAGCAGGAGCAAAATGTGCTTTAACACTAGACGTCTTTTGTCAGCTTAGCTGAGACAAAAAAAAGCCTTATATCTGGCCTTATGCTTTTATTTAGGATGTAGTTTATGAGAATTCATATAATTACTTAAATTTCTCTTATGAGTACTACTGAGGAAACAAAAAGAAGTCAATGCTGGAAAAGTGTAGAAATTTTTTTTTAACAAATTATAACTAACGTTGCTATGTAAGGACATCTGATATCTAAGACAAATTCATTTGTGAAAGGCTAGGGGAGGGGATATTTTCTTCTTTGTTTTTCACTTTGTGAACGGAACAGGCTTTTTTTTTCCTCAAAAAAAGAGAAATCTTTTAAATGATTTTTTGATATTTTAGAATTATTTTTGCCTGGATGGAAATCCATTTGGAGTAAGAACAATCAAGATAAGTTCCAGGTAGCAGTGAAACAAACAAAACCCCCTGGATTCAAGGTTTGTGTGAGGCTGTTTAGGGCTGGTCAAGAGGAAATGCTAAGTACATTCCATAGATAGCCAATAAATTATACAAATATTCCATGGAGCTTATGTGTGCTCTTGATCTCTAAGTGACATGTATGTCACGCAGAGGGCTTGTTTCAAGAACTGTGAGGAATATTACAATATTTCACTTCTTCAGAGGAAAGGAGGAAACCAGCCTACTGAGGTCTCTCTGGATGGCAACATGAATGTCAGCCATTCCCCCAGTATTGTGTCATCTGCAAACTTGCTGGGGGTATACTCTGCTGCATCATCCAGACCATTAATGGAGATGACACTTGGGTTACCCTGCTAGTTACTGGCCTCCAACTAGACTTGTTACCACTGATAACCACCCTCTGGGCCTGGCAGTTTCACTAGTTTTCACTCCACCTCACTGTCTGCTCATCTAGCCCATACGTCATCAGCTGCTCTATGAGGATCCTATGGGAGACAGTGCCAGAAGCCAAAAGCCCTACTGATGTCAAGGTAAACAATATCCACTGCTCTCCCCTTGTCTACCAAGACAGTCAGTTCATCATAGATGGTTATCAGGTTGATCAAGCATGACTTTCCCTTTGTGAATCCATGCTGACTATTCTCAATCAACTTGTCCTTCATGTGTCTAGCAATGGTTTCCAGGATTAGCTGCTTTACATAAAGCAAAGATACCAGCAGATTTGAGTTGGCTGAGAACGAGCAGACAGGATCACAGAAGTCCAAATACATTCCAGAACCAGATCTCATTTTCAAAGCATGCACACCTATCATATCCCCTACAGATACTATTATGATGTCATCCACAAGTCCTTTACCACCCCAAATAGAGTGATTACTCTGTGTCTTGTCCCTGGCAAAGGCAGTGAAGAGTTAAGTCTACCTGTATATGGCGTAAATCTTCAATTTGTGTGAATCTGTATAGAATATTAGAATCAATGTATGAGAAAGCTTCACACTCAGGTTTTAATATTGCTTAACAGGTGGTGGCAATTTTTTGCCTTATGGCGGCTTATATTGGTTAACAGTCTTTATTTACTGTCTGGCCAGAAAGATTCGCACTCAGCCATTTACATTTCCAAAGCACGAGAAAGCAGACACTGATGAAGTGACAATAAGATCCCAAATAATTCTCTGTTGAGAGAAGGATTAAGGAATTGCAGGGAAAGAGAGGAGTTTTAAATCTGAATAGATCACCAGAAGAACGTGCCATACAAAGGGAATTAAAGGGGTCCTCAACAAGGGTTCCCCTTCTGTGACAAATCTGGTCTGGGAAAGATTTTCATGAGAAGCCCAGTCACCAGGACACAGACTGTTAAGCATCTATCAGCTAATTACAAGAACCCTGTAGTGGAAGAGACACTGTAAAAGCTCGGTGCCAAGTAAGCACTGACTTGTTCATCTTAATCCTGCATGTTTATGCCTTTATAGATTCTTGTATCCTAAGCAGTCTATTTTGGAATTGTTTCTGTGCTGATTTAGCTGAAGAGAAGACTAAACTTTCTCTTTAAGAAATCTGATGAATATGAGGGCACTCCATCCTTAGAGACGTGATGGATCTTAAAAGTCAAGGTGGTGGGACACTGTAGGAGTTTGGCTTCCCATGCATTGATCCACAGTTTCCAAAGGATGATAGACTCTATTAAGCAACGTGTCTGATTTGGGAATTAGTAATTCAGGGGCTAAAGAGTGAAAAACAATTTTCATTTCCTTTTTTAGCTGTATGCAGACTAGTTGGGAACATATTTAAACTCCAAGGATGTCCAAGGACCTTGTGATAATCTTCATGAAGCTTCTCCTGAGTTAATATAATTTAACGTTATTTTAAAGAAGGCTACTTAGGCATAACTTTCTACCATTCAAAGTGCCAAAGTACGATTCAGGTTCTTACTCAAAGAATTAATGGGAGTTTTGTGCAAGGAATTATGGTGATCCAAACAAACAAATAAACGTGTTTTTTCATGATAGTATTTTTAAAAAATAATCTTATAAGGCAAGTGGGTAGAAGATGCAGAGAGAAATGAAATTTACCAATCCTAAAGAATATAACGATGTTCCTGTTTATGTGTTACAATGGTTAAAGTCCCATTTCTACAAGGATCAGATAGATGTTTTAAGGCAAGTCACCAATTAAAATATTCATTAAAAAGCAATAGCCTTTAGCAACAACAGTTTGGTTAGTAGGGAAAAATTACAGAGAATGTGTGAGGAAACAGTTTTTATTACTAGTGTTTTCTAGTTTGAATCAAATTTCTTCACTTAGAGGCTTTTCTAATAGAATTAAACAATTCAACAAAGTAGAAAAATTCAGGCAATCATAGCATTAGAAACAACTAATTAGTAAGCAGTTATAACTAAGAGGAAAGTATTAACAACTGCACTCATTTTTTTCTGATTGTTTCTCAGGAATGCACATAGTGTAATTTGGTTCAGCAATCAAAACTGAACCACACAAGAACAAAGAAAATTTCTTCCAATGACTGGGGAGCTGAACCTTTTTTCACTTACTAAAGAGCAAGGAAGGGAAACAGGTATTTTCCCCCTTGCTCTGCTTCTTTCCTTATCAAAAAATTTGGGCTCTTTCCCTTAATATTTTGGTAAAATTACAGTATGTCAACCTGACCAGAGAAAGCACAGGGGCAGATGGCAAGGGAAGTGGTGGGGAAACCTTGTTAAATATACAAATTTCTGCCTTCACACTTTCTAAAACAAGTATGTAAGTCTTTGTGCTTAGTGGCACTGTCTAACTGACATTTAATTAAATCCCATTTCTCTGAATAACAAAGCTGAATGCTAAGGGCCTATGCAGGAGACCAAATACTGTTTTCCCAAGTTCACAACACGGTCCATGTTTACATACTGGCTATTCAAAACAACATGGTTTGCTTCAAAGATTAGATTTATCCTTTTTTTTTGATAAATCATTTTTAGCTCCTTTCTTATTATTGAGCATTCTGTACAGCCACACTACTGCCATTCTCAGGAAGTACAATGCTTAGTGGGAAGGAGGAGGGGGAAAAGAAGAGGAAAAAACTTTCTATGTTCATTACACATAAGCAAGAAATATCACTGTATCTAAAAACATCCCCTTAAAATTACATTTTTCTAGCATTATGTAGACAATGTGTAGACAGTAAAGGGAAAAAAAGAAATTGTCCCATGAGGATACTTCTTTTGCATCTTATTTTGTGTCTTGAATAAGGAAAGAAAATGAAGAATGGTTGGAAAGCAACTCTCAAAGATACTTTCCAAGTGTCTGTGATATAACGCAATTAATTGCTCATCTTTGCAAACACCATCCAAGTTTTTCTGCCCATTTCAACAGGGTGACTGTCAGATAATGTTATTTAATAAAAAGTACTAAAGGCGTTTGAGTAGCAGAGTTAAATACTAGCAACAACATTGTTATTATAGTAATAAGAACTCAGATAGCATGTTCTCCTTAACAGTTCCTTTTCAAACATCGTGGGTCTGCAAGGTCTGGAGAAGGTAAAAGAGTTATACTTTAAAAGAACAAATGCACCTTCTCAAAAACTGCTCAAGAGTGAACAAAAAAACACTCAGAAGATTGTTTCATTTCTTATGAGTGTCTGAGGTTCCAACTCACTCAGGGAAATTGCTATATACACAAGAGAAAGTAGCCTTTATGGGTGTTTCAATCAGTGTGACAAAAATAGTATCAGTACATCAGTAGTACATGTCTTTAATAACACTTTCTTTGTATAAAACTTATTGTAAATGTGTCAAATCAATAATGCCAGAAGGTCACTATGGTCATATTTGATGTCATTAAAGGGAAAAAAATCACCACAGTAAAAACAGATATAAAATCCCAAGACCAGAACTGGTTAAAACCAGTTGTTTATGATTTGTGACTTATAAAAGTCAGTGCTCTTTTTCAAACATAACAACAAAGTGCAGTGAATGAGATCTTTATTCTAACAAAACAAATTCCTGCAATAAAAGGTGAAATCTATTATTTCTATCTTTTAGCTTGAATGTGATAGATGACACCTAAAAACCATTTAAGGGAGCAAAAACTTCTGTGTGTTGCTAACTGGCTCTCGCATTGTCTAGTAAGAAAACATAATGGATACATAAGCTGTATGTCTAGAGAAAAGTGTTGTATTCCATGTTATGGTCACTGTGCACGAACCATGTAACTTTTACAAACACACATAAATTTTACAAACACACACATTTATTCACACAAAACACATATAAAACCAAAGAAGAAGGTAAAAATAATCAGGGAAGTTAATACCAGATATTCATTCATCTGTGAAGGCTGGGATGGAGAGAGGAGGGCAGGAGAAGGGGAGAGAGAGCAGAGGAACAGTGAATGATAAGTCAGTTAAGCAACTACTGAAAGTGAAGCTTGAATGATACAAGTGCTTTCTTTGTTTCAGTTATCATTCTAACTGAAATCTTTATTAAATAAAGGTTTTTTTGAATGTGTGTAGGATTATGTGTAGAAATTTATCTCCCTCAGTGAGAACTTTTCTTCTGGGAGCAGCAGTCCTTCTTTATGACAATAAAAACTCAAGAAAGAGACAGTGCTTGAGTGATGCTACTGAAGAACCCTGACACGCCCAAATTCACCCTGTTTAACATCAGACACTAGAGGCACTACCTTCTGGGTTTGGCTCTAGCCACATGACATAATACTAGGAGGTAATTCAGATTTTGAAGGGATGAGTAACCCATTGGAGAAGTTCCTCTCTTGTTGACCACGGAACTTGTGCAAATATGCCCTTATTTAAGTGCTTATGATTCGGAGGAACAAATCTGTGCCTGTGTGCTACTTACAATGACAAATGAAGCTAAATTAGAACGTCTTCCTCACCCTGAATTTGCACAGTTCTAGGAACAGAGAAAACCCGAAAGAAACTGTAGGAGCTCAATAGGCTGGCTTCTTTAAAATATTTCACAGGATCTGCTGTCAGTTCTGGTTGCGCTAATTAAGAATTGCATCACATAATTATGATTTGTCCGCTGGATTTGACTATACTGATGATAATCTGGAAACATGAACTCACTCCAATATCAGGATGCTCGTTTTTCAGCTGATAAATGTTTAGAAACAAAATATATGTTGGTAAAAAAGTAAGACAGTTGCTCTGTCCTCTAAGCAATATCCCCATTAGAAGAGGAGGAATATGACATTGGAGGAATTACTTTCCTAAACTTCAAGAGGAATTTGAAGAAATGGCCATTTATCTGGAACAAAGACAAATAATCTCTGACTCAGAAAATTGTTGAAGAATTACATTTTGTACAGAACTTTGTTTCCTTGATATATGTCATGGAAATACATTATATGTACTTTTCTTCTCTTTTCTTGCAGTGTGATTTAAGAAGATATACCAGTCAAAATAAAGGGCAAAACCTTTAGCAATGAGAAGCATTAAGATACTAGTTATTGGTATGTCATTTGTGGCAAAACAATTCAGAGACTTATACTGAGATATATTTCTTTTTTTTTTTTATTTGACAGCACAAATTTAATATGTATTTATAAAAGCTTGGAACCACTTAGTTCAATTTTAGCAAAATGTTTTGATCCAGTTAAGAGGAAGGGAATGAAATCATTGTCCAACAAGCATAAATGATATTACTAAGTGGATTCATTTTGCAAAGTTAAGCAAATCAGATTTGCATTACTGGATCTAAACCAGCATGCTAAAAAATAATATTTTTTTTACAGTATTTTTTTCATAGGCTGTGACCCTCATATGTTGTTTAGTTAGACCAATTTATCCCTACATTAATAGTAAATATAGGTGTGTCTCTAATAATGTGCTAGGCAAATAATTTTTAGGTTTAACATGAGAAGAATTTAATTCATGAACTAATTGTAAAACCCCCAACATTTGACTACCTTGTCGTTGTCAATTTCAGCTCATCCTCCAAATATTTTTTTCACCAAAGATCCCTCTTTCCCTCTTTATTTTTGGGATCTATCCCTGGGCTCTGAGTTTTCCCTTAGTGTATTCCCTGGTAGAATTTTGCTCGTTCCCTTTTGATGCAAACAGCCATTCCAAGCTCAGAGGGCACATTATCAAGTCTGATGGGATAGGTCCAATAACGTTTGTGGATGAAGATTTGGAGTGGACTTCAGACACCTTGAACATGATTTAGGTTGAATGACAGCACCTACATTTGAAGTAATGCTCACAAACCAGGTCTCCAATGACAACAGAAAATATCCCTCCATTATGGACTGCAAAGCTACCTTTCCAGGTTTAAACTTAGTGCTGTACATATGCATGATCCACCAGACCTAGCTAAATACATTACTAGATGTGCCTGATAGTACAAGGATTAGTCCAGAATTATTTCTAAATTTTACCAAGTGACCATTTTGAAGTGTTTTACCTAAAGACATCTCTGAATAAGAAACAGACCTTTATAAGAAATAGATAAATCTTGTCTATTACCCTCCAGTACCAAGAACTCTTGTATTAATGGATCCAAAATTGTGCAAATTTCTGATGAACAGGCAGCTGGTGTTCCACTCATGTTATTCTATAACTCAGTAGCCCTAGTGCCCTCCTGGGAAGTGGAAGGTATAAAGCTGAGTCTCTCCAGCTAAAGGGGGCTCTGAAAGAGTGTCAGCTATATCTCTTGGAGAGTACACAATGATTATAACACATGGGTATGGCACCAGTGGGGTTCCCCAGGACTCAAATTTAGGGCCAGTTCTCTTCAGTGTTTTTATAAATTATCTGGATGCAGGAATCAAATGTACATTAAGTAAGTTTTTGTAAGTAAATTAGGAGAAGCTGTGGACTCCCTCAACGGTAGAGAGGCCTTACAGAGAGCTTACAGACTAGAGAGCTGGGTAATCACCAACCATATGAAAATTAGTAAGAGCAAGTGCTAGATTCTCCATCTGGGGTGGGGTAATCCTGGTTATAGATACAAACTGGGGGATAAGAGGCTGGAGAGCAGTCCTGCAGAAAGAGATCTGGGGGTTTGGGTTGATGGCAAGTTGAATATGAGTCAACAGTGTGCCCTGGCAGACAAAAGGGCCAATCATATCTTGGGGTATGTCAAGCACAACAAGCTAGCCAGTTGAGGGTGGTGATTGTCCCACTCTACACTGCACTGGTGTGGCCTCACCTCAAGTGCTGTGTGCAGTTTTGGGCGCCTCAGTATAAGCTTTCAGTATAAGAAGGACATCAAACTATTAGAGTGTGTCCAGAGGAGGGTGACCAAGATGGTGAAAGGTCTCAAGGGCAAGACTTATGAGGCATGTCTAAGGTCATTTGGTTTGTTCAGCTTGGAGAAGAGAAGGCTGAGGGGTGACCTCATCAGAGTCTATAAATCCCTCAAGGGCCTGCTGATCTGCTCTTTCTGGTGACTAGAGAAAGGACATGTAGAAATGGTATGAAGCTGTGCCAGGGGAAGTTCATACTGGACATTAGGAAAAGGTACTTCACTGAGAGGTTGGTCAGTCACTGGAACAGCCTCCCCAGGGGAGTGGCCTGTCAGAGTACAAGGAGGATCTGGATGACGCTCTTAGTCATATGGTTTAATTTTAGGTAGTCCTGTGAGGAGCAGAAAGTTGGATTTGATGATCCTTATGGGTCCCTTCCAACTCGAGATAGTCTGTTTCTATGATTCTATGATACACAAGGATAGAGAAAGTATCACTGTAATCACCATTTAAGAAGCAAAGTAATTACAGCTGCATTTTGTCAACGGCTTGATGTTGATGCGTTAATTGTACTCAAAGCATGTCTGGCAGATAGGAATTGTCAAGCAAGTTTCTGGATCCTAATGAATTTTTTGTAGGAACTGGGCACTAGGCCAATAGTTTTCGTTCTTTCAAAAACAAGGATGCAGGGACCAAGAAATTCTGTGCTTGCATGGGAAAGTGCTTCATGAATGTAAAAACCTTAGGCTTTATTGAACCTCTTTGACACACTATTTGGTATGTTAAAATCTAAAATAATGTCTTGGATCTGACCTTATATTTTTAACAGTAGTTTTCACTGTTGATTAGGAAGGACTCTCTCTGCCTGTTAATCTTTGTGATTTATCTCATGGATTTTAGATTAGAGTCTATCAATGTGGTCTATAAAGCACATTCATCTTTGTGGCACAGCTAAATCTTGCCTAGCAATACGAAAAGCTTCTCAGTAATTTGAAGACTGAGCTAGTAAAGTTCAAGTGCTATTTACATGTAGCTAATGTTTAGGTGCTACATAGAAATTGAACTGAATCAACCCTTCTTTTGTCGCTATGTTGATTACTGTGAGGTGGACTTTACACTGAGTGTAAAGTGAATGAAAGTTTACTGGTGAGGTGGACTTTACACTGAGTCCAAGTAACTTTTTTCACAATGCAAAGCTGATTGAGAATCTCTCTTTGTAATTCCTAATTGTAAACAAATCTTGTCAACACATAAACTCAAGGTAAGGTAATGGAATTACCAAATGTAGCCAAAGATAAAAAAAGATTAGTTTAGAGCTTGGGATAGATGTCCTCCTGCAGAAGACACAGTAGGAACCCGAAGATTCTCCCCATAAGGTTCTTTGTTTCAAAAGATAAAAGTTACCCTTTGGGCATTTCAATAGAATGCCTGCAATTCATAATTTAGATTACAATTTCACTATGCTAATAGGTTATCTGTAAGCTTATAATTAACATAAACACTGATGTATTGTTCTCATTTGTGGTGTGTATTTGCAGATTATGAGTTTCAAAACTTACTGCAATCTACAAGAGAAGTTTTCCAGTGACATTTAATCAGCTTCATACCAGACCATAAAGCTTGTATTTTAACTAGCTACTACACTATGTGTGATATTTCCCCCTTATATGGCTTTTCTATGTAGAAACAATCAGGAAGATTAATCCAAGTTAAATTTAAAAATGGATTAATTAGGCTATACAAAAAATGTTGTCTGGGCATTCATTCAGAGTTAAAGCAGCCTCAGTGAAATTTTCATTGATTCAATTTCAAAATAGGTTAAACTGAATTAAATCAAGGTCACCTTAGCTCTTAATAAGTGACCACTCATGCATTTAACACTGTTTAACTGAGCTCTTTAAACTTACACTTCTTGTTAATGCACAGTATGCCTCTGGTTAGACAAGCCTGCCGAAATTTAGTCTCCCAAGTATTTCTTTAAAAGTCGACTTCAGAATAATGAAATGACTAACACCAAGTTGTTGGAAAGCCTACATATGCAGCATTGTTCCTCAAAATTCTAACAAACACGAAATGTTGAAACATTCCTGTACATCCACACAACAGAGGTTGTTCTACATGGTCTCTCTTGCAGGCTGCCTTAGTACACAGCTCATCCTGCTCTCTATGCTGAGTACTTGTACTGTAGAGTGATGAGCACCTTGGAAAATCTTACTGAAGGAAAATATCCTGCATAGACACAGGTCTTGTAAATGATTAAGCACCGATCTTATACAAAAAATGCTGAAAGTCTCAGAGTGACAGTTTCTGCTATTATTTTCCGGCCAATGGTACACTTTTTTATGTCCAGAAAATATAACATTAATATTAATGATTTGAGTTCTGGTGAGAGAAAAATGGTGACTCTCTGATATAAATTATTTCAAGAATGCTATTACTGTTTTCATTATTACTTTCACAGACACAGCTTTTACACATGTTAATCGCCCCTTCCTTGATCTATATTTCTATTTTGACAAAAGACATCATATCTTTTCTCCTCAACATTTTTTTTCAACTTGTTTGATCTAGTTGCATTCAAATGGTCAGCTTCAGTAGGAGTTTATGCAGCTGAAGTTCTAGAAGAAAATGCTAACAGAATACCAAACCATCATACATCTGAGATAGACAGACTTTCTGGGCACAGGACCATCCTCGAGACTCCACCTGCAGTACTGCATCCAGCACTATCTATAGATGAGAGCTGCCTGTCCTGCAGTGAATCAGTTCTTGCATTCTCTTTTGACTATTGTGCATTATTTTTAAAGTAGTTCAATGTTTTTATTTTATAGAACAGGACTAATATGTTTGTCCTTAATGAAATTGACAAAAAATGCAACTTCAGAATAATGAAAACAATTGTATTTTCCTCTAAAGTCTTCAAATGCTTCAGAACCAAGGAGGAGAAAAAAAAAGTTGTCTCATTCTCTTTCAAAATAACGATCTATGCAAAAAACCCTACACATTGCACTGCTGACAGGATTATGCCCCCTCAACATTGAGGAAACATCCTTGATGGTCTCTCAAATGGCTTTCATGTCAACACTCACATTAAATAGAGCTTCCTGCTTTTGCAGATTTGGAAATTGTCTTTGCATTGGAAAATATGTTACATGAAGTCAGTGCAAAGCAATAAAACAACCTTAAGGTAATAAACCAATTGCCATGTGCTAATACAAACATGTAATGAATTCATCCACTAGAGTTGCTGAGGTTTTCATGTGGTGATCACTACGTGATGTTGAATATATTTTGCTGATAATATGATGAAATGATTCCTCTTTATGCTAGAAAACATCTGAGAAACTGTATCAGTCTCTGTCAGAATAGAAGTAGAGGATAAATCTAGCCAAGAAATTATTTTTTTTCATAAAAACTCTAACATAGTGTGTTCATATGAACAGTATTCCAACTTTGCTTAATGATAACTTTAGTTTTCCCAGAGGTACAGCTTCCTGGACTAGACAATATGTGTAGAAGTTCTGATGTCCAAGAAATATTTAAATCTCTAATAATATATGAGAGTAGATACATGAATTAAGCCTATTTATGACAGATGTATTTACATGGAAATTAGCATGACTAGTTCAATTTCTATTGACCTTGAAAATAATCCACACATTTCTCTAATTTAATAAAGACATTTATGTAGGATTAGTACCACTCTCATTATTTCCCACTTTTCATGGTCTTTCATCACAACCTCTCTTAATTTCTGCCACATCTTCACATCTCTGGGCTTAAATAACAGCACAATGAAAGCATCAACCTCTTCAACTAGCTGTATGACAAATGCAAGACACATTGTTTCCTGAGTTCTCAGCCATGAAGACAGTTACAAGGTAGTTGCAATAAAAATAATCGACTTTTGATTAATTTAGATTTTCATACTCTGTTGTAAGCCTTGAAACAAACTAGGGCTTACATAAAAGTATACAGTTATTCATATAAAGTATATGGAAGATATAACTTCCATAAGATATCAGTCCTTATCACAGGGTTGAATTTGAGGTACACTCCTCAAAATTTGCTCTAAGAATTGAAAAACCTGATTCTGTCTGCTTGAAAATACATTTGTTATCAGATAGAAAAAACCTCCAAGAGTTCCAAGAAATTACTTTTTTTTTTTTTTTTTTTGGTGTTGGCAAGTTTCAGTCTGGGTGGAAGTGTCAATTTTGACATTTAGGACTGGAGAAAGAAAGGGAAAGAATTTTAAGTAATTGCTTGCATCTCTACAGGGCAGTGAAATTTGGTGTCTACTGCACATTTCACCACTGTTTATGAAAGGTACCGTACTGTTCAAAATTCTGTTTAAATCTAGAGCATTCTAAAATTGAAGATATATACAGCTTTTTAAGTTGCTTATTTGTCTTTATCTGATTGTTTTTTAATACCAGGGAGAGATTGAAGGACCCTGATCAAAATCTAAGAACATGTGAATCTAGTCTATTCAGCTTTTGAAAACTGAAAAAAGATGTATTATTTATATTTTTAGATTAGATCAGGATGTGTAAATCCTTTTTTACTTCCATTTATCAGCAAAAAGTATTAGTATTCAGTGCACTAGGGAAAATGTACTGGCTTCATCTGCAAATAACACAGGAAAAAGAAATCAAATTCTAACTCAAGTGTACATGACCTAGGATTTGGTCTAAACTTTTAAATCCTCAATTTGAGCAAATACCAAAGAAAAACATTCATAAAGAGAAATCACTTCGATGTTCTTCTGGAAACCTTTTATCCATTGTGTAAAAACTAAGTTATTCTTTTTAGTGGACAAAGAATAGATTGAAACTACTTACATAGTAAGTTCTGTTTGCAAAGCCAGTTACGAAGAACGGTTTGCACAGAGCTGCTTATGATCTGGGAAATACCCAGTCAAGAATAATTGCACAGTGATAATGTACAATTAAATTAACCAATCATAATAATGACTGTAAATTAAAGAAACAATAAGACAGTTTTTGAATGATTTAAACTTTGCAGCTATGTTGTGTGCAGGAGAATGTCCACTGGCAGACAAGTTTTAATACATTCCTGAATTACACTGAGTTTGGAATTTTGCTCCATAAGAAAATTCTTTTCTCTCCTGTAAAAATCTTTGGTTGAACATACTGGTTATTTATTATGATTAGTACTACTTGATTTATATGAATTCTATATGAATAAAATGACAATAATTTCTTATGAGCATAGATTCTACCTTCTATATCAGTTAACAACAGAATCATTAAGAGGAATTAAAGTCTCTATCTGACTCTCAAACTCTGTATTCCTGATTAAAAAAAACATAAAAAAAAGCTAAGCCACTCATATGTAAATGTAGTTGCCCTTATACAACAGTCTTGTGAACTATGTGTGCAAATATTTTCATACAAATACAGATGTTAACATTTGGATGCTTGATCTTAGCATTTCAATTACATTTTATCTTCCTTGATGTCAGATTGCTCTATATTTGTTTTATACTTAGCTACCATTTTTATTATTGTTCAAATATTTTAAGTTTATACACATGGATAAGCAGATAGTTCTTATCTACACATCTACACAGCTACACTATATTACACATTTTATATCAGGTATATAGGACTCTAAAACATTCTACATGTAGTAAAAGAGGTAAAAAATACAGTATACAACAAAACAGCCTGGGTGATTAGAGGTGAAATTCTTTCCTGAGTAGTTCAAGACAACAAAGTTGCACTAGGAGGATCCATATTAATATTTAGTTCATATTTTCTGTGTAAACCAGTTACACCTCACAGGTGAGATTAACGAGTTTGATCCTTGTCTGTCATGAATCAGTGCAGTTCCACTGAAGTCACAGGAATTAATTTATGCTATTGAAGTATCTGGAACATATTTTTATTGTAAACTAGGAAAAACATGGAGCTAACTGATAAAACAATGCAAGGAGATTTCTGAAGATGCCCTACCTTTACTCACCCTTTTTGCATGGGGTTGGGGCGGAGGGCACATGGTGATGGGAGGCAATATTTATTAATGTGAGAGAAAATAAATTGAACATGCTTCTCCTTAGGTGGTTTTGTTATGGAACAGGTTTTGTGTGAGGACCATATGTTTGTTTTAAATAATGCACTGCCAAATTAATCACAGGGCACTTGGTTTATGAAGTAATTAGCTGAATATATGCTTAAAAGTTTAGGAAGGTGGTAAAGCAATACCATTTGAGCAAATTATTCTCCTCAGAAACAATATTTATGGATTTGATTTACCTGGCTTTCCTTATATCATGCCCCCTAGACTTGATTGAGGGATGTGAAAAGATTGCAAGTGTGATCTCCTTTACAAAAAAAACAAAAACAAAAAAGCAAAACCAAAAAACCCCAAATTACAGCCAAACCCAAAACCCCAAAAAACAAAAAGGACAATTTTGGAAGGAAAAAGGAAGCTATTTTACAATAATGGGAACTCATGTACCTGATGTCAGGTTGTGATGCCGTGGAGCTTCTTTTACTGGTGGGACTCCTAAAGAACAAACCAGATGATAAATTACTCTTCAGTTTCAGACCAAATTATTTAAATTTCAATAAGAAACATGGTAGTTTCCTGGAATCAGCTCATAGATAGCAATCTGTATAAAACAGACGATTTTTCTAAACATGACTTTCCTAGTAAATTATTTAAACTTAGAAATTTTATGCCTCGTAAAAACATAGAAGAAAACTGCTTCTAGATACTAGTTTAGCAAACTTGCACCAGTACAACTAAC
The DNA here is from genome assembly GCF_964289735.1 of Phaethon aethereus. Taxonomy (NCBI): domain Eukaryota; kingdom Metazoa; phylum Chordata; class Aves; order Phaethontiformes; family Phaethontidae; genus Phaethon; species Phaethon aethereus. The sequence goes on from NC_138576.1 coordinate 59,530,672, forward strand.
TAACTGTTATCCTTTGAGGTTCCAGGACTTCAATATATACAATGTTTATATGCAAGTCACTGTCTTCAACCAATGTAGAGGAGACATTTATGTCTTAGACCACTATCTTAATAAATCAGTGTAACTACTAATTGTCTTCAGAAATATGGCAGAAACCATTTCTCTGTCTTCATATTACTGTAGGGAAGCAATCAGGGCAGTGCTGTGTCCAAGAGGTTAGTCAGGATATAGGTGACCATGAAGTCTATCTTACGCGTAAAAAGCGCTTCTTGTTATCAATTATTCTACAATATGAAGCTAGTGATCTAAAGCATCACACAAGCTATGGAGATGAACTTTGCACTGCCTCACTAGGGAGCATAACAGCGGACTGAGAGGGGACTGCTCGTCCTACCAGTCTGTGGGTACAGTGCCGGAGGACTCTGCAGACAGCCTAATGCTCCACCAGCCAGGGAAGGTCACAGGCAGGGCACCGCCGTGGCCAGACCGGGTGTGCTGACGTAATCCTTGATACTCACATGCAAAGGAGCCATCAGGCATTCAGTTACTGGGGATTTATGCACAATTTCATAATTTTGGCTTGCTTGCACATGTTTAGAAAGATTAACAAAGCTCCTCTTTCCAATCCCGTGAAAAAACTGTTTGCATTTTCATTGCTGCTTGCAGAGACTTTCATTCCTTTATTACCTTTGTTTTTTTCATCTTTCAGATGTTTCTTCTCAATTTTTTTTGCTAGCAAGGAAAAAGGAACCCAGTTCAAGGTTAGTAAATTGACTGAATTATGAATAGAACATTACCTACAGTTTTCAAATAAAATTCTTTGAAAATCAACACAGATCTTTTAGGGGCTGTTTCGAAATGGCAATACATGCAAAATGCTAATCTCATACTATTTTTATTGTGAACTTCTACGTATATATGCACACACAGAGTAAATGCTTACCTTCTTTTTCCTTAGCTGTCTTTGTTTTTTTCATGGCTAGAAAGATTTGCAAGGAAACAACATTAAGTGACAGGTATCAGAAATATGGGGCTCTTGCCATAAGTACATTGCACAAAGCTGATTGCCCTCATAATTTCCCTGGAATAATAACTGTGGTAAATGTGTCTCATGGCGTGTATACAGTGTATCATCTACTATCACAATGCTGGGCTTTCTGAACTGTCATTGGAAATTGTTTGAATATTACTGGTCGCAGAGTGGTTTGGAAACTCCTGATAAAGACTTTAGGCACTAGAATTCTGTAACTCCCTAACTACTGCCAGAATTCCCTAATTATTGGTGGCCAAAATGCCTCAGGGAAGGAGCCCTCTGCCTATTGCCTGCTTTTTGCCCTCTTCCCCAGAGCACTCTCAATCATCTGAAACAAATAAACAAAAACAACCAGGATATGGAGCTAGATGGAGCTTTAGAACCACCAGATATGACCATTCTGAAGTCCTGCAGCAGTAGATTCTGATTTATTTTGTTTAGCTTATTTTTCTCTAATTGTACGCTTCAAACATGTGCTTTTTCCTTTTCGGCATCCTTTCTCCCTCTTTTCGGCATCCTTTTCCACAGCCTGCAAACACAAGACATTTGGTCTGTGACTCCATTCCATAAGGCAGACTGAAATTAAGTAAGGTGTATTGCTTCAGGCGTCTAAGCCCATTTCAGTATTCCCTCTTGACTGCAGCAGAGAACTGGTAGGCTGCCTTCGAATTGTTCATTTTCACTTCATATCGTCTAACCAGTTGTAATAACACTTTGTTCAAAGTCTTCTGGTGCATGTGTTATCTGATTAACACCAGCTCGCTCGGTGCTGATCACCTGTGTCTAGCTCACCAAAGCACGCTGCAGAAGATGAACAGTGAAAATAACATAAGCAGCCGATCAGAACAGCCTTTGGTAGAGAACTGCATAGGTGCAATGCTGTCAGTTTACATTAGCATTGTTCATTGTTGATGAACAATATATATTAATCAACACTGGTATGTTAATTAATTCCTTCCATAAGACATAGCAGAGAAATGTAATATTTACCTGCTGTTGGGATTTCACCTGTTGGCTCTCCAGAAAAGTAATCAGAAATGAGGGGGGAAGGAAAAGAATATGAGCTTCAGTACCATGTTTTTTTCAAGGCAAGTAACTATTTAAAAAGATCTTCTCTTTCATCTGCAACTTTTCTGCAGGATATCAATGTGCAAAGAGATGTGCCTTAACAATGGGCGTGTGCACAGGATTTCACACTGAAAGCCAGGAGTCTCACTCTTTGAAGTACTATAATAAAGCATGCAATGGTTCCTGCAAATGCAAACACTGTGCCAATCAAAGCTTTTCAGCAAGCAAATATTTAAATAGAGCTATTTTTAAATGTGCATTCAAGGTTATAGCTGACAATGCTATTTTCCCAAAAATGTTTTAAGTTTAATTGTTACCTACTTTATCATCCACACATCCCAACCTAAGACTGACGCTGACCTTGAATAGCTGGCATTCCCCCCCGTATAACTGTTTCTCCTGCATTATCAGTTTGCCTTGTCTTTTAAGAGTAAAAGCTCTTGAGGGCTGGAAAAATTTTGGCTACATCTTTGCACAGCACCTAGCACAAGAGAAGCATATATTCCTGTGCTATTCTGATACCCATAATAACAAATGAAAGTTGATAAATTCAATAGGATAGAAATTTCCTGATGTAAACCATCATTACTCTCTTTAAATCAAAGGAATGAATTAAGCTGTTCTTTGGAATCCAAGAATTTCTTGCTCATCACTACTTCATTACTCCCAGTTTTATTTTAGAACACAATTTTAAGGAAAAAGAATAGCCTCACTAGCCAAGCAAAACATTTATTCCTTGAACCTAAAGCTGAATAAAAAAGGAATATGCTCACAAAACATTTCAGGGTCTCCTTTGATTGAATTATCTTTGTATTTTTCTTCATCCTGAGTTTTGGCTTCAAATGAACATGAAATTCTACAGCTCACACCAAGGTGAGAATGTTTCAGTCTCTGCTTTTTCAACAGGAATACTGAGCAATTAAGCATGATTTTTACCAACACATCCCAGGAAACTTTCATTCAGGTCTTTGTTCATAAGGAGGCTCATAAATGTCAGTGCTCAATACTCAGGCACCACAAGCATTCATCAGAGGCCAGTTTTGCTGCTATTAAATGCTAACATGCTTAAGTCCTTTAATGTTTACTTTGTGCTTATGATCATGCTCATAGTTGCTGAAAACTGATACATTACTGCATCATGACCCATGGATTAATACATCTTCACATTTTCAGAAGAAACCAAAAAAGAGATTTGTCTGAGGCACTAGGTATAGGAAAGAAGCTCATGCTCTCACTCTTTAACTGAGGCGTTGTCTGATAGAGGGATCGGGACTGTCCCAGTTATATGCATATATCCTAATTTAGGATTAATCATTGATTCCCTTAGACAGAGAGGTACTGGAAGACTGTTGATCTGAGGGGTAGTTAGTTTGACCCTCTGGTGTATGTAACGTAACGGCCATTTTCTCCTCTCAGTGCATCAACAAACTTCCACTTACTCTGAGGGCTTTGGGAAACACTTATCCCTATCATGGAACATTCATTATAGAACTAAATGGGAGCAGAGTCTGGACAATGCTCAGGTTTGTCTTAAAATATCAGCCTACATGTTCCTCCTCTTGCTTGGAAAATGAGGTTTGGTATTACTTCTTGCATGAATAAGATATGCCACCAGTTTTTTCCTCTGTTGAAGGTAACGTCTCACAATTTGAGAGTCTTTAGTCAGTATGCAGGGAGTAAGTTCTGAGTTTCATTACAAGTTCAAATTTGATATAGGATCAATTTCTGTCAAAAACCCTCCTGCATGCTAAAACAGAAATAGTGAATAATAAGATAGTTTATTAATTGCTTTTATAATTGCATGGTAATTCACTTAGCAGGTTACCATAAAAATGTATTTGTTGTTAATTTGGGAACTTTTCAAACTCAACTTTGTATATCTGTTTATAACCTGTCATTCACTTAATTATACAATCTCTCTGCTGATTTAAACCCCCTTTACTTTTACAGTAAGGCTGCATAGGGTACAATGTGTGAATAAATTTGGCCCAGGATAAATATATGGATTTATTATACATTCCTACTAGACCTGAACTCCAAAATAAATGAGTATTTTATGTCCATGGCTACATCTCATACTGAAATACATGATAGCTATGTTCATGTAATGGCAAGTATACTGTACACCTGGATGAGAAACACACGAAGAAAAGCTGTATAGAGCTCTAGATATAAAGGCGGCAGTGATCCAACTAAGTGCTCCTCTTTGAGTGAAAAAAAAAAATTTAAAATAGATAGCTCTGGTGCTTAAGATCTTGAACTAGATCTATTCAAGGATGGGTAGCTCAAAATAGGCAGTGTAAACAAAATTACTTTTGTATATGATGATAGGTTATTGTTTTTTCTTTTTTTTTTTTTCCCTTTTCTTTTTCTAAGGGCATTGTTAACCTTTATAATCATTTCAAGCACCAGGGTATAAGCTCAAGAATGTGCTACAAACAACCCTCTGCAAAGGTCAAGGGAAAATATCTTGGCTGTTCCTTATATTCACAATATGCCAGGGTAATATAGCTCTTGATAAGAAAGCATTGTAGACAGTGACTTTAGGTTAAAATGATCCTTACCGCAGAAAGCATGAGGAATTAGTCATGTAAATCTCAATGGTTCTCTAATAGTAGAGAGTGCTATCAGTGAGACTCAGATAAATCAGTACAGAAAACATAAAGTTGTAAGAAATCAGGAAAGGAAGGCAAGAGACCACCATGGCTGAGTGGAGACCTGCTGGGCAAACTAAAGGGCAAGAAAGAAATGCACAGGCAGTGGAAGCAAGGACAGGTATCCTGGGAGGAGGACAGGGATGTTGCTTGATGGTGTAGAAATGGGGCCAGGAAGGCCAAGGTGCAACTGGAGCTGAACTTGGCAAGGGATGCAAAGAATAATAAGAAGGTCTTCTACAGGTATGTCAGCCAGAAAAAGAAGGTCAAAGAAAGCGTAGCCCCCTTGATGAGCAAGACTGGCAGGCTGATAACAACAGATGAGGAGAAGGCTGGGGTACTCAGTGACTTCTTTGCCTCAGTCTTCAGTGGCAGTATCTCTTCCTACACCTTTTGAGGGCATGGACTGCAAGATGGGGACTGGAGGAGCAAAGTTCCTCCCACTGTAAGAGAAGATCAGGTTCAAGACCATCTGAGGAACCTGAACATGCACAACTCTATGGGACCTGATGAGATACAGCCCAGAGTTCTGAGGGAACTGGCTGATGTAGTTGCCAAGCCACTCTCCATGACATTCTAAAAGTCCTGGCAGACAGATGAAGTCCCCAGTGACTGGAAAAAGGGAAACATTGTGCCCATTTTTAAAAAAGGGTAGCAAGAAGGACCCTGGGAACTAGTGACCTGTCAGCCTCACCTCTGTGCCCAGAAAGATCATGGAACACATCCTCCTAGAAGCTCTGCTAAGGCACATGGAGGACAGGAAGGTAAATCAAGACAGCCAGCATGGCTTCGCCAAGGGCAAATCCTGCCTGACCAATCTAGTGGCCTTCTACGATGGAGTGACCACATCAGTGGACAAGGGAAGAGCTACTGATGTCATCTATCTGGACTTCTGTAAGGCCTTTGACATGGTCCGCCACAACATCCTTCTCTCTACATTGGAGAGATATGGATTTGATGGGTGGACTGTTGGGTTGATGAGGAATTGGTGGGATCGTTGCATATAGATGGTAGTAGTCAATGGCTCAATGTCCAAATGGAGATCAGTGACAAATGGTGTCCCTCAGTCGCCTGTATTGGAACAAATACTGTTTATTATCTTCATCGATGACATAGTGGGATCAAGCACACCCTCAGAAAGTTTGCAGACAACACCAAGCTGAGTGGTGTGGTTGAAACACCTGAGCACCAGGATGCCATCCAGAGGGACCTGGACAAGGTCGAGGAGTGGACCCCTCTGAACCTCATGAGGTTCAACAAGGCCAAGTGCAGGGCCCTGCACCTGGGTCAGGGCAACCCCCAGTATCACTATAGGCTGGGAGGTAAAGCGATTGAGAGTAGCCCTGCCGAGAAGGACTTGGGGGTCCTGGTAGATGAAAAGCTGGACATGAGCCGGCAATGTGTGCTCACAGCCCAGAAGGCCAACCGTGTCCTGGGCTACATCAAAAGAAATGTGGCCAGCAGGTTGAGGGAGGTGATTCTGCCCCTCAGTTCCGCTCTGGTGAGACCTCACCTGGAGTCCTGCATCCAGCTCTGGAGTCCTGAGCGCAGGAAAGACATGGATCTGTCGGAGCAGGTCCAGAGGAGGGTCACAAAAATGATCAGGAACACCTCTCCTCTGAGGACAGGCTGAGAGAGTTGGGGTTGTTCAGTCTAGAGAAGAGAAGGCTGTGGGGAGACATTATTGCAGCCTTCCAGTATTTCAAGGGGGCCTATAAGAAAGTTGAGGACAGCCTTTTTAGCAGGGCCTCTAGTGATAGGACAAGGGGTAATGGTTTTAAACTAAAAGAGAGAAGATTTACACTAGATAGAAGGAAGAAATTTTTCACACTGAGAGTGGTGAAACACTGGCACAGGTTGCCTAGAGAGGTGGTAGATGCCCCATCCCAGGAAACATTCAAGGTCATCTTGGTTGGGGCTCTGAGACACCTGATCTAGCTGAAGCTGTCCCTGCTTATTGCAGGGGGGTTGGACTAGATGGCCTTTAAACGTCCCTTTCAACCCAAAGGTTCTATGATTCTATAAAATGCCACTGAACAGATCCGGTGAATACAAACAGTGAACAAATCTGAATAATGGATCAAATAGAGGAAAATTTACTTAAAATACTGGCAAAAATGAAAATAATCCCACCAATAGCTTCAGAGGAAGTAATGATTTTACAGAATCAGAATAACAGAATCATTAAGGTTGGAAAAGACCTTTAAGATCATCAAGTACAACCATCAACCCGGCAGCACCATGCCCACTAAGCCATATCCTGAAGTGCCATGTCTACATGTTTTTTTAACACTTCCAGTGTTGGTGACTCCACCACCTCCCTGGGCAGCCTGGTCCAATGCTTGACCACTCTCTCAGTGAAGAAATTTTTCCTAATATCCAGTCTAAACCTCCCCTGGTGCAACTTGAGGCCATTTCCTCTCGTCCTATCGCTGATTCCTTGGGAGAAGAGACCAACACCCACATCGCCACAACCCCCTTTCAGGCAGCTGTAGAGAGCGATAAGGTCTCCCCTCAGCCTTCTCTTCTCCAGACAAAACAACCACAGTTCCCTCAGCCGCTCCTCATAAGACTTGTGCTCCAGACTCCTCACCACATTCATTGTCCTGCTCTGGACATGCTCCAGCACCTCAGCATCCTTCTTGTAGTGAGGGGCCCAAAACTGAACACAGGATTCAAGCTGCGACCTCACCAGTGCCGAGTACAGGGGCACAATCACTTCCCTACTCCTGCTGGCCACACTAGTTCTGATACAGGCCAGGACGCTGTTGGCCTTCTTGGCCACCTGGGCACTGCTGGCTCATGTTCAGCCGGCTGTCAACCAGCACCCCCAGGTCCTTTTCTGCCGGGCAGTTCTCCAGCCACTCCTCCCCAAGCCTGTAGCATTGCATGGGGTTGTTGTGACCCAAGTGCAGGACCCTGCACTTGGCCTTATTAAACCTCCTACAGTTGGCCTCTGCCCATCCAGCCAGCCTGTCCAGATCCCTCTGTAGAGCCCTCCTACCCTCCAGCAGATCGACACTCCCACCCAACTTGGTGTTGTCTGCAAACTTACTGAGGGAGCACTCGATCCCCTCATCCAGATCATCAATAAAGACATCGAACAAGACCGGCCCCAGAACCAAGCCCTGGGGAACAGCGCTTGTGACCGGCCACCAGCTGGATTTAACGCCATTCACCACAACTCTCTGGGCTTGGCCGTCCAGCCAGTTCTTCACCCAGGCAAGAGTAAACCTGTCTAAGCCACGAGCCACCAGTTTCTCCAGGAGAATGCTGTGGGAGACGCTGTCAAAGGCTTTACTAAAGTCCAGGTAGACAACGTCCACAGTCTTTCCCTCATCTGCTAAGCGGGTCACCTGGTCATAGAAGGAGATCAGGTTGGTCAAGCAGAACCTGCCTTTCACGAACCCGTGCTGGCTGGGCCTGACCCCTTGGTTGTCCTGCACATGCCCTGTGAGCGCTGTCAAGATGAACCTCTCCATAATCTCCCCTGGTACCAAAGTCAGGCTGACACCCCTCATTTTGCAATGATAACTTGAAAAATGAAGAATGCATTTCCGGATTGCAGAAGATCCTTTGGTATTGGCACATTTCAAATGCTTCCTGTTCCCCCTTTCCCTTTGGAGCTGGCATTCAGAATAGCACTGTGTCTGTGGCAGGTGTTTAAGCGTGGGTATTCATCTTGTATAACTTCAAGCACCTAAGATAGGAGACTAATTACACAACTTTAATGGAAACAGTTTGCCTTGTCTTGCCTTGTTGTCAGCTTCTGACCTGGAGCAGGAAGAAGTCTGTGTCTCATGGGGCTTGGCCTTGGTTTTGGATACTCTTTGTAGATTACTTTGCATCAGAATAACACATGATTTGGTCTTGATGTGCACAGAACAGAAAATGAAAACACAGATCCTGTGTTAAAGAAGCTATAACTAATTTGACTATGAAGGTCCATTCTTCAACATTTTCACAATTCAAAGCATGCAGTGTAAACACTGTCCTTCGGATTGTTGTCTGACCATGATTTGCAGTATGTAATGTGCAATGACTTGCCACAATAAGCATAGATCCCAGTCTTTATCTGTTCAGAAGTCTTACTGACCTCAACAAGGACTTTATCCAACGACTTCAGTGGAAGTCTTTGTTATACAAGAACTTACCCTTGAATCCTCCTTAAAACACATCTAAAATGGAAATATTCCTTTATCTTCTTTAATTTAACTTTGTCTTTTATTAAAGTAGGAAAAAAAATCATATTGAAAAAAGGCAAAGAATGTGCTTAGTGAATTAATGAAATAATTCTCTTCCAAATGGTGAAAGAAGTAATGAAAATGTTCTCTAATTCAGTTATGCTACATGTTATTTTGTTATTTTTAATAAACAATGTATTTGCATAAAGATACATCATGTGTCTACACTCATCTAAAAACACCAGCGTATCAGTTATGCTAGTAACAGAATTTACTTTACTTTTGTAAAAAGTAAAAATTGCAAACACAGTTTAAATATTGCAGCTTCACAATACTAAATTTTAAATATACTAAATTTTGGTGTGTCCAGCTGTTACTAAGCAGACAGAGTACAAGAGTGTCTGCAGTATAAGCCAGAAAATAGCATTATCTAACATGACAAAGTTGCAAAAATGCAAATTGAGACAACATGCATCTGAAAAGAAGGTTTATATTCCATAGGAAATAAGGCATGACACGTACTTGCAGTGTTTTTCAGTTTGGCTGGGAAGTAAAAAGAGGAAAGGAAAATGGTCAGAACAGCCAGGTGCAGCATAATACTATAATCGTGGAGAATAGCTCTATTTGTTCTCTATATTTACTGCATAGAAAACATAATTTTCACCAACCTCACAGTAATTGATAACAATCTAATAATGGATAATAATAGTAGGGATGTTCTCATCTACGCATGATTATTGCTGTGTTAAAGTTAAGGATGGATAATACTAACAATAAGAATTTTAATTCTTTACTTATTTGCTTTTACGAGAAGCATGGAGAAGACTTTTTTAAACCCATAGTGACTGCTTCACAGTGAAACCGAACAGTGCTGTTTCCTCTATCCACAGTAATTTTGCTGCATCTTGTACAAGTGAGGCTGCATAGGAGCTATGATATGCAGAGACATTTCTCATAGATCACAGAATCACAGAATCACTAAGGTTGGAAAGGACCTTCAAAATCATCAAGTCCAACCATTAATCCAGCACCATCATGTCCCCTAAGCCATGTCCTGAAGCACCACATCCACATGTTTTTTTAACACTTCCAGAGATGGTGACCCCACCACCTCCCTGGGCACCCTGGTCCAATGCTTGACCACCCTCTCAGTGAAGAAATTTTTCCTAATATCCAGTCTAAACCTCCCTTGGTGTAACTTGAGGCCATTTCCTCTCGTCCTATCTCTAGTTACTTGGGAGAAGAGACCAACACGCTCATTGCCACAACCCCCCTTACAGGTCTCCCCTCAGCCTCCTCTTCTCCAGACTAAACAACCACAGTTCCCTCAGCTGCTCCTCATCAGACTTGTGCTCCAGACCCCTCACCAGCTTCGTTGCCCTTCTCTGGACACGCTCCAGCACCTCAACATCCTTCTTGTAGTGAGGGGCCCAACACTGAACACAGGATTCAAGCTGCGACCTCACCAGTGCCGAGTACAGGGGCACGATCACTTCCCTACTCCTGCTGGCCACACTAGTTCTGATACAGGCCAGGACGCTGTTGACCTTCTTAGCCACCTGGGCACACTGCCGGCTCATGTTCAGCCATCTGTCAACCAGCACCCCCATGTCCCTTTCCGCTGGGTAACTCTCCAGCCACTCCTTCCCAAGCCTGTAGCATTGCATGGGGTTGTTGTGACCCAAGTGCAGGACCCTGCACTTGGCCTTATTAAACCTCATACAGTTGGCCTCTGCCCATCGATCCAGCCTGTCCAGATCCCTCTGCAGAGCCCTCCTACCCTCCAGCAGATCGACACTCCCACCCAACTTGGTGTCGTCTGCAAACTTGTGGAGGGAGCACTCGATCCCCTCATCCAAGTAATGTATAAGGATATAGAGCAAGACCGGCCCCAGAACCGAGCCCTGGGGAACACCGCTTGTGACCAGCTGCCAGCCGGATTTAACGCCATTCACCACAACTCTCTGGGCTCGGCCATCCAGCCAGTTCCTCACCCAGGCAAGAGTAAACCTGTCCAAGCCACGAGCCACCAGTTTCTCCAGGAGAATGCTGTGGGAGACGCTGTCAAAGGCTTTACTAAAGTCCAGGTAGACAGCACCCACAGTCTTTCCCTCATCTGCTAAGCGGGTCACCTGGTCATAGAAGGAGATCAGGTTGGTCAAGCAGGACCTGCCTTTCACGAACCCGTGCTGGCTGGGCCTGACTCCTTGATTGTCCTGCAGATGCCCTGTGAGCACTCTCAAGACGAACCGCTCCATGATCTTCCCCGGTACGGAGGTCAGGCTGACAGTCCTGTGGTTCCCAGGAACCTCCCTCTGGCCTTTCTTGTAGATGGGCGTCACATTGGCAAGCCTCCAGTGGTCTGGGACCTCCCCTGTTAACCAGGACTGCCAATAAATGATGGAGAGTGGCTTGGCAAGCTCCTCTGCCAGGTCTCTCAGTACTCTTGGGTGGATCCCTTCAGGCCCCATAGACTTGTGGGTGTCCAGGTGGCTTAACAGGTCCCTAACTGCTTCCTCCTGGATTATGGGGGTGTTATTGTGCTCTCCATCCCCATCAGTGATGGATATCCAGATGATGGATAGTGCCAGATCATTATCTGAATAGTATATTATATAATATCTGCTATGGATGAAAACTAAACTATTGCTGTCCTGAGAAGTTGAATCATACAGGAAGACTGTGAAGTCCAAGTAAATGGCAGATACCCACAAATAATTAGCAAAATGAAGATATTTAAAGCAAGCACTTTCAGAAAATGGTTCAAATTCTTCCCTGGCATAACTTCTTTGACATCAGTGGAATTACAGAAACAGAAGTTGGACCTTTGACAGAGCGTTATATATATATTCAGAAAACTGCAACCAGCATTGCAAATACATACTGTGCTACCTTAACTATGGTATGACATGTCAAGACCATTCTATACAGCAAAATAGGTCACAGGGCCATGATTTTGACATTTGTCATATGGAATTGCATTTTGCAATTTCTTTAAATAACAGCTTCAAAAGTAATGAATGTATAAAATGCAGGAGTTCTTACCTGGTTTTGTGGGTGGAACATCCTTTTCATATCTGACTCCTTCATGCTCTAGATAAATGAAACAGCATAATAAAATTGCCAGAATGTTTCTAAGTTACATTTTGTATGTCTTTTTTTTTTTTTGAACTAAGAAGGATTGCATGTACATTTTTCATGAATAAACATGCATTTTCTCTTGCTTCATGCAGTTATTTTGGAAAAAAGACACATGACTTGTTAGTAACAGATTATACACTGTGGGATCTGCCACAAAATAGCCAAGTTCAGTATGTTCAGTAGTACTGCACTCATATAGCTACTATATAGCTACTAGCTCCACACATATAGATACTATTAATGTTATTACGAGTTAAGCATGTATGTTAAGGAAGAAGTCAGTTAATGGAGCCCTCCTGAATTTCTGAAATATAACTTGTACCTACTCACCATTTTTGTTATTTTTGTTATATACAGTTGGTTTACCAGTTTGTTTTTTCTTATATTTTGTTCTATGAAAGAGAGTACAGAGCAAACTCGGCAAACCATTCACTCGACCTTTATGTTGTTGATTCAGCCATACTTGAGCTGAATTCACAGTCCTGAACACATCCTATTCCATATGAATAAATTATATCTAACTGTGGAAAGTTAGAGAACTAGCACTACTTGGTAGGCAATGCACTTTAAAAAATTTTTTTTTCCCCTGCTCTGCTTTCTATTTCATAATTATTAGTGGAAAAAATGAGAATTTATGTTGGAAATGGAAAAGATGAAGTTTTAAAAGCAAGGTCTAGCACTACATAACTTATACAAAAGCCACACCTGCTTAAAAGGCATTGAAAAAATCCCACACCACAGATCTCATAGCATAGCAGCAGCTATGCCAAATGCGTGCAAATAGGGGCCGCAATACATTTTAGAGCTGAGGAATCAATGCAAGCTATGTGGGCCTTGTTTCCAGCTGATGTCTCCCACAGCTAAAAGACTGTGCATCAGTTTCTTTTTGAGCAAGAAGGACACAAAGGTGGGTTGTAAAGTGGAAAACGTTGAAAATGTGAGTAGCATCTGAAAAAGCCTTTCTGCTACTTAGATGAATAATTGAACTTCTAGCAGTCGTGATTTCAGGTGAAGATATATGATGGGTAATGCTGAGATGAAGACATGATAGGGAATTTCAAATGGGAAACAATTTTATGAGGTCTAAATTAAAACTTATGTCAGTGAATAGTGACATTTTTCCCATATCTGGCCTTTTTTTCAATGTGGCAGTATTTGGGGACTTCACTGAATATTTCTTTTTTACTTTTACAGTTGCATGCTGATGGTATGAAAGATACAGAAGGTTAACAAGCAGGCTGTGTGGTAAGTTAATGTACAGACTCATTCTTCAGTTCTTTTTGATCAAGAAAAATTCTAGATGGAGTTATACTAAAATAATATACCATTAGGAAGAAAATATGTTGTCTGTCTTTTCCTCTTGTTAATTCAGCAGGAGTATTTATTCAAGCCAACTAACTGTTAACAGCAATTTTTAAAAAGCTTGTCACTCCTGTATTAATTTTTTTTGTTAGGACTTGTGATATGGGAAGCATAGAATGAGTTGACTCCTCTAATAGAAGCAACTGGTTATGTCAAACGGACTTTTAAATAGCAACAAGAAGACAGCATGTTAAGTGAAAGTAATGGAAGGCGTGGTGATAAAAACACTATAATTTTAAGCAAAACTGGAAATTGCTTAGGGAGAGTTTCCATATGTTAAAGTCAAAAAAGCCACACATATCCAGATATTTTACAGGAATTTTTCTGATCAATGTAGGTACCACGTACTTGCTGGCTTTGCCTGGACTACAGAAGACAAAAGAAGGTAAATTGTAATATTTAGATATAAAGAGAAAAGAGATTCTATTTTTTTTTCTTTTTAACGTTCAAATATTTTTATGGCAGTCAGTTCTCACTTGTTCTTAGCATCCCCCACTCATGTTAAGATGCACAGCATTCCGGCCTCTAAAATGCAGGTAGGCTCTAACATGTTTAGACCTTTGCAACTCCCACTAGCTATCAGCTCCTGCTGAAATAAAGCAGTATCCTGACATTTAGCACAGAAACATATTTATGTATTGCAGGACCTTTCTCCCTGTGTAACAGTGTAAATCAGAAGTAGCTCCGGACCAGTCAGCAGATGATTGGAAATTTTGGGTGGCATTAAGCTGATATGTAACATTGAGAACACATTGGTCTACACTTTTAGCCAGGAGAGCACTAGTCATCTCCAGAAGCTAATTCATATCATCATAAAATGTTTTTAAAGAAAGATGTGAAGACTTACCCACTGTTTGAAGCTGCTTGTTTCAAGCTCAACAGGTATTAATCTGAAAACTTACAAGTTATTTCTGTAGTGGTTTATGTTAAGTTGGCCAACCTGAAATACTACATTTTCAGTTTGGTTCCAACAAACAGGAAAAAGACTTGAGAAGAACATGACTTGAACAAATCTTGCAAAAAGTAGTCAAGTCACGATATTTCTCTCAGTTTTGTTTCCAATCACTGCTAAATCACAGTTCGAGCCTTCTGATTTTGCCCACAAACTAGGAGTGAAACTTAGCTGACCCTAAAAACAAAATTGTGAATTTAGGTCTGAAAATCCTGTAAATTCAAAGACGTAATTTCTTCCTTCTCTAGACTTGTTTGCCTAGCAGAAATTGTTAACTCATTAAATGTGCAAGTTAGAAATGTATTGAAGTATTTTGCAATAATTTCTCCAATTCTATTAGCAGAAACAAAATTTATATGGTTTTGAACAAGCTACAGCAGTTTATGATCAGAAAAAAACATTAAAAGAGTATTTTTATTGGATAAACAGAGCGCTGTAAAACATCACTTCATACTAAAATAATAGATTATCATAGGAGTTCTTGTAGAAAGCAATATAAACCCACAAGTTATATGAATGTTCACAGTTAGAGACAGAACCATACTATTGTGCACAACATCTATTCTGTACAACATATATGCTGCTACTTCAGAGAAGAAAAGACATATATGAAATAAGAATAGAAATGAGGTAGTAATCAGCACCATTCAGCTTAAAAAAAAAAAGCATTTTATTTTATTAACATATTCTTCATCATCACCATCATCACCATTACCATCATATCAAATGAAAATTGATTGTTGGCATCATTGTCCAAGATTTGGCAATTTTTCATTGGATCAAAACTACCCCCAGTAGAAATCAAGAGATTGATATCCAGAAAAATCCTTCAAAACAACTTTGTGTTGAGTGTCAATGATGATAAGTATGTTCTAATACCTTGAGTGACCCTTCAGGGCTTCTGTAACTGTTAATATTGCTTGAATTTTTTAAGGTCAGCATTATTATTACAAAACCTACAAGATCTAAATCATAGAAAAGACCCAAAGATTTAGTGATTAATTCCAAAAACATTTTCGCCCTGAGAAAGCTGGTTTAAGACCCATCCAAGTTCCTAATCCAGCTGGTGATTCATCCTGCATCACTCCCTACTTGGGTACTGGTATCTGTGCTATAAATTCAGTCACTTGAAAGATCTGAGGTTGAAAAAAACTAATAGCAATGCCTTATAAGTGTATTTGGAATAATTTCAGAGATCTGACTTACAGCTACACCCCATTTCATTAGCCCAGCTCTGGGAAAGAGGATGGAACAAGCAGCCAAGAGCTGAAATGTCTTGACCTGGTTTTGTCATTGGAAAGACTGTTCTTAGAATGGTATCTGCAACTGCCACTCTGCTGGATTTGTCTCAAGAAAGTCTTATCAATCACATATTTCAAAGTACTGTATAAAAGTGATTGCAGTGCAAATGTACTACATTAGATGAGTACTGAATAGTGTTTAACACCCCCTTCCCTCCCCTCCATAAATCAAGAGAGAATGACTTGTTCCTACCTGACTTCTCAGCGGGAGTTGTCTTTTGTTGTTTAATTTTCTCCTCTGTATTGTGAAAGCAGCATTAAAATTAGAAATTCACACTGTGTTAGCATAGGTGCATATAACTAGAAAAATATTTCTATATGTGATATTATACATATGGTTCACAATGACAAAATAAGTGCATGTCTTTAGCATCATTATCCCATTGTAACACTGTAAAACAGCACATATGCATTATGACTTCTGACTGCATGGTGAGATCATACTCCATGGCAAAAATAAATTACTGGGCCTAATGTCTCAGCCACCAGAAAACAGCCCCATACCTGGTAGTGTCTTCCAGGCAGGCACTCGAGTGCAAACTGTATTCTAATAATACAACTGCTATAACTTGTGAACATCAACTTCCTAACTAAGTTAACAGTTTGGTATTATACAATGCTGAGAACTTCTGCTTACATGGATGCATCCATGTGTGTCTACGCTCTGAAGATGAGAAAGGTATGGAGACTCCCAAGCACATGCTAACTTGCAGAGGGACATCCACATGGGATGGTGCCAGTCTGAATGCCAGTTCATACCACCTCCTACTGGACAAGCTTACCTAGACCCAGCTGGATGTATGTCAGAAAACCTTAGAAGCCCTGAGCTTCTGCCAGTCTCATGAGAAAAGCTGCCCAAGTTCATGTGCTCTTGAGCTGCCTGTGGCTTTGCTGAGCACAGTTCTCAGATGATGTGGACTCAGGTTGACATCAGCCACCAGACCTGATCTGCCTCTTTTGCAAGTAGGCTGGTGGATGAAGCTTCAGGCAGAGGCACAGATGGGAATTGGGATATTTGCTTTCAGATCTCTACTCTGTCCAGTTTGGTTGACTTGAACTTCACCCTTCCTGATTCTTTCATATATCTACTCTCATTTTCTCTCTTTTCCCGTACCTGAATTCAAACCTGCTTCCTAACCCTTACCTTTCAACTTTCACATATGTCACTGTTTTCCTTTTTAAATACATTTAAGACACATTCAGAATGTATTTCCCCCTCCTCTCACTGATGGAAGCAGTTTACAGCCACATGCCTCTGGCCCCTTCCTTTTCCCCAAGACATCTGCAAGGCATCAGACTGAAGCTGACAATGGCTGGGTGGAGGTCAGGTCTGACAGGGGTGTCTTGTCCCCTAAAGCCATTCAAATCATCTGAGTACCAGTTGGCTAGAAACCCTCCCGGGTAGCCTGTCTGTGCATGCACAAAGTGGCTTGACTCCTCGATATCAGCCATGTTTCCAGCCTGGCAGTCAAACTTGTTCTTAAATGAGATGATGGAGGGAGGTACGGGGAAGGGGAGGCTAGAACCACCTGTGAATTATCAGATCCCTGGTTTACCCATCAGTGTACCTATGTACCCTCTAACAGTCAAACTCAAGAACTGCTGCTCTTTTGTGGGGGCTATTTCTTTGTAACCCAAATGTCCAAGCTTCGATGTTAAATCCTAATCTGCACTCTGACTAAATATGTGGATAATACAGTGTTTAGAAGAGCAAACTCTTGCGTTTGTTGGTGGTGGTGTCTTGTGTTGAGTTGTCTCAACATACATGACATTTCCTTTAATTTAACATGTAACTTCCAGAGGTTTTTTTTTTCCTGAGGGCAGAGAGCAGGTTTATTTTCTTCTCTGTACTGATTTCTTTTTAACTTAGCTCTCCAAGATTCCCAGAGGTGTACCCTTGGCAAAGAGTCCAAAAAAGACATTTATCATATGTCAATAAATGGAGAAACATCCTCATTCCTTCACAGTCCATGTTTCTTATCCATAAAACAGCAGCATCCAGCAAAGCTACAGTGCAAGTATGGACATGCAACATAGAGAGATTGTGGTTTGGGCTTTGTTTGTTTGGTCTCTTGCTCTTTTTTTTTTTTTTTTTTTTCCTGGAAGGAAATCCCTATTGATAGGGGAAAATACAGGGAGTGATAAAGCTCCATGGTTACTGGTTACTGATCTTTTCTATTCTTTGGAAATGAAATATAGCCCTGCATTGCTATGCTTTTCAGTTGTCATCTGGCAAGTGGTGATTTAATTTCTCTTCACTTGTATTAAATTTAGGGCTTTTTTTCCCCCTTACTCAGCTATTGTTATTGTCAGCTTCTTATGAAAGCAGTGAATTAAAGAATCTCATCTCCATTTCATATCTGTCTCTGAATCCAGAAATGTTTTTATAGCACAACCAGCAGCTTGAAAGTGCAACTTGTTGAGATAAAGTATCCTCTTTCTGCTCTTAGATGAGCTTTAGCATATAACAGTGCATTTCTCTAATTTAAATTGGAGTATTATGTTTTCCACATACCAATACACAAAAAAACCCAGCATGCTGACTTTATATATAGGCTTTGTACCATACCCTGGACTAATGACAAGTAAAGCTCAAAAGGTTCAGAGCTTCTCTTTCTTTGGATGTTATCCCTGCTATTTTGAACACTAAATAAGACATTTTTGCTTTTTCTAATTCTGGTGAGAATTTACAACAACGTTTGCTCTGTAACTCTAGGAGTCGATCACATAAGTCTGTGACTGGATGGCATATCTGATCCATTTACAAGTATGGGAGGGATTTCTTTTCAAAATTAATTCATTCTTGAAAACAGAGTGTCTTAGGCCATGGACTTGCATTCGTTTGGGAATGAATAAGGTAATTCTTCGGTATTTATTCATCTACCTATTCTGCAACCTAACCACACAGCAAGTATTGATCTGATTCCACTGGAGAACCCCCTGATGTGTGTCCTGGCAGATCTCCAGCAGGTGACTGTATGGCTTTTTCTCTCTGTTTCTAGCCATTGGTTGTAACCAGAAGGAAAAATGAAGGAATAGATTATCAGAATTTAAGGACAACATTCTCTATGAGGGAACACACCTCAAGACATCAGGAAGCTTCACAAAATCATTTCTGTTTACCAGATTCAGTATGAAGAAAAGCAGTGAAAAAAACCTGATGAGGAAAAGACATAGTATTTTGGCAAGAACAGAAACTATTATTTCCAATTTCTCATGTACTTTTTGTTTGCTATATCATGGGAAGTCTGGCAAAAAAAAAAAAAGGAAATACTGATGACCTCACAAAGCTACAAAACGTCAAAAATATTATTCTGTGAATATTTCAGAAAAATTCATATTTTGTTATGATTTTGAATAAGCCCAGTTTAAAGTTCTGAAGTATTTCATTGGAGAGAATTTCTTTCCTCTGCTGAGCTCTAGTTTTGCAGCAGTACAAGCATTAATATTAATTTTTTCCCTGTTGTATCTAATTTAAATGGAAAAAATACAAAGCTGTAAACATTTCTCTGTGTATTGCAGGCAGTTTCAGAAGAATTACATCAGGGATGAATTCTCTTGCTTTACTTGCTCTCATACACATACACAAAACACCCTTTAATTTAAACATTTCCCTACAGGATCAATATATTTTCTGAAATTCTCCAGTTTCTCAGCCATGTGACTGAGACTAAGTCTGATAATGGGAGGCACAGGAATAAAAGTTTGAAGCTGCTCTGGATCAAGGTGAAAAAAGAGGCCACTGCTTTGTACAGAATGAGGCTTTTATAATTCAGTCTGGTAACTCCAGAGCACTCATTGGCACACAGCAGACAGAAGCACTATTACCACCAGTGCTTGCAGATTAATACTTCCAGTCATCAACTGAAACTCAAAACAGCCACTGCTCTCCAAAGCAACCATTAATCACCTGCGAAGAGATCTTCTATGCTAAAAGAAATTTAGCAGGCCCTTTTTTTCTTTTTTTTTTTTTTTTTTCCCCTTCAACATTTAAATTTCAAGGGTGTTAGTCTGGAATATACTGTACTATCCTAGAGTAAGCTCCAAATCAGTCCAATGTACTGGTTTGTGACATGGTGCTCTGATGTTTGCCTCACCAAGGAAATTTATTTTTATGCTGCTATCTGGGTGAGATCAGGCTGATTGTGCAGCAGGGCTGATTTCATTTTGCAGCAAAGGTGAGTGGTCGTGCCACCTGCCTGAGCAACCCACTGTTTGGCCACCACTGACCCCTCCCAGGATGCACAGAGCCGGGCAATGTGGCTTCCTTGCTAGGACGTTCCTGCCTTGGCTCAGCCCACCCGCACCCACCTGCTGGCTGAAGCACTCTGCTAGTTCTTAATACGCAAAAAGTGATCAATGAGGCAAAAGAAAAAGCTTGGCCTCTGTGTCTGTGAAAGCTGGAGTGAGAAACATTGGTTTTTTTCCCTGTTGACTCAAAACCAGCAATACAACGTCACCAAATCAGCTACTCAAGGTTTGTAGAAAACCTCAGAATGTCTGTGGAAATACTTAACTTACAAGTAAAATATCGTATTATGAAAACAAATGAGAAAAAATAGTAAATGTGTAAGAGAAATTGTTTTCTTTCAAAAAAAAATCAGGAAAAAAAGCGTAATTAAAAAAGGCTGCCTGCTTATCATTGAACACACAAGGCTTTAAGTGGTTCATCACTTATTCATAAGCACTTCATTTTATTGTGAAGTTCAAACAGCAGCACCGCTGGCAAAGGTCGATGGGATGCTGACACTTGCTTTTCAGTGCCCACTGCCTCTGGTAAGACCACTCAGGAGCAATGTAAGCGGAGCACCAATAGCTGAGTTTTCTGTGAGGTTATCGTCTTAGTCTTATTCCTTCAACACCAGACCCAAGTGTGGATCCCTGAGTGCCTTCCTCCTCAAAAATCATGATGAGGCACAAAACCCTGGTTTGAAAGGGGGACCCCAGTCCTCCTCACCACAGCCAGTTGTCACTGGTTAGTACTTACAGTTTACCCGAGTGCATAGTCAGCCCAGGATTATTATTTTGTTTTAAAATTCTTCAGCTCCTGTTCCTTTGAGATTCAGAAACTGGAGGCTGCCTGTGTGCAGGCTGTCATGTACCTGGTGAGATTGTAGCTCCTTTCTGGGGACCAGACTCACTTCATGTAACAACTGGCTTACTGAAAAGGCCAAGATGGGCTAATTCCCAGTATTCCCCTTTGATGTCGTGAAGGGCAGTAGAGAATAATTTCCCCAAACTCTGGAAAGTGGGTTTTTCTAATGCTTTATAAGCCATACGGCACCAATGAGAGAAAGAGGCACAGGAACTATGAAAAACTGTGAAAGTTGAATCCTTGTAGTTAAATTTCACCATCGTTTTTGTTTCTCTCCCAAGCTCTGAAGAATCCAATGACACAAAGCAAAAAAACAGTGCCTAGCTCCAGAAAGTCTCTAAGTTTTCCAAACCACACATATCTTTATTGAGTGAAACCTGGAGTAACTGGAAATTAAATTACCAAACCTACCTGGCTTAGTCTGAGAGATCGCTTTTTCATGTTTAACACGTTCGTGCTCTGCAAATAAGAAGAACCCCTACATTAGAAGGCTTTTTAATATTTAAAAGATTTAAAAAATAAAATATTCTCATTATGATTTAAAAGATGACTTTGGATTACACATTCACACTAGACTTGTGAAGAATTTTTTGATAAATATATTCTTTGAGTAAAGGTATTTAATTAATTTCTTCTTTAAAAATAAAAATAATGTCAAAGAAGGTTTTTTATTTTTTAATGTGGCTTAAGAAAACACAAAATTCCTTTCTGTAATTTTTAGAAATATCACAAGTTTCTAAAATTGTGAAATGCCTCTACCACTAATTTTGATTGCTATCACCTCTCTTCTCTATAGAAAATTTCTCCTTGATGTTTACTGTAGAAATCATGAAAGTATTTTATTAAAACAGAGGTGGGTTTGTCTCACATAGGATGGCAAATAAATGTTCAGTATATTGCATAAAGAACAAATAGTTTTCCATATTCCTCTGTTAGCCTGGATCCCACAGATATCTTGTGAAGCAGTACCGATAATTAATATTATACTGTATTAAAATATAAGCTGTATACAATTTTGTGCTACTTAAAAACAGTGTGATATCCAAAGCCCAACATTATGAGACAGAAAAAAGAAAGTTATGGCATTTCAGAGGATTGTTAAAAATATTTGTCCTTCTGATTTATAGCAGTTATGTCTAAATTGTGTAACAAGTGAGGGCTGCAGCATACTAAGAGATCAGTCTCTCTATGGCCTGGATCAGAGCCCTAGCCAGAGAATTGCACAGACCCTTCCTTGGTCTTTGCCCAGTCTGAAGCTGCCACGGAGGCAGAGGGCACAGGCGGGTCTTATCTCAGCCCGAACTGGAAAATGGTTTCCATGCAAACTGGGACCTGCGAAACATGCCTAGTCCTGCATTACAGAGAGAGTCATGGAAAACCAGTTTCATAAGTCAAAATTTCCTGTGAGCTTGTGTTGATGAATCCCATCTTAAGCTGCTAAAGCTTTGACAACTTAAAGAAATACCTGGCTCCTAAATGCTGAAGGAACAAAATTCTTCGTCAGCTTGATACTTACTGTGTTCATGAGGTTTCTCTGAGGTAGCTAGAAGTAAACAAAAAAATTCATTTTGAGATCTTTGTGGCTGTAATGCAGGTTTTAATGCATATATTCATTACATTTGTAGACATGTAAAATAAATGTTCAGTGAAATCTATACTAAAGTGTGCAACAGTTAACATTGTCTTACTTATACCATCCACCCCTGACACCTAACTGGGACGCTTAGGTAAGGAACTGAGGCACCCTAAGCTCCTCATTTAGCTGACGTTTGATACAAATACCCCTGGAAGGCTCGGCTCCTCCTCAGCGGGCTGAGTTGCCCTCACTAAATGGTGACCATATACCAACTACCTTTCTAAGTGAGGGGCACAGTTCGGTGCCCACTAAGAGAGAAGGCAAGTTCAGACCGTAAAGTATCCAGTACTGGACAATGCCAGACAAATAATTTTAGGTCGAGGGAGGAAATGACACCTAGGGCAGCCTAAATGTAAGAGTCCCTGACAGTTGCACCTGCTCTAGTGAGCTCAGTGAATTTCAGATGGATTCAGTGTACTCCAAGGAGCAGAAAGACGTATTTGAAAATGAAATTAATGTAATGAGGGCACATCTAAACAAAAGGACTCAGCATTTCAGTGCCATAGCTCCTAAACTTTGTGCTGTGCTATTTTCCACTTTTTTTTCCCAGAAAAAATGGATGAGGTAAAACTGAAAACTGAGCTAATACTTTCCATGGAGGTTAAGGGAACATTTCTCAGGCAAAGCAAGAGCTCAGGGAGCTGTACCCAACGCCATTATTGGTTCTACAGCAGGAAGAGAAATGCTAAGACCCAGCCCACCAGCTGGATTTTTCTTCTTGACTTTTGCAAGGCAGCTGTTGTTTTTAAGAGAATAAAGGCTCTACCACCTGCGTGTAGCCGTCTGCTGTGTGTGGAAGAGCGTAGTCCCACAGGGGACTCTGCAGGCCCAGCAACGCAGGCGGTGATCCTGCTGCCGCGAGCTGCAGGGCTGTCATTCACCGAGCTCCCGAGCTCCCACCTGGGGCAAAAAGCAACTGCTGTGCAAGTGGGTTTTTGTTCTGCTTGTTTTCCCTGCAGTATAAAACCACTGCCATCTTATATCCAGCCTCTATTTAATCCAACTTGTTGCTCTGCATTTAAGGAGACAGCAACCGGAGATGGTGTGCCGAGTAAAGCAAAAATAATGGAACGTTTTTTGGGGTAATCAAGACTAAAAATACTAATTAAGTTTAGACACTTGCTCCTAAGTCAGGAATCAGAAATAAGAAACAGCAGAAAAACTGGGATTCTATGGAAAAGCCACATTTGTTGTCTTTATGTGTGTAAGAAAAACTTTTGCAAATTTAGGCTCAATTGTTTTGCCTAAATACCCCAAAACCCACGGAAAACAGTTCCCTAAACGCCATAAACTTAGGTAAATTCTCTTGTAATTGGATATCCATGAAATATGTCTGAAAATTGTAGAGGAAATTAATTTTGTATTCTGTCAAAAGACAGCAAGATATGCTCATCCAGCTATGAATTTCAATTTGCAAAAGGAAATTCATGGCAAATATTAAAAAAAAAAATCTGAACTTCAGGGGCTGGTGCAATGACTTACATAACTATCACAGAATATTGTGTCACACAACACTTTCAGTGACCACCACCAATGATCAGAGCTAGGCCACATATGTACAGTATTAATTTAAAGACTCTTTACTGACACTGTTTAATGAATCTTACAAACAAGCTTTTGTTATAGCATCTTTATCGCAGATTTGCAATTTGGTTTAGAACACTAAAATCAATACAAAACCATTACCCCTTAACTGTCTAGTGAAGCCAGTGCTGTTATTTCCCATTTTCTCCTGGTGAATACGAGTCACAGAGAATGTTTAAAGCAATAGGAACTCAGCCCATGTCCGGCCCCTCAAGTTTAGGAATGTATCACCTGTGTTGCTCTTGTCCAAATTTTCTGCAGAGGTATTAAGTAGCCAAACTCGTATAGTGTCAGTATCCAGCCAGAGCTTGAACTAGTAAGATTATTGCTATCAGAGCTTTGCCTAAAAGCCCAGTCTTCTTTTTTTCTGATCTAACACTCAGAGATATTTTTACAGCATATTTTGAGGAAATAATGGAGACCTTCTAAAGTTAAAACTTTTTACAGGATATGTTGGCTATTCTAAAGCATATCTATATTTTGTTGGGAAAAAAACAGTGACATTTTGAGATGGTCTTTAAGGTATAAAGATAAACATTTATGTTTTGCCAAATCTGTTAACTATGATTTTAGCCCATTTAATGTTATTCCTATCTTTCTTGTGTGTCACATTATTTAATCAGAAATGTAATTCAAATGATTCACACAGTAAGCAGAAAGCCAAAAAAAGATATCCCAGGACCCTTATTTTAATTTTTATCGTATCATAATTGTCTGTAACACAGATATCCTGATTTTTTGTCTACTTAGTGAAAATGGGAAGAAGATAAATGTCAATGACCTAGTCAGACTTTCCAGCATATTTAATGATGGTATGGCATTTAACCTAAAGGGTGAGAAATGAAAGGCTGTATTCTGCTGCTCTCACTCATTTCATGTAGTATCTTGCACGGAAAGTAGAGCAGCTCTATTCAAGTTTTGTATTTAACTAATATTTCTTTACACAGTGCCTAGAAAAGCTGTGAAATTCCATGCTGCAAAGTGTGCGGATGTTGAAAATTTTAACAATTTCAAGAAGTGACTGGGCAAATCAGAGAAAAATCTATCAAGTGCACTTAAATGTGAAGATATGGTTTCTGGCTTAGGAAGTTCCTTAGCTGAGATTGTGGGAGGTCACAAAACGATCTCTGGCTATTTTAGTCCTGTACTCTTCCCTAGGTGTTTGCTGGTATGGCCAATGGTGGAGAGAGGGTATTGGGTTAGGTGAACTCTTGGCCAGACTTCAAACAGCTCTCCTGATGTTATAACTAATAGGACTACCTGTTGGGTAAATAACTCCTTGTTGTTCACAGTGTTAGAAATTCAGTCTCAAGTACTTTACCTTCATTTGTTTAACCCTTAAATTATATTAGATGAGGAAAAGGGACAGATTTGGTTCTAATGAAAAAAGATGTATCTTTGATGAAATACTTGAAACTACATAAGATCTGAACTGGATCAATGAAATTAACTGGTTCTACCCTCAGCAAAAATGTTTTTGAAATTTCTTCTGTGTCATTGTAAATTAAACTTGGTAAGCAGGCTTGGTACTTAGTTGTCTTGCTGTTTTTCACATTCACTTCAAATTTTCTTTGACTTTTGCCTGCTATTCTGAATGCCAGAAGGGTATTAATTATGTACTGCATATTTTTGTAAATTAGCTTCTGATATGGGTTCAGAAAAGAAATCCTCTGGTTTATTGAACCATAAATTGGTGAGGCTAAAAGCAGAATGTGCTGCTTTGATCATAACATGTCTATTTTCCATCTGGCTAACAGTCATTTGTTCAGGCAGCAAATATATTTGTGAGCATGCACACCCTCTAAGAAAAGAATATGTTGTGCAGGAAATGAAAGCACCGCCAGAACTATTTATTGTAGTGAAGAATAACAAAACAATAATACATACTGTATCTGAAAAAATAATTTCTAATTGGATAATTAAATGTGTATTATAAATAAGAAAGTTATTTTCCATTAGGCTAAGTAAGAGCTTGGTTCATCTTGCATTAAAGAGACCACAAAGGCTCTTTAACAGGATTTGGATTGGGCATTAAAACAAACATACCAATGACGTTAATCTGTAACAACATTACAGGCCAAAAGAGGAATCAAGATGAACAGGAGTCTTTTAA
The DNA here is from genome assembly GCF_964289735.1 of Phaethon aethereus. Lineage (NCBI taxonomy): Eukaryota > Metazoa > Chordata > Aves > Phaethontiformes > Phaethontidae > Phaethon > Phaethon aethereus. Next base: position 59,556,795 of record NC_138576.1, read on the forward strand.
TGGAATTCTCAAGATTTGTGCCTTAACTTTCCAGTTGATATATCATGACGATGGATAAATCTTTGTTTTCCTTATTCAAGCTAACTAAGTCCATTTTCCTTGGAAATGAACTCTAGACAAATTAACAATTTGTCCCTTAGACAAACTAATGGACATTCTTCCTTCAAAATTCAGTGGGAATACTATAGTCTGCAAGAACTTGAGATGCCACATCATTCTGCCTAATCATCAATGTGCTTTTAATTTAAGGTTGAATAAAACAGTTTTGTTCTAGCCAGTGCAAGGTTTTTCAGACTGTGGAGCAACTGTGTTATCAAAAAATCAACCAGCATAAAACATTTTCCTTACATTGGGCCAGTTCAGAATGTCTCAGATGATAACAACTTTGGAAAAAAAGGGGATTATGAGGATTAACCACTCTGTTCAAGAGCAGGTCCCTCCCTTTTCGGATTTATTGTCTATACTCTTTGTCATTCAAAAGGAGAAGTCAAATGTTCCCACAAGTTTTCTAGATCAGCAGACTGATCCCTCATATCTGTCTGTGTCCTGCTCCAGTCCTGCTGGCTGGCTGAGCAGCTGGCAGACTGATCGTGCAGGTTTGTCTGAAAAAATGACTCCTCACAAAACAGATTATCTGCAGCGAACTTCCTATAAAGAGAATGGCTTGTGCTCACCCTGACCCTTGCTCTACGTTAGAAAATTGCCTTGATACTGTATGGCCAATAGTTACCCTATGGATGGGTCAAAGTAAAGAAAGCAAGAAGAGTGTGGTGGTGGCATTAATAGAGAATGTTGGTGTATGATTATATTAAAGTGCATGCAGTGCAAGCCTTGTCCTTACAGCATCTCTTAATTCCCTACAGCGTTCATTTTACATTTCTGGTTTACTTTGCACCTAGCATTTTCCAGGATATTTGTCCAGGTTTTTACACATTAATGAATTATTATCCCACATTAACATGACAGGTATGAAACACTAAGTGATTTATCTAAAGCTATCTGGAAATTTTGCAGGGAAACAGAGAACCTGAGATTCCAGCTCTCTTATTCATTAGCAGGGCGTGCTCGCCTGGGTCTGTGCAGCACCACAGACTTCCTCAGACCATGCTTTCAGCAGGACTCTTGGGACTAATGATGATTCTAGGGTAAATGGTTAAGGCAAACCCTCCTAAAATGCCATGGCTTGCCATTATAATTAATAATTAACCACTGATATGAGAGCGTGTAGGGTATTCTTTTGCAACAGGCTGATCATTCTGTTGCTGCTTTCCACCAAAAAAGCTGTGAGGCTGCTCTCACAGTTCTTTCTGCCATATTTCCATTACTAGAGCAGCCTGGTCCAAGATATCTGCCTTCATACAGTTAGCATGTTTGTGTCCTTGCTGTTTGGTTTGCCTTGTAGCTTGGGGCTGCATAGTGAAGAATGCGCTGGCTCTTGGTTTTGGGGAATTTTGCTGTTGTTGTCTAGAACAACTTTTTTTTTAAAACTTATTTTTAACTGGCAATTCAAAGTACTTTATATAACTGTGAAAAACAAAAAGTAGTTCAGAAAGAGGAGGGAAGGGAGAAACTTTAGCATGGGGTAAATATAGTAGAAGTAGCAAAGAAGTACAGACATTTTCAACATTTTAAAATGATTTTTAATGAGAGGAATTACTTCAACTTGAATCTGAGATGCATGCCTGTAGGGAGCATCAGTAATGATCCCAATCTTTCTCTGTTTCCCAGTTTGTCAGTTAAACAATAGAAATGCACTGGAAAATGTAAGTCTTGTTGAAACAGCAATCTTGTATGATAGCACTGAAAGCTAATGCCTTTAAAGTGCTATAAGTCTTAAAATCCCAGGAGGACAAATCTTCCATCGATGAGCTGGAAAAAATAAAATTTCAGTCAAATGTAGATGAGGTATGTGTGCTGCATTAATGCATTTCATCTTTTAGGCACCTGTGGCGAAAGACCTGAAGAGCTTCCTCTCAATATCATCCTCAGTTTCTGATGTTTTCATGTGTTCTTCCCTGAAATTGTGGGGTGGGAACATACAGATGAGGGAGAATATGCTTAACAAGCTTTCAATTTTAGTACTGTCAGTTTTACATTTGCATATAGCTAGGGCATAACATAGCCAAGCTCAGGCCATGCTTTATTGCAACACAAATTATTGACTCATAAAGGGTAACCGAGTGAAATCGGGCAGACTGAGGTATGTAGGATGTTAGAGTGATGACATTTTTTTCTGAATATTGATTATAGTTTATGCAAAAATAGTGATATTCACCATTCTATATAAACAATTGGAGCCAAAAGGAGCATCTTCTGCAGATGTTAATATTCTTTAATTCAGTTAATATTTGAATCTTCAGTCTATTTCTTAATGTCTGTTATTTGTGAATGGTGCCAAACTAATCCCCTGGGTCCAGATTCCATGCAAATACTTCAAACACGAATTTCTTTGTTGAGCTCCTTAACTATGACTGTATTTGTAAAAGTATCATTTTGGCTGAAAATATATTTACATACTTTATTAAATAAATGTAAAATAATTGTCATTAAGACAAGAGTAAGATGACCCCATGAAAATCTAGAAAAGAAGAATTTTGGAGGAGCTATCAGTTGATATTAGGAGAACAATAAAAAATAATTAACTTTTGAAAAGATGGACTTTTCCCAGTGTGCTACCCAAATTAATATGGTGATTAAAGCAGAGGACTAATGACTAGCTTCTAGAGGCGGAACATCCTGAGCCATCTTCGTTCCTCATGAAATGCTGCTGATCACTGTTTTTGCTTTAATTACAACTTTGTAAGAGCACGTTTCTGAAAATGATGTCTGCACAGACAAAAAAGAAAATGAACATTACAGCTAGAAGAACTGTTAATTCTGGAATTGCATCTGAATAGAATACCTCTGAGCATTCGTCTGCAGACATCTTTGCGCAGAGCAATAAAGTAATAGTTTATCCCATGGGGAAAATTTTAGCCAAATTAACCACGTGTTATATGGATATCCAGGTGTTTAAGCATATTATGCTGATTGACAGATGAGAGTGTTGCTGACATGATGGCAGTATACATGTATTATACCTAACTTATAGTAACGACACAGGCCACCAATTACACAGATCACTTTCTTCAGAAGTCACAGCTGTTTCATAATCATTAAAATACTAGTTTAACTGTCTCCATTTATTGGTAGCAGGGGCTGAATAAATTATCATTGTGCTTTAAGGCAAGTAAGAATGATTAACACAAGTTATAACTGTAATGGAAATGCTATGCCAGGTTTATCAATATGAATTGTTTTGCAGGTTTGTTGTTATATAAGACATACAAAAAAGTGTAGTCTCAATTTTACTTTGAATGGATTACAAAGGTGTAACCAGTGACAAGGTTTAGGTTAAATCCTGTTGAGAATAATATTGTGGGCATTTTTAAAAAAACATTGATGTAAGATAGCATCATTAGTTTTATGTGCCTTAACTATGAGTACGCTGCAAACGAGGTGCTAGGGAGTTAAACACGGAGTTTGCAGTTTAATGTTAAGAATTCTAGATTAAATATTTACATTAGCCCCTCCATCTAAGTACAATGAGAGTGGATATTCAATCAACTGTTAAGATCTGTAAGTGACTTGCTGTTTTTTCACACCTTTCTTCTCTTTCAATGTCGGATTCTTAAAAGAGAAAAATTAATTGTTTGTGAAAGGCTGTTAAAATAATTAACAGCAAACTATCCTGATGTTCATTGCAGTTTGTTTTCTATTTTTGTTACTAAATCTAGACTATGTTCCTTGTTATAGTTAAGTTAGAAATACAGATATCTCCAGAGGGCATTCTGACAGGTATAGAAGACAGATGAAACACTCTCTGCAGATGCTTATTTCTCTCCATTAACTCTAAAGTGAGACTAGGGTGAATAGCTTCAATCTAGATTACTACCTTTAGAAAACACCTAAATTTGTATGAGTTAAAGTTTCTTAATGATCAAATTCATCTGAAGATCTAAAAAAGTTCTTCAAATTTGTGAATTCAGTGAAAATTCTTGAGCCCACGGCACTCATCATTCCTCTGTCTAGTTTCTACTCATATTGAGTGGGTGTTTTGGAGGGTGTTTTCTGGTCATGTCTTATCCTGACTGTAATATGTGCAACATGGAAAGTACACGAGCCTCGTCCCTCAAGATCTGGCCATCACTTAACAGAATTTGTACAGATCATTAAGTCTCACATAATCCTGCAAAATGGACATCAATTATTTATACTGCTCAAGATAATTGAGACAAGGTAAACAGAGGTCAAGCAAGTGTCAGTTAACTGATGTAGACTTTTCAAACCATTTTCCATATTTCATGCAACTTATGCTTTCATCAATATTCCTTGAAAACGCCAGGGTTTTGTTGCTTCAGCATGGGAAGTCAAAGTTCACCAATGTATGGCCAGTCATCCATTAAATGAAAAATATCTTAGGCAGAAGTGTATTTACATTGAAGAATGCCTCGTCTGTCTCTTAAGACTCCCGTAAAGTGTTACTCAGTAAAACCGTGTTATTTAGTTCTCAACCTGATTCGGGAAGGCAATCTCTAACTACAGGCTTGAAGATCCTTTGGGCTCCATCTTGTGGCTAATTCAATGGCTGTTGCCTCTTGAGAGAGCTGCCTACTTTTCAACTAGTCAAAATAGCACTTGCTAGTTTAAGCAGCATAGTAGTATGTCACTGTTTTTATTATTTTCTCATATATAATACTGAATTTTTGACAGTATTTTAAGAAAATGTTATTGAAAGTATTTCTACTTTTCTACTTTGTTTTTTCTTTGTTTAGGAATAGAAATTCTGTTAGAGGGCTGTGTAATACACTTTACAGTTATAGAATTAGGTAGTCTACTTTCTCATCTTTTGCGGCATATTAGGAAACTACATAATGAAGGTGTAGTTCATGTTGCACCAGTGGCATTTGCAGCTGAGCAGAAATCCCTGCTGTGACCATCTGCTTTACGAATAAGAAGGCTGCCTTCCAGTTTTTCTGGTCAACTCCAAAGCTAAGCAGTTCTGAAATGCATTATTGCCCAGTTCTTTTTCAGTTTGGAAAGCATCTTGATTTTTATATATATTGAAACTGGACACTGCTGTGCCTTAGCCAGTTCAAACCACTCTCTGTGTGCAGAGCAGCAGTTTCCCAGTGATGGATAGGTACATTACCAGGACTAATTGAAAGAAATTGTCTTTACTGGATTGGCAAAAATATGTAGTTTGGAGCTGGAACGTACATGCCTTCCCCATATTTTACATTTGCTTGATATTAGCTGCACTCAGACTATATGCAGTTTTTTACACCATGATGTATTTATTGGAAAAAGGTCAAAACGTGATCCTGCATACTCTCCTGTCAATTTATTATTGATGAAACTTGTCAGATGAACGTGTTTTGGCTTTCTAAAAGCTATCAGATGAATTTAAGAGCAAGCTGAGAAGGCGATAACGCTGAAAATCAGAACGGGAGTCATGTTGTTGACAGGGAACTAGCTTCAGCATCTCACTAGCTTACAAGTACTCATAACAACTAACTGTAGGCAGTCTATACAGAAGACGGGACTCCCAGAAGACAACTACCCTGAATGAGATGCGCACTTTAACTTGCTCTCAGAAGCGAGACAGAGCTCTCTCGTTCTCTCTTGTTCATTAGCTGTATGGAGCCTGGAGAAACCAACTTCCTGGCAGCTTAGGTTCATGATTCACTTTAAATGACAAGACAGTTCTTAGATGATGTGTAGCCCACAGGGATTCTGTGATGGTTAAATCCTGTTTGGGTTCACTAGAATCAAAGAAGTAACAAATCTTCAGGCAAGCTTTCCTAAGACTAACCTAAAGAGAGAACTTACTAAGCTTGTTAAGGTTGCTTGCTTGACATCCCCATCTCGGTCCACGCCTTCTTTAGTCAGAAATCAATAACGTATGGGAGCTATGAACTGAAATAAGAAATTCTGTTTTATGCAGAACTAAGAAACCTTGAAATTGACTTTAATCTGGCTCCATTTCACATAAAGTATTTTTTGAACTCTCTAATTATGAAATATTTTTTGAAATTAAAAAATACCCTTTTGGTTTAATATATTACCATTTCTTTCCTTTAAAAAGGGCACTTAAAACTGAAAAAATGCTGAAATATTTTGATATTAAAGCTCTGGTTATTGTTTTCTGGAGGTGCCCTGAAGCTGATGGGCTTTATCTCACATCACCAATATCTGGGTCTATTGTAATTTACTTGAATTGCTTCTTGCAGTGCTTTGAATTATGAGCAAGAGTTAAAAATTTTTGTGTACTGGCAGCCAGATTTGCTCCTAGGGATTTTAAGAAGTGCCTTCCTCATGCAAAAGGTTGCTACCTCTTGCCCTTTAGGAACTGACAACTTGTTACACCTTTCTATGACAGCTCCTCTATCCCGCATATGTTGAAATAAGGCATAACATGACGCTGGAAGCTGAAGCTATTTTCTAGGACTTCAGTCACAAAGTCTTAGAGACATAACCTTTCAAACAGAAATGGTTAATGCATACATTTCATGCATAAATTGTGCCTTAAGGTTCCTGTAAGTATCACTCATATTTAGAGAAATCAGTGAAATACATAAGCTTTTCCCATCTTAATTTTGTTCTTTTCTGTTTCTTTCAAACTCCTTCATGTCTGATTTAATGCTGTGCACAGAATGTACCATCGATAGAAAGTGTCATTCCATCTTCTTCTCCTCTCTTTTTATGATGGCTTGTCACTCTGTATTGCTCATTAGTCTTGTTTTCCTAGATAAGGGGTGTGCATTTGAATAAGACAGAATAATCGGAGAAAGCTTCATATACAGCACAGTGTCTATGTGCTGCATGATTCACATCAGAAATGATAAAGTGGTGTTTGAACTGTGCATGCTCCTACCACAATGTATTTTGGATAATGAGCCAGTCAATTTAGAGCAGTGTCTGTCTACTTCTATTACTTTTGCAGCTGGGCGAAAAATACTGTCTCCTTAAGCAAAACCAGCAAACATTGCCCCTTTTCATTGCCAGTCAGAGGAATACACATGCAGCCTGGAGCAATTTTTGGTGATAACAGAATAAGCAGAAATAAATAAAACCTGATGATTTTGGGAGTTGGCTAGTAACATGTAATATTTTCTGTGTGGGACCTGCAGAGAGTGTGAAGCTAGACGAGAAAGCTAAAGTGTGGGGTGTTCATTTTTTGGAAGAGGCCTTGTTACTTCTCTCCAGTCATCCAGTTTAGTGCCTGTCTACCGAAGACAGGAACGTCTCTGAACCGGTTTTCCTTAGTTACTGGAAAATTTCATTGGACTACCATGTTTTTCACTACAGTTGCTACCTTCCTTGCTGACAGTGTTGGTTATGATCTCAGAAAAGCAGAGGGAGGTTTAGTCCAAAAATAAATAAAATTATGATATCAGAAGAATGACCAAAGCTGACTTTCAGTCCACACCTTCATGTTTCTGTGAAGTAGGGTGGTGGTAAGCGGCAGGATGAGGTACACCCTGCCCTGAGCCAGGTGCCTGAAAGTATCTTAACTATACTTGTGGGTAAAATACTTTCAAGAAATCAAGAAATCAGAGGAAATAATTTTTTTAGTAGAAAATATACAAAAAAAGAAAATGAAATGGAAAAATTGATCCAACTTCAAAGAAAGTTCATTAAAAATGCATTTTTTAATCAGGTTTGTTGGGAAGACTACGGTTGAGGAGGAAAAAAATTCTAACCCATGAAAAATGAACAAAAGGCAAGCAGTAGCTATTTCAAACAAATTCCCTTGATGGTCTGTAAATGAATGGACCCATAACCTGTGGCAAGGATGACAGAAGTAGCACCCCGAACAATTACCTCACTCCTTTCTTTCCATTAAGGATGTAACAGTCCATGTTATAAATTCAAGGCTGTGAACATAGCACGCATTTTGATGTCTGAAATCCAGTGGCTGTAAGTGTAGCTGCCAGTTTTCTGATTCTCCCTGCTTCATGAGCTACCTTTCATGTCTCAGTTGTTGTGAATTAATTTTTGGACAAAATATCCTGCTTGATACCTGTTAAGCATGGTTGTTTTTGATAACCAAAATGAGTTTTATTATTCTGTTAAACACATGAGGTGAAATTTTGGCTCCAGTGGAGTGAATAGGAATTTTGCCACTAACATCAACACAGCCAAGATTTCACTCATGAGCTGTTAAAACAGTTGAGACTATAATTTTTTTTTCCAGTTCAGCTAACGACTCTGCATAGGGATAACAGAAAAAATAATAAATTAGCAGGATTGAACATGTCTTCATGTATAGACAGCAAATGTTGGCTCCATTGTGCAACTAGTTGAATCACAGAATTTCCAAACCTTTTTGAAATGACAAAAAATACTCCTCCCACCCCCTCAGTTGCCCCCCCATCAATAAAGTTCAGAAATAAGGAGCCATTTTTTTTCTCACTTACTCAATAATAAATCTCAAATAATCCTCCAAGATCTATGGAAAAATTCTGGAGATATTCCCAGTTTAGTGAGGAAGATACAGTTTATAAACCAAATAGTCAATAAAGTTGAATAGGTTAAAGAAAAATATCACCTTAGTGCTAAGATTTCATTATTTTTGCTGTTGAAATAAAATCAACAAATTACAAAAAAATGTTTAAACTCAGCAAATCTTATTCTGAAAGACAACACTATAAATAGATATTTGGCGTCCGATAAATACAGTGTATTTATCTTTAAGCATTTTAAGTAATATTTTAGGTTCTGATTCAGGGCTAATTTTTCTACTCATCTGTTAAAACATCAAAGAACGACTTCAGCAAAGGTTACATGCATGCTCTATACGTATCTGAGAAGAGGAAATTAAATGTGTCTATCAAGCGCCTTCTGCAGAGAACAAACAGCCAGGTCAGCGCGCACGCTGCACTGCAAGTTTTGTTCTCTTCGGCAAATCCTAACATGGTAACAAAGGCCTTTCGTTTTCTTCCCAGTCAGAAAGATGAAGTGCCTGATACTGGGCTGTGCTGGCCTGTGGTAAAAAGGAGCTAACAATACTGGAAATGACAACTCTGTTATCACAGTAGGAGTAGATAAAGCCGGCTGATGGTAGCACATGAGGTGGTGTGTGTCATCGCAATTGTATCCCGGAATGAAAGAAACATTTTTCACAGCAGTCACAGCCTGAAAGACACTTCAGTCAAGGGAAAATAATTTATTTACCTTTCTTCTCCCCCTCCTTTTTCACTGCAGCTGAAATGGAAACAAAAATACTGTATTTTCACAATCAAAGTTAATAACATGTACTATCAGTAAAAATAATTGAAACACCTATTTTTGAGCCTTTTGTGAATATATCTCAAGCCACACATATATTACGCAATACAGGAATGATTTCTTTGCCAAATGAAGAAACTGACGATCAGAAAGATGAAGTGTTTCCTCACAGACACCCAGCTCTGCTACTGATGAGAACAGATTCCAGCTTTCCAGATTCTCACACTTTAGTCACAAAGTCATCATGACTCCCAGACAGTAATACTGGGAGATAGAGGCACACAGCGAACATTTCAAAACCAACAACCAAGAAGGAGGATAGACTGGAATGGGAAGGCATGAAGGGTTAAGGGGAGTCCAGTGGAAGGTTATGAAGCATCATCTGTTTAAGATAAATATGTGGTGTTTTTTTGCTGTTAAAGCTGGTGGTGGTAAACAAATGCATAAAATAAGGAGTGAAAAACCACCTGAAGCCTTGTTCAGGTTTTTAAGCCTCTGCCTAGCATGGGGAATTACAAGACCTGATCATGCAACAATCTCACCTCCAGATCCCACAGCGTGAGTTTAAGGGAAGGAAGATTGGAAAGAGACTGGAAGGAAACTGCTGCTTTAAATTTAAACCCAGTTTAAATAGCCTGGCATCGGTTCCCCAGGGCAAGCTGTGCTGTGTAATCAGTATTCAAACTCTGGATATTGAGTAAAAGCCCCCCAAAACCTCAGCCTGGGATTCCAATAAAACATTGCATGTATCTGTAATGGGTACTGTGAAAACATATAAAAATTTACTAAAAGGACTGAGGTGTCTAAAATGGGAGAGTTACCTGTTTTTACAGATGACTGCTGCAATCCTGATGGAACTGAGCCAAGCTTATACTTAAGTCCGTTTGAAATGCATGCACCACCCATTCCCCAGGCCACATTTATAGGACTGAACCTTCTGAAAATGCAGTTACGGATGTCACTTTATTTTGAAACATGTCTGTTAGAAGTGGCAGTAGTCAGCCAAGAAGACAGAGGAATTAAAATTCAGAGCTCTCACTCCAGAGAAAAGGGCGCTTAGTACCAGGCTGCCACTATGAACGGACCTGATGTGGCACTGGAACTGGAAAGGAAGGAAGCAGAAGCAGAGCTCTGCCCTTCCTTTGGAGAACGTGCCCTGGTACAGGACAGAAATCAAGGGTCATGAGGTCAAAGAAGGGAGTAGGCAGTCTCAGGTGTGTCTGTATTTTGGGTGCTGATCTCTGCCTCCTCAGTGTTCTTAAAATGAAAAGTCCTTTTATTTCAAACTCCTACTACATTTGGATAAAACAGACCAAAAAAAGAAAAGGTTAAACCTGAAATTACTGAAATGCTGTCAATGTCCTGCATCAAAAAAAAGATTCTGATTTCAAAGATTTTTCAAGTTTTCTACCACTTACTCTCCTTTGAGAATGATATAAATTTTTGGTGTTTCAGGAATGTGCCAAGCAGTAGAAAAAAGGTTTCATGCCTAGAATTAGCGAAAGACAGGCGCAGTGTTTCCAGGGTCTGTCCCTCTTTGCAATCACTTTGCTTTCCTAGGTGATGTGCGTATCAAAGCTGTGAAGTGTGCCTTTCACAAAACTGTGGTTACAGCAGATTTAGATTTTTTTCCCCCAGAAGCTGCTGTAGAAGCCCCAATGGCTTCAAAAGGCATATTTTCATTGCCACTTGAAGTGAGTTGGAAGGACTCCCAAATCAGCAGAAACCCCAAATAACAAGACTCTGGGTGGGGCTTATAAGCCAATGTGCAGTGCACCTCTGGGCTCCTCTTGACTTCTGTCCTGCCAGTTTACAGGATGTATCTCACCATACTTCTGGTCCCGAGGCGAGAACAGGCAGAGCAAGGTACGTCTGTACCTGCCACGGCACTTATGGCTAGCTAATTTCTGTTATTATGCTATGATATCCTGTTGTGACATCTGTATTTTCACCTTGGCCACAGTTTTTCTGATGGAATACTCAACAAATCTTATGAGGCAGAAGAGACCTCATTCTGACTACTGTTGCCAATAGCATTGCTCTGATCAAATCCGCTTATTTGAACTTGAAATGACAAGGAATAAGTGAAAAAGAGCACAAATACCATCTTTTATGTTGCTCTTTCAGAAGCTGAGCAATGTGTTTTCATCTGAAATGCAACAAAAAGATGGATAGATTACCCAAGGAATTTGGTCTACAACTGGTAAAAAGCCAGATTAACCTGCTGAGAACAAAGGTAATATATTGTAACTGGGCAGCGAAGGACATGAAATAAAGTAGAATGATGAACTAGAAAATGTGATGCTCAGATATGAGAGATGCTCTTGGCTGTGTTCTTTTTTGCCTTGATTATTTGGAGAAAGAAAAAATTCTTAAGCCAATTTTTTCTGCACTGTACTGATGAAAGGTGTCATGTAGTTCTTGAATTAGGAATTTGTACCTACAAACCTGTTCAAAGAGGACTATATTAACAGCCTTAAATCACAGTCTTCCTTTCCTAGACCTATCCAAATCCAATCATACATCTCCAGTTAACACAGATATGACACAAAGCAAAATATGTTTATCAAGGATAGACATCCCATTTTCAGGGATCATGAATCCAGACTGACAACTACTCCAGAAACCAGAAGTGAGCACCATCATCTTTTGTGTTTTGGGAATGGGGAAAAAAATTACAAACCATGGCAGACCTTGTTCAAAAATTTTTCAGTGGGGTGGGAAAATAAAGGTGAATTTCCAGTGGTGGAAAGATCACAAAAGTGTGTCAATATAGTAACTATTTTCATGGAAAAAAAAAAAAAAGTCAGGTTGGGGATGCTTTTATTGTTTTTAATTCATATCAGAAACTTGAATCTAGATCAGCTCTTTAATCCCATGCATAGTGATGGTTCTGAGGGATTTTTTTCTGAGCTGTTCAGCAAACAGAAACAATTCTGAAATTTTGAAAACGTCTTGAAAACACCAAAAATCTTGAAAACACTGTTTCTTATTCAACAATAGTCTGTTCCATGTAGCTTTATGACCCAGCAGTAGCCAGAAACAGATATTTACTTTGAATATTGTCAAAGAAGTGATTTCTTCAACAAATTCTCTTGTTATTTTCTTATAACAAGCAATTGGTTTCCACTCTGACACATGAAATTTAACTCCCTTTCTAAATTTACACTGATTAATTATGAAAATTTGGCCTATAAAAACTGGTTTTCCATACAAGTATCTGGTTCCTCTGCGGTGTTTTTGAAGAGCCCTTGACTTAGATTTATGATTTTCAATCTTATCATGATCATACTAATTAATCTCAAAGGTAATATGAATCTTTCCTATTTCTCTTTCTATGAGACATTTGTTGCTCTTTCCTAGCCCACTCCAGTGCCACATTATCATGCAAAAGTTTTGTACACAACACTCCAGACGAGATGCATCTTGGATTTATGCAATGGCTTTAAAACACAATATGAATTTTTCCTAATGCATCTGCATATGGAAGAAAATTCTTCACTGACTTGTCTGCAGTAATACTTAGGGCCTCTCCTGAATTTACATAGTTAATTTAGAGATAAATTATTCTTTAATATTTTCCCTCCAGTATATATTACACTCTATTTATTGACACTAAGTTTTCTTTTTCATTATGCTGTCTGTTCAGCTTGTAAATCCTGTGTGTCACAGCCCTTTCTGATCCTGAATTCTTTACCTAATTTTATGTGACCTGAAAATTTAATTACATTACTATTTCTATCTTTTCCTGTTAATTAAGAAATATAACATGAGTCCAGACATGGAATCATAAGCAATTATTCTGTGAACAGGCTGCAAGATGAAAATGAACCAATTGCTCTCTGCTTCCTCATCAGATATTTATTTCCTTCAATACTGTGCCTCTTAGGCAGCAGCTATTTAGTTTCTGCAGTAACCTCTATACTGGAACTTTCCAAAGGCCTGTTTAAACCATCCCATAAATGCTGTACTTACTACTTTACTAAGATGCTCAAAACACTTATTACTAAGACATAAGTGATTTTCTTTTGCAGAAACCATGCAGGTTAGATGTCTGTGATGTGATGTGATTTTCCAGGCATTTGTTTTTGTTCTGATTTTAATTATGACTTCCAAAATTTTGTAACTGATTTTTAAAACTCTGAGTAGCCCTGAAGTAATTTAAAATACTGTATTTACCTTGACACACTTTGAGACAGACAGTAACTGATTTGGCTGAAGTTGGTGGGAGCTTTGGTCAAGTTCTTACAATTATTTTGGTTATAGACATGTAAGCTATGGTAAAACAAGATCAGATGCAGGCACATCCCCTGTGTCAGGTACTCTGTGATAACTGTTCACATGCACGTCATGCTGAAATGAAAACCACCTCATGTAGGCAGCTACAGCAAAGCAGCTGGCATTCACTAAGTTGATACTGTCTTTGTCCATCTCACCATAAATTGTCCATCTGTTCATAGCTTGAGAAGAAGGTGCTGGTTTAAAATATTTAAGAACTATATAAAGTAAAATTTCTCCCTCAGGTCTTCCTAACAGATATTTTATGTCTCTATCCCAGTCTTTCAGAGTTCAGAATTTTTCTTATCCATGTCAAGAGAAATTTTAATCGTGTTAAGAAACCACAGTTAAAAGAACCAGTATAGTGAGCAACAGAGAGGATAATTTAGCCTTTAAATTGGTTGGAGCATCTGTGTTTAGAATTATTCTCATTCAGTAGCAGAAAACACCTTTCTGCCCTTTTCCTCCTCTGGTCCATGTTTTAATGAATAAGTTTAGAGAAATAGTTTCTTATTCAATTATCTTCATGCATTTTATTTTTAACGGACAAGGAAGATGTTGTGGTTAAACTCCCCTGCATAACCTGACTATCCCTTTTGTCCTAATTTGTAAGAGAGAGCTGTCAGACCTACTAAGAAAAATTTAATTCACTAGATAACCTCCCCAAAATTTTACAGTGTTTTTCCCTTTATTACCAGCAATGCCTTAATGAGAATACACAAGCACATTGCCTAGAATGAAAACAACAGAAGTGTGCAAGCTCTACTTGGATTATCAAGATTCACAGTATATGGATGATCAGGTTCCCTGTAAAGTCACTGGATAGAGGTGGTAAGAGAGTGGTTACATTCCTGAGCGAGTCCCCTTTGTGTGTGGAGTCTGGTCCAGCCTCTCATTGACAGCTCCCAAAGACAGGCACAAATCTCTGTTTGGAAGTACTGCAAAAGGCAAAGGAGCAGGGCAGAGCTGCCCAGGAATCTGATCTCTCTGCTGCATCAGGGTGCAAAACTCTCTCTGCCAATCTCACTTCCAGAGAGAGTGCCCAAAGTACAAAGTGTTTTTGGAGAGGGACAGTTTTTCACTGTATCTGTGCAGAAAAGAGTGCAACTGGGCCATAAAATTGCAATAAAACAGAGGGAGACTGATTCTGCCAGCTGTTGAGAAGCACATTGTCCCAGTCAGAGACGATCTTGGTTTCTGATCTCAAATATTATGTGAAAAAACAATATTACGCAACAAGAATTTTGTTTTATTGCATAAGCATGTGTAAATAAAAAGTTATAGGTATTAATTCAGAGGACTTTTCAGAATGCTATTATGGAGATCTGGGAGTCCGAGCACAAAGCAGTTCCTACCACCGGGAAATATCTTCAGTATCAGTAGACATACTTTCATTTACAAATGACTTTTGCCTACTGAATGTGTGTTTCTACATATACATGCAGATGTTACTTATTCAGCTTGAGTATTTTCCTTAAAGAAAAAAAATAAAATCAAGTATCAAACCATAAGGACGATGTTACATTTCATAGTTTGCCATAAAATGTGCCTCACCTTTAATTTAGATAAACTCCTTTTTGGAATTAAAATGTTGTCTCCTTCCTTTTTATAAAATGGTATTAATTCATATTATGTATGTTATTTCTGTACTTTTTCTCTTATTTTCTAATACCTATTGAAGATTTTTTACAGAGAAGTGTTGACTCACAATGGGAATTTTATACCTCCCACTACAACTCAGTCTTGGTATTTATATATCTGTTATTATCTTAGTGTCTGACTTTTAAAGCTCTGCTGTTTTCTTGAAGTGTTTCTTATCAGCAATGTTCAGCAATGATTTTCTGTAATGGATGGACCTTTTAAACAGGTTGATATTGCCATTTTTATACACCTAATATATCTGCCTTACATGTAGGTTCTTTATTATTTGGTATTTTCTATTGAATTCTATATCCATCTCGTGTGAATCCGACTTTGACATTTCAGAAACGTATTTATCTTAACACAGGGGTTACGCTGTGGCCACTTATATTAATGCATTTTACAGTGGATTTGACAGATCTCTGTAAGTAGCAAGTGCTAATCAAACCGCGGCTGTTTCTCAAGGTGTTTTTTGGTTGGCTAGTTTAAACTGGGATGTCCACTGAAGAATCTCCCTATATGCTCTCAGTTGGCTAAAAAAAAAAGTACCAGTGCTCATAAAGGTGACCTCCTGTTTGCACTTTTTTTACAGGGCAATGGCCACAAAATTTCTGAAACACTTTTCCCTGCAGAGGGCTTTCTCAAACTGACTGATCTATGTGACATGTCACTTGTCATTGTTAGGAAAGAGAGGTTTAGTGAAGCACAGCATCCCACATGGATGCTTAAAGCCACTTTACACATTGGGATTACACTCTTCTGACAAAATTTCAATATGTTGTCATACATATTCAGTGTCACAGAGTTAGTTGTATTTGCTTTTGGAAGTGCTGCATTTGTATGAATCCCAGCAGTAGAGAAACAGCTTATGAAGATCTGTCACATGGAGCAGAAAAAATAGAAACAACTTTTAAAAACCTGCAGCCACTGAGCTGAACTGCCTTCAAAGTGAGCTTGTATAAGATTTGCTGTGTCATGAGCTTCGGTGACCAGAAGAAGGACTCAGTCTTACTGTAGACACTAAGGTGGCATCACTATACACAGGTGTACAACCTGAGATCTTCCCACTGAAGTTGCACTTTTCTGTTGCTGTTTTGATCCAGGAACCTTGAAGGATCTGCAGTCCTGCTCAGAACAGCCACTTTACAGACTTAATTAAGATACACAAGACTTAAAAAGAAGGCAGTTGGCCTGATCATGTGTCTGGCAGCATCTAATCCAAATATTTTAAGTTCTCTTAGAGCCAGCTAGAGCGAAAAAGAAATGCTGTCACTTCTGTGAGATACCAGTTGCTCTCCATGAGCTGTGCAAGGCATCAGGTACGTGCATGTCATCCACAGGTGACGTGCAAGGCCATATGTGAGCCACTAGGAAAAACTGAAGTAGTGCTCATCTCACTTGGGAAGCTGCTAAAGGCTGTGCAGACTCAGCAGTATTAGACCCTACTAAATTGCGACATTCCTCATCCAGATATCCTGCTGTTACCATAGAAACCAACCAGTTCTAGTTCAGACTTCACCCAAGATGTTGTTCTTTATCAGAATAATCATGGGTGTCTCTAATGTGACCTTGTACTGTGGTGGAGTTAAACTCAGCATACTCTGCACTAAACATTCAGATCTCAGTTCTTGTGTCTTGACAAGTAGGAAACTATAACACTGTAAGATGACACAACACAAAATCTTTTATGTCTCTTATAGTTATTTAATCTATAGGTTAGAAAGTCAGCCCATGTGGAAAAATTCTGTGTGATATGAAATTTCACTGGGAACATAGCTCATATTTTCTACTGCTATAGTATAAGGAAAATCTTGCATGTGTCCTATCAACTACCATGGGAAGAAAAATTAATTTTATTAAAAAAAAAAAAAGAGATAGTGGAGTTAATCACTTCTGGGTACTGAGTTTCATTCTCCGATATACTGAGCATAAACCACTTAATATGCAGTCAGTGAAATTCTACAATGTTTAATTAAACATGTCCCTTCTTGAAAGAACTCGGTTTTGGAACTTGAAAGGAGCTGTTATTCACCAGTTGTTTCACTGGCTGATCAAACAGAGTTAATTAAATCCTTTTTAAATACTTATTTTTTTGTATAGTTGGGTGGGTGTTTGACACTTCACTGAATCTAATTCATTAGCAGTGCAGCTAAAAAACACTTACAGACATGTATTATTTCTTTATAATATTTGATCTTTTGTAATAAATAGTATTTTACTTTTATTATCACTTAAATTTAAATAAATCAGTTGTCAAATCAGAAATATTCATGGAGAGCTGAAGACAAAAATTAGATAAGAAACTCAATGGGAAGCTCAATAGTCAAATACTTAAGGTCTAATCAATGTTTAACTCTTCATTACCCTACCTATGTTTCACAAGATATGCTTGCAAGAACCTAGCAGGAAGACCATAGGCCTTGCTTGCCTGAAGCTCAAAATAAAAAAGCCAATTTGTATTAAACCAATAATCAATATACAAACCTCCCCCTGCGCTTCACTCCCTGGTGACTAAAGTAAACTAGAAGAAATGGTACAATAATGCGTCCCTATTTTTCTAACATCCCTGGCCTTTGATTGACAATCCAGGTTCATTGACTACTTCAAAGAGTTTCAGACTATTTAAGCCCTGGTTCCTTTTGTAGCACTTAAGCCTTCACTTTGCATCAGAATGATACAACCATGTAAAGTAATAGCTGATTTCTACTATTCTGCTATCTACTACCTACATACACTATATGAAATAGCTGCACTTAAAAACTTGCAAACGTTATCTTTCATAACTTTGTCAGAGGCAATATTGCTTCATTATTTCTTGTGATCCTTAGGGAAAATCTAAAGATAGGAGGCAATATTATTCAATTATCTGAAGTAACTTTAAGTAGTTTTCAAAATTGACCGGAAGTTTTTAAGATTGACTCCTGTATTACCATGGCTCAAATGGCTGTTATTAGCTAGCAAGTTTTTACATTTTCTTATCCATGTTAAATTATTTACACATTTAACCTGAGAGACTGCTTTCTAATGAGCAAGTGGTATTTAATCAATAGGCAAATAGTGTCAAAGTAAAACTAATTTTTCTTTGCATTTAGTTGATATGAATAAATAAACTTGAAAGTAGTTGGTTAATTGTAATTACAGTTTTATCATTGCCTAAAAATGCCTAGTATTTAAGAGGTAGTGTAAGTTGTAATTTATTTTTATTTGATGCCTAGTGTTGATATTTCAATGTAAGAAGAGACAGCAAAGCACAATCAAATAATGTGTTGTAGATGAAAAGTAAAATGTGATCTGAAATGACAAATTTAAATAGAAAGACTGGGACAAAATTAAGAAAGAAGACAAGAAGTCCTTTGGGGTCTATAAAGTACCACTGCTACAACTTTCTTGTATAGCCCCATATATATCTCTCATTTATCATCCAGGTAAAAAGAATGTCCAGCAACAAAAGATGCCATTCAAGGATATTTATGGATGGCTGAGTGAAGAAACTAGGATTTCATTTGGGAATATTTGCACAATGGATTTATTTGCTCAACTGAATCTCATGCTAAGGCTCAGCTCAACTTGGGATTGTTACCTTTTTCCTTAGTCATAGTTGAAGCTTTCATTTCTCTTCCTTTTGAAGCATCTGGAAAAGATATCAAACACAAAAATGGAGGGAGAAAGTTAGTAATATAAGTATACAATGTGCCCATCACTACTACAAGCATGTGTAACACCAGATCAACCAAATGTGCAAAAGAGGTAAGTGTTAAGAACTACAATTTCTGTCTACTTCAATATAAGGCTCAGTTTAGGATTTCAAAGCAAAACAAACAAACAAATCCCCAATAAATTAACTGTTAAATTAAATTACGATTCTGCAGTGCAAACCATGCACTCATTCCTGTGCAACCTATCATTTCAGCCTATTATGTGAATTCAGTAACAGCTCTGTTACTAATTCACCCAGAATAGAGCAGCGCGCCTGCTGCAATATTGGCTGTGCAGGTCAGACAGCAGTTAAAGAACACCACAATAAGGGTTATGATTTTATTATTTCTGAATCATGTCAGACACTGCTCCTTTCAATATATCAGATCTATGAAGTGAGAAGCAGCTAGGTTTAGTTCCTTTTCACCAAAAGCCTGTAATTCAAAATGTATCGAAACTGCACTGATACTGGCAGATCCTTTCATGAGGACAACTGGTTATTTCCCAACCACATGATGATAAGACATTACCCTTTTCCTTTAAGGCTGCTGGAGCCTTCACATCTTTTCTTTTACCGGTCTCTAGAAAGAAATATTTAACATTTATCACAAGTCAGGTTAGAGAAATAAAATGACACTTGAAAAGAAATCAGATCAAACAATTTGATATCTAGAGAGCAAAAAATATGTCATAATTAAATGGATTTAACAGCACGGAAATAAAGAACAGGACAAAACAATGAGGTCATTCATTCATTCTTTTGGATATACAAAATAGTAAGCCTTCAATATGTCATTAGTTTCTTCGCATTTTGAGGGAACTGCTAAGCTGTTTCTCAAATAGGTAATGAAGAATAATAACTTACAAAAAGGAAAACAATTCTATGGAGCAATTGACATCAATGGATTTTTCTTTTGCTGAACACAAATAAAAAATTCATCCACACTGATACAATTAAAATATTAGGTGTCCTGGTCTTGAAAGCCAGAGGCTGCCGATAAAGGTAAGTGGGAGTTTTCTTTATTTAGGAGTGACAAAAGGATCAATTACTCATTCAGGACTCCATTATTCTTTTAATATCAAAGAGACCATATGGGTATTGCCGGTGAACAAGATTTCACTTCCTGCATATATATAACCTTTTAAAATCACAGGCAAACTAGGCATAAGAGCAGTGCTCTTCCTTCAAATGTACATTCATATATTTTACGTCACGATTAATAGTCCAGGAACATAACTGTATCTTTAATTTTTCTGCAGTATATGACAAAGTATTAAAGGAGATGAGAAAAAACCCTGATATTCTAGTTCTCTCCTTCTTGTACCTGACAAGGCAGAACCCAAGGACGAAACAAAATCCAGAAGTTGGCTAAACACAAATAAAGGAAAACTGATCTTGTTG
This sequence comes from Phaethon aethereus, assembly GCF_964289735.1. Lineage (NCBI taxonomy): Eukaryota > Metazoa > Chordata > Aves > Phaethontiformes > Phaethontidae > Phaethon > Phaethon aethereus. The sequence goes on from NC_138576.1 coordinate 59,577,085, forward strand.
TGCCCAGGTGAGACGCGTGGATTGACAAAGAAGAGAATCCTGAGCCCCAACTGGTGTCCTGGATTCATTCCCTGGAGTTTTCACAAGGAATACTACATACCTCCCAGAAGTGCATTACCTTGCTGTATGTCTACTCAGTTCTCTGCACTATGCCAGCCATAATTTGGACTGCATTGAATATCTCCAGCTTCCAAAAAAATGGGGCTTTGTCACAATTTGGACCTCAGATGTGCCTTTATAGCTCAGGAACCATGCGCAGTTCTGCTAGCCTTTGCTGTTTCCCTTAAATTTTTGAGCTGTTTTGGTACTCTCCAGAAAGCCATCAATGCCTGTGAATCCTATAATTCTTTGTATGACAAGATAGGGTTTTCTCCAAATAGACACTATCAAACAATCCGTGACCTTTGTGTGCACAGCTAGCAGGCCAACCTCTTGCAACTGAAAAGGTTACAGTTGTATATGTCCGTGTTGCAAACAAATTAGGAAAAAACCCTGACTTATATCAGTCACTCTCAAACACAAAGATTTAGTCTAGTTCCGTGCAGGAATATCCCCACTATGGGATTTAAACAACTTGTTTTTGACAGACTAACATCCAAAGCTGGTATAAAAATACATTTTGGTATTTTCCCCATGATGCAAATTCAAATCTCTGCATCTAAAAGAAGTCGAGGTAGTTAGTAGGGACCCTACTGGGGATCTGTACAGCACAAATGTTTTTAAAAACAATATCATGGATAAAATAATCTCAACATGAACCAAGGTGGGTTTGGTTTTCCATCCTCATATATTCCTACTCAAGACCTGTTTCAGGAATTGAATATCTGTTCTGATATTCAGTTCTGAATTTCTTAATTTCTTCACTTACCTTTTTCCTTCAACGCCTCTGGATTCTTGGGATTTTTGCCTTTCAGAGAATCTGCAGGGAGATAATTAAGTTTTTGAGACTTAGAAGATAGGATTGCTCTTCTACACTTAAAAGAAAAACCAACAAATATTTAAAAATTAAGACTAAAACTGTGAACGTAAATGGATGCTTGATCTGTCTTTACATCTTCTCTAGTGACCACCTTATATTTTCTAATGTGCAATAATGTTAGTAGCAAATGCAAGAATAGAAGTTACTATAGATCACTGTAGAGGCCTCATAGAAGGGAGCAATCAGAAAGGAGAAGGGGAAAATGCAAGCAATGACACCAGAGTAGAAATTTTTAGGGCCTTATCCAAAACTTCATGAAGACAGAAACAATTTTTATGTTTTCTCTGATAGGCTGAAGCCTAATTTTTTTCCTCAGTCCTTCAGCGAACATGCCTTCAGGGTCAGCAAGCACACAAAACCCATATATTATGTTGCATAAGCAACTAATATATATTTTTTTAAGCACTAGCCTCTTGACCTCTTAAGCATATGTATCAGAGAATATTAGAAGGAAATAATTTTTTCCAAAGTGAGCAAGTATTTTCATAGGCTTATGAATGTATGTGGTTTGAGAGAGTATCACAGCTTGCAGGATGCTGAGTAAACCCAATTGCATTCCATCCGACAGGATATAGCACCTCAGTGTCTAGAAAAAACATGCCATTTATTCCAAATGAAAGTTGACCAAATCTTCAGTAAAACAGATAAATCTAAAAGAAGATCCTTTCCAAAATAAGTTTAACTTTGATCATCCTCCTGGCTGCCATGGTACCAGGAAGCAATCCCACTTATCCATCTGGCTTTAAGTGTGAATTGTAGCAGGAAAAGTTCTCTTCCAGGGTGACTGAAGCTGTTGGAGGAATCACACCGTTCAGGGGTAGGTGTTTAAATTAGGAGCCTGGTCTTCACAGCAGCAGGTGGACTCCTTCAGGGGATTGAGAGAAAACTTCCAGTGTGAATACTGAAACCCTTTGAAGGAACCTCTGTGTTGGCTACGTAGGAAGCCTTGAGACAACAGCTACCCAGCTTCACCATTTTACTCTGTGTGCATGTCTGTGATCTCACAGATCAGCGGCCACTGTTACAGCCACAGACAAAAAATTGCCTTTGGCCGTGTGGGTTTGGTGGCATATGCCCACAGGGGGTTTTTTGTCATCTGTGTAGCTGGTGTCCTGAGATTTCTTACAATTTATAGTTCCTAAAGCAAGTTCAGGACTTTTGACTCTTACAACTTTTGGATGCAGCTGTCAGTGCAGGACACTCTCCATGGCGCACTGACTTCCCTGCCTTCTGAGCCAAGGCTACTGAGATCACCAGTCCTGCTTCCTTTCCAGGGAGCAGGTTTTCGTCTTCAGGGGTTTAAACAAGGACTCAGTGAAGACTTTTCAAACTTCTGCTCTCCACTGACCACTTCCCTGCTGGTCCCAGAAGAGCAAAGCCACAAAGTTGGCTTAAAACTAACGTTCACTTTGCTGCTTTCCTCCTGCATCCAGGAGTGAAGCTGGGTCAGGTGAGGATGATGGTACAGAAAGGTGCAGCAGCAGTATGTGAACTCTTCGGGATAAAGATCTAGTTCTCTTGCAAATAAGAACGAGTAAGTAGATGTAAATAGGAGGAAATATTAACTGAACAGACACTGCTTTTCTGTAGGTGAGTCTCACAACATAACTTTCTGCTTTTAAAGAAAAAGAAACTGTGTTATAAATTAAGATAAAAAATGCTACAGGCAAGATGTTTCATTTTACTGTTACTCTAAAAGAAACACAAGCATTGCATAGCAAGTGCAAATCAGCACATTTTTTTTAATGACAATGTGCTATCATGTATATGGCAAGAAAGAAGTACACACTACTGACTTATTTCCCCTACCAATCTGTGCACAAAAACAAATAGGCTTATTATCCACACTGACATAAAAAAAGATGCAAAGATATCCCAAAACATGGCAAAAGCAAACAAGAGGGGAAAAAAGGAACATTTATTTGGAAGACGAATCATAGAACACAGGGTAAGTCTGAATTTACATTATCTATACAGCAAAAATTCTGTCACTTTAATAACTCAGCATAGTGCAATTCTAGTGAATTTCTTAGAAAAATGTAGTGAGGAGTTATATATTATATATCATGAGCTTTTAGTGCCACTGTTAGAGACCTTGGATGAATGAGTTGCTATTCTGATTAGCTGGGTAAGATATCTACCAAAAAACCACACGGCAAATTATAACTTAGAATTTCATTGGCCTCACATTATTTGAGTATGCTTATATCAACAGAAAATCAGCTTTTATATTCATTATCAAAAGTGGGCTTCTTTTCTCTACTTCAAGAAAAAGCTGAAAAGCTAGTTATAAATTCAGAAGGAGTCTTGAGGTGTCCTTTATCACAAGACATTGGAAAGTATATTCTTCCAGTGTTTTCCTTAATTACTGCCAATAAAATTAGACTCCAAGATTGAAGACATTTTATTCACCTCATAAAATAGGTAAGGCAACATTGTGAGCTTGTGATCTATAGAGCATCCCAGCAATAACTCCAAATTCAGGGATTTATTTTTCCTGTCTCTGCTTTAAATAAAAACCCTACACAACAGTTTATGCGAAATAGCTTGCTTTATGGTAAGGTTTTTGGTCTGGACATCATCCTTGTTCATCCAAATTTAGGCCACCCTTCAAACAGAATGATGTATGATGATGCCTCTTTTATTGCATAAGCTGCCAGGCAAACATTAATCATCACAAGTATTTAATACCTCATCTAAAATGTTCCTTTGTTGGTTTTTACATGAATAGTAACAAACTTCCAAGATACATAATTAACATGTATACGCAGTCTTAAAAATCCTTACTTTCCTGTGTCCTTCAACATATTTTTATTTGCCAGAAACAGCCACTTTAAGTAACAGATTGTGAGACACCAAGCTGCAAAGAGTGAAAAAACCCCAATAACCTTGTCAACTTTTACAGAGGCCCCCTGAGGAGGCTTGAAGAGGTAATGGAGAGGGGAAAGAGTGGCATGCAAATAAAGGTTTGGTTAATTTATAAGCTACAGTTTGGGTAAATATGGTGACTGAAATGGGGGGTTTATACTGCTAAATATATGTTTATGCAGCAGAGTAATCCAGAACGCAATAGGGAAAGCACATAGCCCAGAAGGACACCAAGATTTCTAAGAGTTTCTCCCACACAGCTTTGTAAGTTCTTCCTATAGAATCTTTGCTGCCAATATATTTTTAACTGAGCTATTCAGCTTGCTAATCAACACCCACAATTTTAGACAGAGACGCTGAACTATGCAAGTTTGACGCTTATTACAGGAGACAGTGATGGCTGCATCAGCAGGTGCTCTCAGGATCTGAGGGGCCAGGCTTGGTTGGGTTGGACATCAATGCTGCTGCAAGGGCTCAGAGGAGCCCGTGGTGCATTTACAGCTGTAACGAGTAGGAGGTCGAGATCTTGCTGTTAGCAGCAGTAAAGCATTGGGCATACATGACTCTATTACATGGGGTAAAGAAGGTCATGCGAAGCTCTATCTGGTAACATTTGAGTAATGTGCTAGAATTTTTACAAACATTTTTGTCTTGTTTTCCTAAAATGTAGGAAATCTGATATAACATGGACTGTGCTTGATGTTCAAAATAAATTCCCCTTTCTGAAGGTTGGGTGGAGAAGATCTAACCTCCTCTGTCATGTTAGAAGGACCTGTTAATTACTTAGTGACTGAAGTTGCTGACCTACTGAACATGAGCCCCGGAGATTAAAAGCCACGCCTTGGGAGCACTCAGCGAAGGACACATGCAAACTCCTTTCCATTGGTTCTAAAGAAATTCTTGCTAAAGAGGAAAAATATTTTGGGTCTACTCTCTTTTTTTTTTTCTCCCCCTCTCGCAGTAATCCTCTGAAAGGAGCAGCAGGCTGAGCATACCTGCTCTGTGCAGTGGAGGAGGGGGCAGAGCTGTCACTCAAGTGCCTCTTCTAATTTTTCAGCACAACCCCACCAGGGAACAACAGGTTATAGGCAGTCTGTGGAGAGGGCATGGGGACCCCAGGAGAGTTTGGATATACAGTTCTGGTCCAGATAACTAAGCTCATGAAAATGGGGCATGTGTACATTAGGAGTAGATTGCACATTAAAGGACAATACAAGAACCACAGGATTTGCAGATTGTTATAATTTGATTTTAGTTTGTGTATAAAGAAGTGATGATTGCCCAATTAAAGAATAGTGAATGAATGAACACAGCTTCCAGGATTTTGAAAATATATCTAGCAATAAGGTTATTCCTTCTTTTGTTTTAAATTTCTTTTCATCATTCCATAGTGCTTGAACTAAACTCTTCATTCAGTTCTTTGTTTGAAATAGCACATAATGACTATAATTTAGAACAAATATTAATATGGTGGATCTTTTTATCCTGAAGAACCTAAAGAACATGTCAGATAAGACTTATCCATAAATCACTTCTTCTAGAAAGGAGGGAAGCAATAATATGGGTAAAAAGCACCCATCAAAATAAGGATGATAGGAAATTCAGCTGAGTTAACCATCTACTCTGACCAAATTAAAAAAAAAACAAACATGGGAACTGTTTGATAAGAAACAAAGAATAAAAGGAAGATTCAGACCCACTCTCATGTTGCAGATGGTTAAATGGATGAAACCATGGGTTTTTAACTATAGCTTTTAGAGTGTCCAGAAACCACATTACTCACTCATGTGCTCATAAACTTTACTTTATTCCTATTATGTCCACAGATTTATGCAAGCATTCAGTTCAGACTTTGTTAATTGTCTCGCATTAACCACTTTGCATTGTTCAGAAGAGCAAGTTCTTGGGAAAGTTCTTAACTATTACTCAGAGTGGTTTTGTGATATTTATTTAATTAATTTTGAGAGTTCTGAATGTTAATTGGCTCACCATATTCTATTTATGTCCCTCCCCCCCTTTTTTTTTTCCACGCTATAAATCCTGTAGAATATTAAACCAATCAGCCAATCAACCAATTAAATGTTGATTAGTTAAGATTTATAATGGGAAAGATTTATGATGATTATTTTAAAATTAATATTTTCGTTCTATTTTGTGTGGTTTTCAACAAGTTTGATATTCTATTGCATATTCTTACCTTTATCTTTTAAAGCTGTAGGATTCTTTCCTTCCTTTTCTTTAGCATGCTCTGTAACAATAATTTATTAATCTTCAAGCTAGAGTGATAAAAGGTTAACATCTAATAGCTCTGGGACAATGATTGACTGAATAATCGGTGGATTCTAACTGAACCATGATATCAATTAAATATGCAGCACAAAACCATTTTTTGTCAGTTTTGTCATGCTCACAAAGTGAAACCATGAATTTTTCTTAAGCGTGATGGAAGAACAAAGATCACTCAAAACTTATTTCACTTTGCAGCTTGTAATAACAAACGTTAACAAGTGTTCCTAAATTCTGAGTTGAGACTTCTTAGTTTTCATACAGATGCATCATATTACCAAGGTTCTATTTGTACTTCTGATCCAGGCAATGCCAATTAAGTTTTATCATAAATTTACCAAAACAGTATTATGCTCATAAATTCCTAATTAAACTATACTGTAAAAACAAAATGGCCAATGGTGGCAGGATTTTCTTCTTGATGCTCATAGATCTAGGGTTTTATACAATACTGACCTGCCGTGTTACCTTTATCTTTTGTAGCAGCTGGAGATTTCAATTCTTTCTCTTTTCCAGGATCTGTAAAGGAAGTATTCACACTGATAAAGTGGCAGTCAGAAGCTGTAACTGAGCAAAACTATGAGATCTAATCATAAGCGAGAATGAAGCATCTAAATCATACGAGAGACTATAAGTCTACATTGGAAGAAATACTGAAAAAAGGAGTGATTGGAAGAGTTGTATGAAATTCACCTGCTTCCATTCAGAGAGTTCAGTCCACAAAATGTGTTTTATTGATTTAACTATGAAACCTATAAAATTTGCAAGCTTCAACTTAATATGGGATAAGGATAGTTCTTCAACCTTCTTAACCAGAAAGGACAAAACTAACCCTCTACTACATTTGTTATGAAAGCATGGAGTGTGTCCAATGGTAATTTATCATGGTATCAATAAAGCTTCTTGTTCACAATTTAGTATTCACCTCTGTGTAAGACAAACTGAGTTCATGGCGCATCTGAATTGAAGGAATACAGAAATAATAAAAATTTATTTATGCTAGAAGTAACCATCAAACTTAATTTACTGTTGACATTGAAACTCCTGTTCTGTTGGGGCTGATGTCAAGGGATAAATGTTTCATGATTTTCTTCTTCTACATTATGCTTCTAAAAAGACAATACTTCCAGGTGATATATTGTTTAAAGGAGAAGACTTGGGAAAGGAATTTGTTGAACAAGGTCAAAAGTGTAATTTTATAGCAATAAAGCTGTCTCTATCCTCACTACATCACAGACATCTCCTTCAGAAGCTACCCCTGCTCTCCTGCTTCTACCTTTAGGTTTTTTACTCACAAGTTCATGATGCAGTCACTAATTTTCAAAGTGAGAAAAGAAACGATTTGCTGGAAATGACTATGAAGCATATATACAGTGGAACTAAGTATCTCTAATAGTCCTAACAAAAAGTCAACACCAATTTTTAGATATCAAGTTAATGACAGAAATCTGTGCTACAGAAATAAAACTCAGTGAGAATACTGAAAAACTTGCCTTTCTGTGCTCATGAGTTATGAAAAATTCCCAAGAGACATTCTGTGTTTGGTGCAATAACCTCTACAAAAAAATGGAAGACACAGACCTGTCTTTTTTTTTTTCTTTTTTTGTGATTCACAATTCAAATAAAGATTTTGTGATTAATACAAGAATACAAGTAACACAGCTAAATACTACACTATTATGCCTTCACCAAAAGAAATCATTTAATGCACAATATAAACCCTTTACTTTCAGGACTCTGCCTGTAAGAACTTAAAGTTGTTGTGCATATCCATTATTAAGAATATAGTTACCCAAACTGTTGCAGATTTTACCTCAATGATGCATTTTGAGAAAAAGAACATTAAACAATTCTGAACTGAAATCTTAAGTCATTACTGACAAAACTTGAAGTCCCATGTGATCCCCAAGCAAGGAAACCTTTGGGAAGGTGCTTCAGAGATAGTTGTCATCTCCAGGAGAAAAATGGCTTTCAGGATGGTTTGGTATGTGGCACAGATGCTGCTGAAGAATTTAAAAAATGACCCAGGACTGACCTGGAAATGGGAATTTAGAGTGTAAATAAACACTGTCCATATTTGGTAGGACTGAACTTACAGAGGTCTGTTAGACAATCTGACATAACTTGGCAAAATGACAACCTGTAGCACAAATCCTATGACAAGAGCCTTGTGTTACTTGCTCTGTATTGATTTGCAGTGTTAAGCTCATACTGACATCAGAATACATAACTAAGACCTGTAGTGAGCCTAGCAGATGTGGAGAGAAGAATTTTTTGTGTAAAATAATAAATACAAAATTTATAAATAGTTTTTTTTTGCTAGTATTGCATAAGTCCTTTTTGTCAAGGAAGAATATACAGTGTTGAGATGAAACTTCTTTGGCTTAAACAGACTAGAATTTCTCAACATATCCATTAATACTATTATCAGCTTTGTTGTATCAATTCTAGTCTATCTAATCAACCATAATCTGCAATTCTGACTAGCGGAAGGAGTTTTTATATATCTTATTTTTCATTTATAGATCTGATATGAACTTTATTAGTTATAGGGAGAAAAATGTGAAACTGTAGCTTACTTCCTTGTTTCATCTTTGGTTTATCTGAGGAAAGAGAAGAGAAGCAAAAGTGAAAAGAGAAAAGAAAAAGGAAATATGAGAATACATGTTCACATAGGAAATTATTTTTAATATAATCAGCTAATGAAAATGTATTTAAATATATATTGTCCCTCAGTGCTTAAATATCTTGAAAGTGATTTCCACTCCGTTGTTGCTTGACAGTGTATGTGATAAAAGTTCATGGTTCCCACACACTACCTTGCAGACAAGACCATAAAAGCCCCAGTTTCATATGACCTCCTTTAACTGATGGTAATTAATTCCTTTCTTAGTATTATTAGATATCACAGAAAAAATTTTTGTCTTTTCCTCATTTCTTTTAACTATTAATTCTCAGTTGCCTTAATAACAAGCAGTAACTCACTGGCAACTGTCTGACACTTGCTTGTGTCATTTTTCAAACAAATAGGGCAAAGAGTTAAAGCACTGCCACCTTCTAGACACTTCTGGCAGTTCTCTGCCTTCTTGCTCTCCTTTTAACAGTTTAAAAAGTTATGTGCAACTTTGCTTTACTACTAATATAAGATCAGTGAACTGAAATGTTGCTACAACCTTTTAGCCATTTCAGGAGCACAGGGATTTGAGGCCAAAGCTGCAATAGCATGGCTGATCACTAAAACCTTCAGGTTTGAAACAATGAAGCTATGTCCTGATTGTTAAATAGAGCCACCAACACCCCAGACTTTCCTGCAAGTCTCCATATATTTAGTGTTTTTTTTTAAACTGTAAGTCCTAATTTTGACCAGGTCTGAATCCCTTTACTTTTTGACATGTATTCGGATATACAACACCTAGCAGAGCAAATGATTTAATTTCTCAGTGTAAAAGGCTCAAAAATCCCTTTCAGTCTAAAAACTATTTCCTGGTGCATTCATACTTTCCTGATTAAAAGAAGAGAGTCCTCGCTTTTCCTCAGATCTTCCAGATACCTGGAATCAGTGAAAACCAGGTACAGTTTTCTCTTTACTCAAAACATAACTCAGAGCTGCTTTTCTCACCTTATATTTTACTCTTCCATGAGAAACATAACTACACGCTAATACTCAAAAAACTTCCCGAAAGTTTTTTTGGTTCATTTGTCTTTGAGTGATCAATGTGTTGGCAGTAGTTCCACATGTGTAGGGCACAGAAATGAGAAGTAGAGTGTTTACGTTCACTTCTGTGCAGCAGAGGAACTGAGCTGCTGCCAGCTCTTGGAAATAGCTGCAGAAATAGTTGCGATAGACATTACGTGTTGCTCGTATTCCTTTGACTTGCAGAAACTAGATGGCTGCTGGCACGGGGACATAGCGCTGCTGATGCTGACTGCTGTCATGGGAAATAGTTCGTCTCCCTTTTGAGCTCCCTGGGTATTACAAATGATAGTTCAGAAACCCCCGCTCAGTGCCAACCGTGAGAAACTACGGGTTGTAATGCTCAGCCTGTGAGCATGACAGTGAGTATCTCTTTATGGCACAGTTAAAATATTTTGCAGATGAAGTCCCATCTAATGGTGCCACATTGTAGAAGGGACAAATCTTACAGCAAACACCACCCCACTGCTGCATGCGATAGCCAGAAAGAGGGGAAGTAGTGCAGATGGCTGGGGAAGCACTTGTACAGCAACAGAAAATATTGTGTAGATACCCAGACTAACAATGACTAAATCTAGGCCAAGGCCCACCTAATTATAACGTTTTCCATGACAACGAACAAGCAGCTGACAGCTGCTGCAGGGAGCCTGCTCTGACTTGAGTAATGTTGGGTAAAGCTGAAGCTGAGAAAATAGAGAAAAGAAAGGGATAATAGCTCAACTGACCAAAGCTACATTAGTAAATATGTTTAATACTTTATTCTAAAGGTTACTGGCAAGTTTGGAGAAACTCCTATATGATAAGACTGAAAATGCCAAATTCATCATCAGGGCTGTAATTGCCAGTTTGAGCATAAGTAAATACAAAAATCATCTTGGTAGACAGTTAGTAACAAATCACAATAGATTAGGATGTGTACCATATAAAGGAAGCCAGGGCTGATAAGCTTTGGATCATTACACCAGTGTTTTATTACTTTGCTCCCTACCATACTAACCTAAAAACTTATGGATTCCTTGTAAAAAGTGTACAGGACGCAGGTATGCACGATATAATGCTGAAAGTAACAATGATAACAAATATAAGTGTATATAATAAGAAAAGGCACATCTTTGTCTAGATCCTTTAAGGCTCTAATCCTTTTGTTTTATGTTCACCATCACAATGCAGTAGCTTGAGTTTTGTTTTAGCCTGTTTGTAGGCTGTCCCTTGGTGTTCCTGCTGTGGTTGGCTTGGGAAACTGTTTGTAGACTTTGGGACCTCCTAAACTATGTGCCGTCAACACATGCAGTTCTTGTATCCTTTCTTCTTCTGGTGTTCCCACTCCCAGACATTCCCATTCATGTCTCATCCATACCAAACCTAAGCTTTTTACTGAAAATATCTACAAGTTCTGCTCTTAAAAGCTTTTGAGTTTCTCTGCAGTGGATCTTCGTGGCTCTTCATGGGGTTAATGCTTCATTTTGGATAAGAAAGGCAGCTCAGCTGACTTTAGGGATCCTCTGCCCCTTTACCTCGTTGCAAGTCACTCTTTAAGACTGAATAGTAAAGGCTGATCCCTGCCCAGGCTACAGGAGCAGGAAGCCTCTCGCAAGATGAAAGGATGTAAGGTCAACAACACCCTGCCTTGTATCAGAAATACTGTGGCCAGCAGGACTAGGGAACTGATTGTCCCCCTGTACTCGGGGGGGACATGACACACTGGTGAGGCTGTACCCCAAATACTGTGTTCAGTGTTGGGCCCCTCACTACAAGAAGGCCATTGAGTTGCTGGAGCATGTCCAGAGAAGGGCAACAAAGCTGGTGCGGGGTCTGGAGCACAAGTCTTATGAGGAGCGGCTGAGGGAAATGGGGTTGTTTAGTCTGGAGAAGAGGAGGCTGAGGGGAGACCTTATCGCTCTCTACAACTACCTGAGAGAGGGTTGTGGTGAGGTGGGTGTTGGTCTCTTCTCCCAAGTAACAAGTGATAGGATGGGAGGAAATGGCCTCAAGTTATGCCAGGGGAGGTTTAGATTGGATATTAGGAAAAATTTCTTCACTGAAAGGGTTGTCAAGCACTGGTACAGGCTGCCCAGGGAAGTGGTTGAGTCACCATCCCTGCAGGTATTTAGAAGATGTGTAGATGTGGTGCTTAGGGACGTGGCTTTAGTGGAGGACTTGGCAGTACTAGGTTAATGGTTGGACTTGGTGGTCTTATAGGTCTTTTGCAATCCAAATGATTTTAGGATTCTATAAGATCTATGGGACACAAAGTCCCAGCACAGGACCTTTAAGCTGAAGCAGACAGCCTGTTTACCCGAAGCTTTTTTATGGGAGTTATAGTTTTGTGGAAGTGGGACAAAGGCAGCTTCCCGGTGGAAATTGTCTGTTGCTCTGATAAACACAGCAGAGACCTGGCAAATGCAAGCAAAGCAGTTGATTTAAAGGTTGCTGTCATCCAGCTGTCTGAGTTTTTTATTTCTGTGCCCTTGTCTTTCAAGAGACATAATGCCAACATGCTTTGTTTTCCTTTTACCTTGCTCTGCTGCCTTCATTGCTTTTTCTTTCTTCTTTTCAGGTACTGTAAAACAAAGATAAGGTTTAAGTAAGATTTCTAGTCAGGAGTGTTGCTCCAACAGACAATGCTTCTCTTAAATACTTAAAAATTACTTTAAGGCAAATGATTTCAAAGATTTGCAACCATAAGATACATTTTTTCCCCAATATATGACTATATAATAAGTATTTTTACCTATCTTAAAAAGACAAGAGGGAAAGCAAAGAGGGAACTTTTTTCCTTCAGAAAATAAATAGCAGCATTGTCTTCTTGATCTCAGGTGGAACAGAGGCTTAACTGCAGTGCATTTCACATACCGGAGGACAAAGCAAAGCAAGCAGGTCTTTGCTTTCCCAGCCAGGTAAGGGTTCCCCACACGAGTGTGTTTTTCTGTTTGCTGCATCCCTGACATAGCAAAATACTTCTACACATTCTTAATTTTAAGCATGTAGTTATTCTCACTGAGGATAGCAGGCCACAGTCAGACTGTGTATTACAGACACCTAAACTAATCCTTGTGAATACTGCGATTTCTGTGTGCAAGAGAGAAGAGTGAACTAAACTACTTGAGCAGTACGGCTGCTAGACCTTTACTGATGAGAGGGAAAGCAGTTGCAACAGCCCAGGTTAGGATGTCTGGACATATCTAACTGATTATTTGCAAACTTTAGCTTGCACTGTTCCTAAATTTGCACAGATTGAGAAACAAGGGACAGAGATTATTTATTCATGGCTCCACACTAAGGATTAAATGATCTAAGAGGAGGAAGTGCAGGAAGGAATCCGTTCAGACTTTGCTCTCTTAGGAAACTTGCATAAATATGACTATCTTTCATGGTTTCTGAAAATTTACATGGCAGATTTGGCAATACACAAGATTCCCCATAGATTACTGAATATGTATTCCTACTAGTGTGATGCCCAGAGCCTGAAGAAGGATGACAGATCAGCAGGAGAGCACCTGAAGAGCAACACAAAGGAATTCCAGCCACTCCAGCCAGTGACAGCTTCATTGGGGGCCCAAATTAAATGCTTTTATGCAAAAGAGAGCCCCTGCAGGGCTATGATCTTACTGGCATCACAAAGATGTGGTGGGATGGCTGCTATGACTGGAACATTGGAATGGAAGGATACAGGCTCTTTAGGAAGGTCTGGCAGGGGAGACAAGGAGGGGGTGTCACCCTCTATGTCAATGACCAGCTGGAGTACATGGAGCTCCGCTCGGGGATGGACAAGGAGCCTACCGAGAGCTTATGAGCCAGGATTAAAGGGAGGGCAGGTACAAGTGATGTTATAGTAGGGGTCTCCTACAGGTCACCTGACCAGGAAGAGTGAGCAGATGAGGTCCTCTATAGGCAGCTAGGAGCAGTCTCACATTTACAAACCCCGGACCTCTTGGGGGACTTCAACCAACACAGTATCTGTTGGAGGTCCAACACAGCAGGGCATAAGCAATCCGGGAGGTTCCTGAATATAACTTTCTTCTCCAAGTGATAGAGGAGCCAATGAGGAGAGGTGCTGTGCTGGACCTGGTTCTCACCAATGAGGAGAGGCTCATGTGAATGTGAAGGGGAATGTGAAGTTCAAGGGCATCCTTGGCTGCTGTGACCATGAAATGGCAGAGTTCAAGATTCTTAGGGCGGCGGGGAGTGCACACAGCAAGCTCACTACCCTGGACTTCAGGAGAGCAGACTTGGGCCTCTTCAGGGATCTGCTCAGTATAGTACCAGGGGATAAAGCTCTGGAGGGAAGAGGAGCCCAGGAAAGTGAGTTGATATTAACTAGCAATAGAATGAGAGGAAATGGCCTCAAGTTGTGCCAGGAGAGGTTTAGATTGGATATTAGGAAAAATGTCTTTACTGAGAGAGTGGTCAAACATTGGAACAGGCTACCCAGAGAGGTGGTGGAGTCACCATCACTGGAAGTATTCAAAAACCATGTAGACATGGCACTTCAGGACATGGTTTAGTGGGTGTAGTGGTGTTGGGTTGATGGCTGGACTTGATGATCTTAAAGGTCTTTTCCAACATTAATGATTCTGTGATTCTGTGAATATTCAAGTACCACCTTCTCCAAGCTCAGGAGCGATGCATCCCAACAAAGAGGAAGTAAGTAAAAACATCAGGAGGCCTGCATGAATGAACAAGGACAAACTCAAACACAAAAAGGAACCCTACAGAGGGTGGAAGCAAGGACAGGTAGCCTAGGAGGAACACAAAGAAATTGTTTGAGCAGCCAGGAATCAGATTACAAAAGCTAAGGCCCTGACAGAATTAAAGCTGGCCAGGGGCAACAAGAAAAGCTTCTATAGGTATGTTGGTGACAAAAAGAAGACTAGGGAAAATGTGGTTCCTCTCCAGAGGGAGACCTGATTACCTGGGATATGGAGAAGACTGAGGTACTCAATGACTTTTTTGCCTCAACCTTCGCTGGCAAGGGCTCAAGCCACACCACCCAAGTCACAGAAGACAAAGGCAGGGATTGGGAGAATGAAGAACCACTCCCTGTAGGAGAAGATCAAGTTTGAGACCATCTAAGGGACCTGAAAGTGCACAAGTCCATGGGATCTGATGAGATGCATCCGCAGGTCCTGAGGGAACTGGGAGATGAAGTTGCTAAGCCACTATCCATCATATTTGAGAAGTTGTGGCAGTCCGGTGAACTTCCCACTGACTGGAAAAGGGGAAACATAACCCCTGTTTTTAAAAAGAGAAAAAGGAAGACCTGGGGAACTACAGGCCAGTCAGTCTCACTTCTGTGCTCTGCAAGATCATGGAGCAGATCCTCCTGGAAACTATGCAAAGGCACACGGAAAGTAAGGAGATGATTAGTGACAGCCAACATGGCTTCACTAAGGGCAAATCATGCCTGACAAATTTGATGTCCTTCTATGATGGGGTTACAGCATTGGTGGATAAGGGAAGAGCAACTGACACCATCTACTAGGACTTGTGCAAAGCATTCGACACTCTTCTGCATGACATCCTTGCACCTAAATTGGAGAGACATGGATTTGATGGATGGACCACTCAGAGGGATGATTGCAGTCAAATAATTGTGGTCAACAGATCAATGTCCAAGTGGATACCAGTGACAAGTGGTGTTCCTCAGGGGTCGATATTGGGACCAGTGCTGTTTAACATCTTTGTAGGTGACATGGACAGTGGGATTGAGTGCACCAGCAGCAAGTTATCCAATGACACCAAGCTGTGTGGTGCTGTCAACACCCTGGAGGGAAGGGATGCCATCCAGAGGGACCTTGACAGGTTTGAGAGGTGAAGTTCAACAAGGCCAAGTGCAAGATCTGCACATGGGTACAGGCAATCCCAAGCACAAATGCAGGCTGGGCAGAGAATGAATTGAGAATAGCCCTGAGAAGAAGCTCAACATGACCTAGCAATCAGTGCATGCAGACCAGAAAATTAACTGTATCCTGGGCTGCATCAAAAGAACTGTGGCCAGCAGGTTGAGGGAGGTGATTCTGTCCCTCTACTCCATTCTGGTGAGACCCCACCTGGAGTACTGCATCCAGCTCCGGAGTGTTCAGCACAGGAAAAACATGGACCTGTTGGAGAGGGTCCAGAGGACATCCATGAAGATGATCAGAGGGCTGGATCTCCTCTCCTATGAAGAAAAGCTGAGAGAGTTGGGATTGTTCAGCCTGGACAAGAGAAGACTCTGAGAAGACCTTATAACAGCCTTCCAGTACCTGAAGGGGTCTTAGAAGAAAGCTGGAGAGGGACTTCTTACAAGGGCCTGTAGCGATAGGACAAGGGAAAATAGATTTAAACTGAAAGAAGGTAGATATAAAGAAGGAATTCTTCACTATGAGGTTGGTGAAGCACTGGAACAGGTTGCCCAGAGAAGTTGTGCACACCTCATCCCTGGAAGTGTTCAAGGCCAGATTGCATGGGGTTTTGAACAACCTGGTCTAGTGGAAGGTGCCTCTGCTCATGGCAGGGGGTTGGAATTAGGTGATCTTCAAGGTCCCTTCCAACCCAAACTATGATTCTATATTTAGGACAACATATATATTTTCTCATCGAATTCAGTTATTCAGGGTTAAGTCTTGCAATTATGTAAACATATTCGCTTAGCTGTAAATGGCACTGTGAAACCCAGCTTTTGTAGCCAAAATTTATAACTATTATGCTGAATAAGAAGCATTGCTTTAATTTAAAAAGGTATCCTCTTACAGTGTTTGAGACAAAAAATATGGCATTAAGAAAATAGACTTCACTGTCATTGCTTTGTTTAAAAGTAGTGCAAAGTATAAACAATGAGCTTAAATGGCAGGATGTAAAGTCGATGGTGGAAAATTATTTACACCACATGACTGATAAGTATAGAAATGTCTTTCAGCTACAGTTATCAGCACAAAACATCCCCTCAGCTTGTTATTTCAACCTGTCAAATACGGAAATATTTTCAACACAATGTTTTATTACAGCACACCGTTGTAAAATAAGAGCTTGACTTTTAGAGCCAAGGTAAATACTGAGGGTCATGTTCCGTTATCATTATTTATGCTGAGAAACTCAGGGAATTCAATGAACCTATGAAGTGCCTCCAGCTGTGTTTGCTGCTCTTGTAGGAATGTCCTGGTGGTCCCTCTAGAGCTGGGCTTGCAGTCCAGGCAGCAGGGAATCCTTCTGAAGGTGCTGGGCAGGATGGCCCAAGCAGGCCAGCTCAGTTTTTAAGCTACGGCCTCTTTGTAATGTCTGCAAGTGGGCTGGAGGCCAAAAGAAGGATCTTCTGTTCCCACCAGGAAACCTTTCCTGAGATTCAGTGGAATGTCAGGTATGAACAGATGAACTGCTTCACACTGAGTGGGATGGACCAACTCACACACTTAATCACTCCCTTGCCACTTGCTCTTGTTTGTCCCAGGATGCTGTGGGTTGAGTGTGTGTTTGTGAGTAATCTCCATTAAAAAACCTCAGTACCTTATTTTATTGAAGATAATCTTCAATTTGCCTGAAAATCAAGTCTAGGCTGAAAGGATGACTGATTGGATCCACATACAAAAAAAGTGAATACTCTGTTTCTATCCAAGTACCTAACTTTGTATCGGTGTTACTGGACACAGAGAAAGCCAAAAAGGAGCAAAGTCCCTTAATATTTATTGCAGATCTCTGCTATTAACATCCATGTTACTTATGCCCAGATCAGCAGGGCTGCTTAAATCACCAATAAACTAGACACATACATGCCTAGAGGAACCTGGGCATTGAGTCTTGCCACTGAGCAAACCAGTATCACAGTGCTTCTGAAAATCTTGCTGAAGTGGTCAACATCTTGAAGAATAAGGCTATTTTAATATGCAAAAAAAGGATAGGAAAAGGGGCACTAGAAACCAGTCCCATATGCATTCCAAAATGTATTCTTAGCACCTAAAGCTGCAAAAGCAGCTCTTATGACCAAAATGAATTATTGAGAACTGTTGTTTTCTTCAAAGCATTTTTATCCCTTTTAGCTAAAACTAAAATTGTTTTGGTTTATTCAATTTCTGAAAACCAGAATACTGACAGAATAAAAAATAAAAGTATTTTCTGGTTACTGAACTGCAGGCTAGAAGATCCTTTCTGAGAAGATCAGGTTGTTAGAGTCATCAAATTCATGTGGCAGTGGTAGACCACGAGTGCAGTTATGATGAAGGAACCAGCCACCCTTGAGAAGCATTGAGGCTGCTATTTAAAAATAACAACTAACACTATTAATAGTATTCTGGCTATCAGTGCATTTGGTAATGCTACAAATGCTTCTGTGAGTGAGTGTTTGTAAAGAAGAACTTACTGAGACAGATCAGAGCTTTAGTAACTTTTGGGAACTGTCAAGTATCATCATCTGGACATGGCAGAGTACTATCTGGAAGGACAAACAGGACATTGCATTATTCCCTTTGCTTTTTGAGAAAGGAGGCGTGAACTACTTTGGTAATTCTGAGAAGTCTTTTATCATCAAGGTAATAAGTGTCATTTTAACAGTCTGTATAAACAGAAAGCCTGCACACATAGAGTCAGTGTTTGGAATAAGACTCCAAACAAGGATTTGTTTTCTTTCAATTAGAACAGGGACAAGTCTTTGGAGTAGCTCAAGATTTCATCCCTATCACTGAGCATTTTCAAAGTTCTTGCTACTTCTGAGTGGCAGCCTGAAAGATGATCTCTTTGTAAAAAATGGTACCATTGCAGGTGTTCCTGATTTGAAAAGCTGATCTTTTAGCCATATGACTTAAGTAACATGGATAGAGTATAATGTGTTATAATTTTCTCCTGAGCAGAAATCCAGCAGGCGTTAAAAAAAACCCACAACAGAACAGAAGAGAAAACCAAACCAAAACCACCAAAAAACCTTGCCTGAAATAATACAAAATAAAATCAATGCACGTAAGGGTATAGGTAGAAATTTGTCAGAGATCCATATTTTCAGTAAATTATAGTTTAAAAAAATTGATGAAGTAAATGGAATCTGGATGCCCATTTATATTTTGTCATTTCTCAGCAAAATTCTTGACAAATTGGCATGATGTAGATCAAATGGACAATTTCTATGATAATTATTTCTCTGATTCCATCATAAGCTCTTTGGAATAAAATGAGAGAGATCTTAGCATTGTTTTATGCTGAAAGTAGCCAGGAGAGCAATTCATCTGTCAAATATTTCTGCAGTCTCAATAGTTGTAGGCTACAATCAAATTTGTCAGAATATTTTTATCCCAAAAGAGTCAGGTTGCGTAACTAGCATCCACATGAGTAATATGCATTCCAAAATGTCACTGTTTTTAAAGCTATTTTGAGATGTTTGCTCAGTGTGAAGGAAAGCTAAAAGAAATCACACTGACAACAAACACTTCACTCACTGAACCCTGAGGTCAGAGGCAGGAGCTCCTCATCGTGACATCACTAATATCAAGAAATCATGAACCTAAGAAGTGTCTATTATGATTTAGGAACCATTCTGTTCTATAGAGAAATGAAAGAATTCCCTGCCATAATGGTGTTACAGAACGTTTTGTGAGAAAATGCACAAAACTTCGTATGAGCTTGACAGTTCATCGGAAGTACAAGCTAATTGGAATGGCCCAGACTTCCTTCTATGCCAGCAGATTAATATTTTTAATTACCAAAGAAGAAGATTTCATCAAAAACCTCACTTGTTTTCAAGACTGTTTGCATTCCCTCAATATGCTTACAATCTTAAAATTTGCCAACAGCTACTGAATGTTGGAAACCACATTGTACCCAGTCTAAATGGATTAATAGCAGAAAAATGGGAAATAAGTAAATAAAGAGCCGCAATAAAGAACAAAGACAGATTGAAAAGCAGTGGTTTTGTTCAGACTTAGTGAAAGGTATAGCTATTAAAGACTAGTAGAATTTGTCTGTCATCATAAAAAATTGTATAGAGAAGAAAATAACAGCATTGCTTTGTGATGCTTACTAAGAGGCAAAAGGAACAACTGTAACATTTCAATATAAATCTCATTTTTCCCTAGAGTACAGACTATGTTTGCATTTCAAAATTAAGAACATAAAGTTAAATTTAGTTCACTTGTTAACAAGTAATTTTTCAGAAATTAACAATTACTCCAGAACTAACCTCAGCTACTTCTGTTTAATGGGGACTGGTGACTAATTAAAACAAGTGTTATATACTTAAATACTGGAGAATAATTTTGGGTTCAACATTAGGCTGATCCTACGGTAAAACTAAGGTGGCTGAGACCAACATTTTCAGTTGTGAGGCTACTTTTTTCACAACAGAAGTAACAGAAATATTTTTGTTTTAAATAATGGAAACCTACAATTTCTATTCATCCTTAATGAACTATGAACTCCCTATAAAATTTTTTTAAGTGCCCCTTAATTAAATAACTCATAAGGGTTTGTTTCCATCCTGTAAAATGCTGGAGACATGATGAAGACCTATTATGTATACAAATATTTTCTTCTTATCTAAATAAATATGAAATATTGTATTCACTAGAAAGATTTAAGGTTACTTACGTCAATAAAGCATAGAGGTAAAAGCTCTGCTTTTTCAAAAACCCAGCTAATTCTCCTTTTAAACCTTACAAGTGACCTAAACACAATAACTTTTAATAAAATGGTAAATATAGTCAGTGGGAATAACAATTAAAAAGGTGTATGACAATATTTCCCGGTACTGGCCAAAGAAAACTTCAAGTTTGCAGAAAGGGGCTTAATTCTGCAAGAAACAACTGCTTCACTTCTTTTCAGACCCTGATGGACACAGGCTTGGCAGAAATGGGTTCATAGATGCTGAACTGTTGACTTCATATACATAGTACAGTGTCACAGAAGAAATAATAAATATCAGAAAGGTTTGCTTAGAGGCTTCAAGCAATAGGAGGAAGTTTTATTCAATCACCCATAGCAGCAAGACTACCTTTATTTTTGGCTTTGGTTCTGCAGAATTTGCTAAAAATGCAAAAGCTTAACTCAGCATACTTTTTTCCCCTTTAGTTTCTCTGTTTTGTCTAGTGGGAGTTATAAAGAAAACAAATGCCTAAATTACTCTAGTTTCTGTTTTGCTCAATACAATTAGCTGCAGAGCAGTAACAGAATTATGAATTTAGCCCATGAAGCAGGGAACTTAAAAACATCCAATAAAGGGAATAATGTATCAGTTTTGATTTCCCTACATTAATCTCCACAGATACGATTCTGCAACTCTTCCTCATGCTCCAGAAGAGCACTCTAGTGCCTTGCGGTTCAGCCTGACTATTTGTGTCAGTATTTGCTGATTAATCTGAATAAGGCTTCAGAGATGAAGTAAAAGAAGACACTTGAATGAGATCAGGGTATTAAAAACTGGAAATTCTCATTTCCCTGCCTTTGACTTGTGGTGGACAGCTCAGAGACCACAACTCGCAAGTCTCAGCAGTTGATACATGCAGTCCCATTTGTTGGAATGTTTGTAAAGCAAAATGGTCATTGACATGACTAAACATAGACTAAGAGTGAAGTGCAGTTTAGAGCTTGCCATCCCATTTTCCATTTGTGTCTAGGATACAACTGGCGTCCATAACATTCTTGAAGACAATTTGGAGCTAGTATCTTGCATTGTATATATGTAAAAAAATCAGACACTGACAGAAAAATTAAATATTTGCTCAACTCAAACCTAAACCCTCAAGGCTTCTCACCAGCCCCACTTCTCTGTGCCTTCAGGAAAGGAGCAACCTTTGGAGCAAGCACTGATGCTCCCACACCTCCCACCTTCTCCCAGTTCTTGTATGAAAGGAAGGCAAAACCTGTTTCACTGAACCTCCTTGTTAAACTTCCTGGACTCAGCAAAGAAAACAACTGTTCAGTCAGTGGGTTGTGCTGCAGCTGGACTGGCAAAGAAACCCTTATGGTTTGAGATAGGGTTAGAAACTAAATTTGATACAGTTGGAGAATGATGGTTTGCTAGTCTGCAGACAACCCAGGGAAAAGACACCTGTTTTCTAGAGGTGTTTTCAGATGCTGCAAGGAAGGAGCCATTACAATTTAGAAAGGTCCACTTTGTTTTACGTGTCACGCTTGTTAGCAGTTTTGTCACAAGAAGCTTTTTCATTAATAGAGTCAACAGCAGCATTCTTCCATTTCAATTTTAAAAACAGTTACACACCTTTTGACTTCAGCGTTTCCACAGATGCTGTAAAATAAAAGAAAACATTACAGGAAACAAATTTTGCACGTGCATAAAGAAGTTAAGATTGATCCTAACGCCTCTTCCCTTGGTCAATATGTT
Organism: Phaethon aethereus; assembly: GCF_964289735.1. NCBI lineage: Eukaryota > Metazoa > Chordata > Aves > Phaethontiformes > Phaethontidae > Phaethon > Phaethon aethereus. The sequence goes on from NC_138576.1 coordinate 59,599,210, forward strand.
ACCTCTCTGTGCAGAGTGGGCATTCATTTTTTTATGCAGAGGAAAACTGACACACATGTATGTTGCTTGTATGGATAGTCTTATGGCAGATGACTAATTAAACTGGAGATTAAGAGTAATTGAAAACAAGGTCAATAGGTAAATTATATGTGGAGCTTCAATAACTCCACTATTTTCAAGTAATGAGGATGATATAAAGGAGTAAAACCAGGTTTCAAAATATCAAGCATAAATGGAGGGTATGTGATAGAAATCTCCTTTTAACAATTGCAGTAATTTGGGGAAATTAAGGAATTTTTTTTTTTTTTTAGTTTGTTGAAAACCCAAAGGACAGAACTCTTCTTCTATTTATACAGGGGAAGATCCGCTTTCAAAAATCTTCATTGAACATGCATTTTTTTCAGTTTAATTTTTTAATTATTCTTCATAATTGGGTTAACTAAATCCAAATTAACTGAACTACCACATTTCTCTTTCTGCATTATTCACATCTCCATTTTGAAGTACTGTGACAGGTTTTTATGCTATGGAAAAAGACAAATTCAGTTTTCTATAAATTGACTGCCTACTGTAGGTATTTTTTCTCAGAATCTATATCTGAGAAAATAGAGTCATCTGATGAATGAGTCACCAACCTTGGCTGTAAAAGGAGTTGAAAATCTTTATGCTCTCCCAAATTTGGATAAACTGGAGAAGTAGATTCCAGTCAAGAATAAGATCATCTAGCTACAACAATAAAATACATGGGCATGGGTGCCTGGGATAAAACCAAAATAAAACAACCTGCATTTTTCCTCCCCTTCACATCTGAAGCTCCTATTTTGTGTTTTGTTCTCCATCCATTTACTGTAACCTCCAAGCAGACCCCCTTCCTCCTTGGAAAGATAAACCTTTTCAAGGCTAAAATAAAAAAATTATCACTCTTGTTGTTCTTAGCAACATTTGATCAGATCCCAGTTCCAGAAGACCAAATGGCTGCATGCCCGCTCCACAGCCACTCATTTGGTCAAGTAACTTTGATTAAACCAGAAAATCTGTATCTCTGGCTTGGCTTTTTTTGTCCCTTTACCTAATCCTGTCTTAACTTAAACCAGATAAATGAGGCTCTAAAACTTACTGTCTTTCACAGGTCTTACCATGTAGTTTTACTTCTTTCTTTGCTGTTTTGGCTGTAAAAACAAACAAACAAACAGCAAATATTGACTTCTGACATGAATTGATTTAAAACATTAGGATAGTTGAAAAGTGAGATAAAACGAGACGGATATTCACCAGTTTCCATCATTTTTTCTTTCTTGTGTTGTTCTGAAAAAGAAAAAAAATCAAGTATACTTTCTTCTTGTAATGTTTTGTTCAGTTGCCCTGGACAAGCATTTTCACGTTACTAGCAACTGTTGGAAGTGGCACATTGTTTTGGACTCTAAGTTCAAGTAAGCCCGTCCCTACTTTCATGCATGTCAAAATAAAACCTTTATAGTTGTCATCAGCCTCTTCAGTGGTTTTCATGCTGTGCCAAACAGGGTCAGATTAGCTGTTAATAATGGACACCAAAGAATTTAACTTTTATAATAAGGTGCTCAAAGGAAACTCTGGAAACGTTGTACGTTAAAATATCTGCAGTTTTTCTTCAGGATGGTCTAAGTGGAGGCCTGTGAAGCAGCTGTGTGTGCCTCTGGACACTTGTGATATGGTTCTTACCTTTCTTCACTGCAGAGACAGGGCAATAAGCAGAGCATCTAGTCCAGCTGCTGCTGCTCTACAGCCATGGGAGAAAGCTTTTTTTTACATGAAAAAATGGCTCCATGGGGTGAGCCATGCCCACAGGAGTTAACCACCAAAACAGGGTTTGGGACCTGGAGCTGAAAAGCTTCATCCACCTAAACTCTGCACCCTCTGGCAAACTATGACTGGGATTTACAGATTTTTAATGGTAGTTTCTGTAAAAGCTCTTTCCATCTCATCAGGTTGTGCTTCAAAAGTCCCTCAGAGAAGGAGCAGGTGGCCTACCAGGGGGAAGAGGGAGAGACTGAACGTGTCTCTCAGAAACCGAGTTTGTTCTACCAGCCAGGGCTGACATTCACACTACCAAAAAAATAGATGAACTTTTGCTGTCTGTAGCTCATGTCTGCATATGCTTTTAAACAGCATATGGAAAGGCTCTGCTGTGCAGGTTTGGATCCACACAGGAACATTGCCTAAATTCAAGAGTATCTGTGCTGACTGGCCACAAGATAAAGGCAGTTTCTATTAAATACATGCTCCTCACTTACTGATGAGCTTAATCTGATTATTATATTTTCTCCATGGTTATTATAAGATCCGTTTCTATTAATGCTGTGGCATACAGTTGAGGACTATTAATGTTTAAACAGTTTCTACTCTAGAATCAAGTTATAAAATTCCATGTTCAAAGTGATTCTGAATGTTGTACTCTCACTAAAAGCAAGTCTAACCTTAAAGTTGAGCTATCCATGATTTGAATAAGCAAAAAGGAACAAGAACTGCCAATAGAAAATTAAATATGTTGATCAATAACATTAATATGAATAATATTCACATTAAATCTTAATTCATAATCAATATTAACAATAAATGCACAGCGGACAACTAAAAGAGGTAGGCTCCATGCAGAGCTATGAAAATAATTGATACGAGAAAGGGCAGGCTGACCTGAAATATAAAAAAAAACCCCACAACTACTAAGTTTTAAACAAAATATGTCATTGCTTTATACTCCCACTCCCAGCAAGTTTGTATCGAGTTACACACGTAGTTCTATCTGAAACAAAATATTTATTTTAGTCTGAGTTTTTAAATCCATCTGAGGAACTGGCTTACTGATATTTTAAAGAAAAATGTGGTCTCTAAAATAAAGTTTCGCTCTGAGTTATTAAAAAAAATAATAAAATTAGATGTTTATTTGTATCAAAAATACCATCAGAATTTCATCACAATTTCAAAACTAATAACTTTCAGTCAAAATGTACACTTTAAAACATCAGGACTAGTTGACTGAAATCAGAGACCTAGCTTTAATATTGTTATATAAAGCACATTTTAATGAAATTATTGTATAACCTATACATATTTAAATTATCATAGGTACTTTGCATATGAGAGGTGAAATTCAGGTCATGTAGCAGGTTGATGTGGTCAAAACAATGAGCCAGGAATATGATTTTCCCAGTAATATGGAAAAGTGACAGAGCTAGAGAGCTAGTTGGTATTAAATAGTTTATTGCCTGAATAATGTCATATTTTTTTGATGGCATCCTGCCTTGCATGGCAACCCTAGTATAGGTCAAGGAGGAGAAATATAGAAAAAAGTGAGAGGACAGAAGTTTGGGACTCAGTAGTTTGGCTGACTCAATGAGCTTAATCATAACAACAGCTGCAGCTTTGGTTTCGTGTAAGCCCGAGTGCTCTTCAGAGTATCCAATTTCATATAGATATTTTAGGACTCATTCTGTGAAATTAGAATTTTGATTGGTTTCATGGGGTTTGCTGCTTGGTTATTGCTCAGGACAGCTTCTGGAAACTGAAGAAAATGTAATTATGACTTTAGTGGTTCTGAGGCAATTATTTTTCCCTCTCATTCTAAGATCTGTCAGTTCTTATGAGATCAGGGAACAGTATGACATTAACAACACTCAGCAAGTGTTTCTGCAAAGTATAAAATTTCCAATTTATTTAACTTTATTTCCTGTTTTTCAAAACTGTAAAAATTAAGGAAGTTCTATAGAGCTTCTTTTATAATAGTTTTACATCCAGAAATGTATTAAATAAGATCCTTTCCCATGAGAAAAATAAAAAAAATGAGTAACATAGAATTTGACATCAAGCATTTCTGGGGAAGTCTGACATGATATGAAATTTCAGGTGATTCCTGCTCTGATATTTTAATGGAATGAACTGAAACCTTTCATTACATAAGCCACAAACATCAGGAAAGTTCAGACCTAGTTCTTTCCTTTTTGCTACAAGTTATCATTGCTTGATCTCAATGTCTTTTTCTTTCCTTTTTTTTTTACTAACAGGTAATTAGTATGACACATGAAAGGATGTTGCCAACTGTAGACACAGTAGGCATTTGCCATGACATTTGTCATTCTTTTCATATTTAACCATTTTTCTATGTATATGAGACTGTACAGCATATTTTTATTCAGGAAACTTTTGCTGGTAATATATTATTTTTCTATCATGCATGGAATTGAGATTTGATTTAGATTGACATTTCACCATCTTTATAAGCTCTGATGCTTTGAACAAATGGCTTTTCTTTTTTATGAAAATTGGCAAAGTTATATATAACATACTCATAAAACCATATAAATGTATTTTTTGTTTCATTACTAGTGACATACTCCTAGACACCCCTGGAGAAGGTGGAAGACAGAAGACAATCTGAACCTGCCTCTGCAGCTCTTACCTAAGCCATACTCTTCCCTAAAGTGCACACACTGCTGAAAAGCATCTAGACTGGCACATTTGTTGTAATGCACTTTCACTTTCACTGCCAGGTTGGATAGTCACAAACTGTGACCCTCTGCCATCCACTAAGAGAGAACAATTGATATCCTGCCTTAATTTGCATAGCTATCTGTGCACATATATGTGTGTCTGTATTTGCATGTCCGTTATCTCCTAGTTCAGATAAAGCATTCATGGCCAAGAAGTGTTCAGAAAAATAAAAATTGTATATGGAAACACAAAGATTGGGAAAAGTTTAAGTAAATGGTATTTCAAGTGGATTTGCTGTTCTGTAGTATGCACCACATATTAAATAACCAGCACAATTTTGTTTTTACTCAATAGCTGCATAAAAATGGTGTTTTCTCTACTGTTGTTTAATTTTTACCACAAGTATTTCAGTGAAGTGTACTGTTGTCATATTCTGTGCAGTGTCTTGAATACTTATATCCTTAGAGAGCAGAAAGTTAACCTGGTCTTACAGTCTTGTAATCTTGGTTTTATAGGCCTGTCATTTCCCTTCCCAGACCTTCATATCATGTTGGTTAATTAAAACCAAATGAGACGGTGGTAAAGCTCTCCAAGATATCCTTTCATTAAGAATATTATGAACATAAGCAGCTAGATACAAAAAAGATTCCTTTAGTCCCTTCTGTGGAAGGGAAAGGTTGCAATATGAGCTCAGTCACATTGTTGAACCTGAGATAATCCACATGAGAAAATTTTCATCAAATGATTTTTCTGGTTCTTCTGCTGCTAGGAAGTACTTGTTCTGCTACATTTGACTGCCATTATACTTACTGGATCAACTTAGAAAAACTCACTGCCACCATACACTTTGATCTAAAGATAATGAACTGCACAAATATATTTCTTTCTGGAATAAGAACACACTAAGGAAACCCCTTACTTGGTGAGAACATGCCACACATATACCTGCTCCTCTATAAATGAACATCTTGTGAGAAGAAGGGTAACAGTTTTTCTGGTGGATTTTTGTGAAGAAAAGGAAAGCAGTCGACAGTTCTCTGTATCGGTATTTTTGTATTAAAAATCTGCTACCATGTTGGGAAATATTTGGGAAAAAACATTGTACAAAGAAAAGAAATGAAAGAGGCCTGGATGAAACACAAATGCTTTCAGTCCAATCTGTTGGGTCTGTTGCTTTTCTTCGCAGGCAGAAAGCAACGGCATCAAAACCGAGGATGGAAATCTCCACCACTGAGAAGTGTCTCGGGATCCCTGAATAAAGTAGAAGCTACCGAAAGGATTTAATGACTTTTCTGCAGAGGATTAGGGTTATTTTGTCCTCTTTCGTGATTTCGCTTAACAAAATAAATAAATAAATAATGGGGAGGCAGGAGACAGAGGTGCTGCCTCATATGCAAACGCTTGCTTTCACTAGTTTTCTTAGCTTCATTTTAATACAGCTCATTTCTTGTTTAATACAACCCCTGCATCATTTTGGGTGCATGATATGCTCAGAAAGGCATTAGGATAGACACCTGGTATTAGGATAGACACCATCAATTGGCCAAGGTCCCTAATTTTGGGTGGATGTGGTCAGTCATCACCAAAGGCAACCTAGACACTTGTGTTTTCAAAATCCTCCCGTATGACCATATATCAGTTTTGTTATCAAATTAATTATGGGGAGGAGGCAAAACTGGTCATACCTTGGTAAATCCCTTTTTATCTTTTAAAGGAGTCAATAGCTTCTGCCTCTTCCTCAGAAAAGGTGTACACAACCAAAAAAACCCATCTTGACATTAAAATAACTGTAATAGTACATGATCTTGTGTGTTATGTGGACATATTTGAATAAAGATTGCTAGAAACATTCATTGAAGTCTAGTACACCTTTTCTTACTCATCAGCAAGCTAGAAGAAAAAAAAAGAAAAAAAGAAAAGAGATGATGAAAATACATTGAGCACTGTCCCTAGGATGCGGATCTTAGAAGGTGGTGTCATTCTTAGATTTCAGATCCTTCTTTGGAGTTGATGGGATCTGTCCTCCTATACTTGAGTAGGCAGAAAGTTTATAATCTCTTTTTAGAATATCAGGTTGTATTAACTCCGAGGGAAAGCAAACAACTTCTTTCCATAAAGCTCCAGTAATATTATGTTGAAACCTAAAGACAAAGCTGTCTCGCAGAAAACTAATAGGTACTTTTTCCTCTCCAGAGCCTGAAATGCTGTTAGTTTCTGCAAAAGTTGGCATAATCAAGAGAAAAGGAACCAGCATAAGGAGGAAATGGAAAGAATGCAAGTTTCTGATATCTGTCCTGCCAGCCTTGCAAAGCTCCTCTCAGTTAGAGGAAAAACACTCCCTGAGGACTCAAATCACATGCAAATAAATCAGTTGCTCAAGTCAACACTCTTGAAGCACATAATTATGTAAATGTAGAGTATATTTGATCAGGAAAACAACACTTTCATCATTTTTCCATATGAGAAGTGGAAGGTGTGGGTCTTCTCGTTTCCCATCAGAAGGAGCAGAACCAATACACAGTGTGGGTGTATTCATAGACCACAGATGCCTAATTTCCCATTGGAATAAAAATCTTTTTCATTTAGAATCCTTAAAAAGAACATTACATTAATCCTACAATTCTGACTGGGGCACTGCCTGTGTTCAAAACTGATGTACCACCCTTGAAAAGGACTCCCTCTGAAATCCTTACACATTATGAACAAAGTCCTTGTGAAAAGATCTGTTGTTAATGCCTATCATTAGCACTAATTAACTTCACTAGTCATAAGATTTCTGGCATGGGCATTCAAGTTAAGGGTCAGGTGGCAAAAAAAGTAATTTATAAACATGTTGTGATTCTTTAATGAAGAGAGCTAGTAACTGCTAGTAGATCTTTACCTGTGAAAAAGCTTAACCTGTATTTCCTTTTTAATAGGGATCTGATGAGTACTTCCAGCCCTTTGAGAACCAAGATGACTAAACTGCCTAGGTGCAAGTGTTTCCAGTCAGTCTCCAATGAGTAAAAGGACACTCTATTGGATTTAGAAAAACACTTGTGTCGAACCATCTGTGTTTGAACCAGTAGCACCTCTAGGGAGGTATTTCTACATCACTCCAGGTGGAACTACTCAAAGGAGGGCAACAAGCAACATGACAAATTACTGAGCATGAGATCAGGTGCAGCAGTTATACACATGCTCATAGACCACAGCAAGGTGAAAATAATTCAGTTTTCTTAATAGTCTCTTACTGTGAGGCAGAATGGATCATATTACTTTGTAATCGATTTATGACAAGAGCCAACCTGCTGAGAGTGGTCATAGCTTGGATGGTTCTCAGCCATTAATACTTGTTCATGCTTTAACTTGTTCATATTTGACCTTCTTTTGACAAGAGAAGAACTTTGGTTTCAAGCTCTGTAACCCATTGAGAATATGAGTCTGGAACAGACATTTCAGAAGAGAAAGAAAACTTTGAAGTAAATACCAGTTCTAGGTCTTGCCTGTCATTAGGCAGACATGATGTGCAGATTAAGTTAGCTAATTCAGTAACAAAAAAAAATAGACCCTAAAAATTAATGTAATGAGATCCTAAAGGAATGAATTTAATTCAACGTTAATGAACTCAGGAGCTCTAACTGTAGTGCCTGACTTAGAGCTGGGTACTGATGTAGGTTAGCCCAAAGGAGTAGGGTAGAATGAGACAGTGAGCAAAAGCTTTGGTATATTTGTTCTTAGAGCACAAATTCAAGGCTCACATGGTTAAATAATTTGAAAGGCTTCTCTGGATGCCTTAGCCAGGACAAGCAACTTCTTCAGAAGGTATTTGCAGAGGCAGCATCATGAAGGAGGACGTTGACAGAAGGCACCAGAAGTGTGCAGCTCAGACAGCCGATAAAATGCTAAGAGGAGTCTACTGTAAGCATGAAATAAACCCAGCAACCACTATTTCTGAAATATGTAAGGCTCCAAACTTGGACACTCCAAGCAGCTGTTACAGGAGAGAGAAAACTAATCAGATTTTTTGTGGCACTCTGCAGGCTAAAGTGGTACTGTGCATTGGTAATGACTTCTTTTGTACTTATGATACTGGACTGCAACTTCTTAATAAAGAATCTTTCAAATCTCTAGTTCATGCAGACCTGTATGATGATGTGAGAAAATTCATATTTAAGAAACAACATAGTGAAGTATATTGTGTTTCCACTTGCTCGCTCTCTCTAAAACATAACACTGTTATATTCAAGAACATCATAAATTGTAAATGTAATATAATCGTATATGGTATAGTCCATGCTCGTGCTCCCCTGAAAATCAAGTGTCATTTTCACAATGGTCTCAATGATCAAGATGAGGCCCATTTATTCCCTTTCTAGCAAAGCAAAGGTGGTACCACTTCCAAAAGACTAATACCTGGGAAGGTAAACATATACATAATGTATGGGATAGTCTGACTTCAACAAAGCTGAAGCATGTACTTAAACGCTTTGCCAACTCAAAGCAGAGTTAAAGATACTTTGCTGAAATTGGGCCCAATTCTTGACAAAATGCACTTAAATCATGAAACAACTTCAGGGCTATGAAAGAGTGCCAGCCACCGGAAAAAAACACCTTAAAACGCCCTTTCTGTAAAGAGTGGGCACTTAAATAAGCCTTTTAGCTCTGATTTGTATTTAAATAGCATTTAATTTTGACCCTATTTTATTCTCATTGTAACTTTCATGTATTAAATAATTTCTTTTTTGTAGTTAACTTGCTCCCCCTGCCTTGCTCTTAAAGTAATGCCATTTTAGTATCAATGCAACAGTACTTTGCTGCATTGCATAGACTGGACTGTGGCATTTAATTATATCTGGTAATAAAAAAAGAAATAAGGCTCCATTTTTAGTACAAGTGTCTTCATAGTAGTACTTCACTACGATGTGAAGTATAGGAAATTATTTTAACTCTATATGATCCTGAAACAGAGGATACTGTAAGGAACATACAAATGCAACAGTAGTATGCCAGGCTATGAGACTGGGCAATTCAACATCCTAGCAAAAGTAGCAAAAATATCCTGAATTCTAGGCCATATACTGAAAAAGATTTTAAAAATTGGTGAATAAAAACTGGCCTTCAGATTAGAAAGCTTAGTGCAAAATAAGCTATTTCATGCTCCATTTAAATAAATCCTGCGTGTAAAGAATTCAAGGTTGTAAAATAAAATCTTCTAACAGTGGAAAATCCTTCCCCTTTGAGGCTGTATATTGTGACATAAGTCAAGAATTCTTTTTTCCTTTCCCACTCAGAGTTAGATAGTGATCCAGTTTACATAATCCTGCGGACAATTGAAGACCTTCCAGTCTGCGACATTTTCTCAGACTTGAGCTGGGATGCAAATGTCAGTAGGTTGGAATGATTCGTGGAGTTCATCTCCATCCACATAATAGATTCCTGCAGATATTAAGAAGCGGGTGAGTGATGGACTACTGCAATAGCAGCAAGGTTTTGGCTGCTGAGGGTACAGTGCCTTCCTGGCAGGCCGGGAGCAGTCTCAGCTGTGAGGCTTCACTAAGCCTAGGGGGAAGCCCTCTGGGACAAACAGGTGAGGACCAAGACCCACTTTCTCCTGTCCTTCTGCAGGTCGTGGGGGACTGACATCAGGTAATTTCCACCTACTGTGCAAAGGCAGGCAAGCCTGTAACTCTCCCTTTAAAGGCAGGAAGAAACAGAGAAGATAAGATGTTTAACTTCCCAAAGAGTTAAGGTGGGAAAGAGGAAGGATTATGCTAACCTGGACCGAAAAGAAAGCCTCTGTGATTCACAGAATCACAGAATCACAGAATCACTAGGTTGGAAAGGACCTTTAAGATCATCAAGTCCAACCATTAATCCAGAACCACCATGTCCCCTAAACCATGTCCTGAAGTGCCACATCCACACGTTTTTTGAACACTTCCAGGGATGGCGACTCCACCACCTCCCTGGGCAGCCTGTTCCAATGCCTGACCACCCTCTCAGTGAAGAAATTTTTCCTAATATCCAATCTAAACCTCCCCTGGCGCAACTTGAGGCCATTTCCTCTTGTCCTATCACTAGTTACTTGGGAGAAGAGACCAACACCCCCTTTCAGGTAGTTGTAGAGAGCGATAAGGTCTCCCCTCAGCCTCCTCTTCTCCAGACTAAACAACCCCAGTTCCCTCAGCCGCTCCTCATAAGACATGTGCTCCAGACCCCTCACCAGCTTCGTTGCCCTTCTCTGGACACGCTCCAGCACCTCAACATCCTTCTTGTAGTGAGGGGCCCAAAACTGAACACAGGATTCAAGGTGCGGCCTCACCAGTGCCGAGTACAGGGACACAATCACTTCCCTACTCCTGCTGGCCACACTATTCCTGATACAGGCCAGGACGCTGTTGGCCTTCTTGGCCACCTGGGCACACTGCCGGCTCATATTCAGCCGGCTGTCAACCAGCACCCCCAGGTCCCTTTCCGCCGGGCTGCTCTCCAGCCACTCCTCCCCAAGCCTGTAGCATTGCATGGGGTTGTTGTGGCCAAAGTGCAGGACCCTGCACTTGGCCTTATTAAACCTCATACAGTTGGCCTCTGCCCATCGATCCAGCCTGTCCAGATCCCTCTGCAGAGCCCTCCTACCCTCCAGCAGATCAACACTCCCACTCAGCTTGGTGTCATCTGCAAACTTACTGAGGGAGCACTCAATTCCCTCATCCAGATCATCAATGAAGATATTGAACAAGACTGGTCCCAGAACCGAGCCCTGGGGAACACCACTCGTGACCGGCCGCCAGCCGGATTTAACGCCATTCACCACAACTCTCTGGGCTCGGCCATCCAGCCAGTTCCTCACCCAGCAAAGAGTAAACCCGTCTAAGCCTCGAGCCGCCAGTTTCTCCAGGAGAATGCTGTGGGAGACGCTGTCAAAGGCTTTACTAAAGTCCAGGTAGACAACGTCCACAGCCTTTCCCTCATCCACTAGTCGGGTCACCTGGTCATAGAAGGAGATCAGGTTGGTCAAGCAGGACCTGCCTTTCATGAACCCATGCTGGCTGGGCCTGATCCTTTGGCTGTTCTGCAGATGCCCTGTGAGCACTCTCAAAACCAACCGCTCCATAATCTTCCCTGGAACAGAGGTCAGGCTGACAGGCCTGTAGTTCCCAGGATCCTCCTTCCGGCCTTTCTTGTAGACGGGTGTCACATTGGCAAGCCTCCAGTCTTCTGGGACCTCCCCTGTTAACCAGGACTGCTGATAAACGATGGAGAGTGCCTTGGCAAGCTCCTCCGCCAGCTCTCTCAGTACTCTTGGGTGGATCCCATCAGGCCCCATAGACTTGTGGGTGTCCAGGTGGCTTAGCATGTCCTTGACTGCTTCCTCCTGGATTATGAGGAGTACATTGTGCTCTCCATCCCCGTCTTCCAGCTCAGGGGGCTGAATATCCTGTGGATACCTGGAGTGGCTATTAAAGACTGAGGCGAAGAAGGCATTAAGTACCTCAGCCTTGTCCTCGTCCTTGGAGACAATGTTCCCCGCCATATCCAGTAGGGGATGGAGATTCTCCTTGCCTCTCTTTTTGTTGTTAATATATTTGTAAAAACATTTTTTATTATCCTTTACGACTGTGGCCAGACTGAGCTCTAGCTGGGCTTTTGCCTTTCTAATTTTGTCCCTGCTTGACCTAACGAGATCTTTGTACTCTTCATGAGTTGCCTTCCCCTTCTTCCAGAGGTGATAAACTCTCCTCTTTTCCCTGAGTCCCAGCAAAATCTCCCTGTTCAGAAGGACTACAGAATGATCCTGGATCTACACCCAAGGACCGTGAGCAGTGGGATTAATACATGAAAGTTTTCATTATTTTGTTTTTTATTTTGACAATAAACCCTGGGAATGGCTGTGCTCACTTTATGGAAAAGTCTGAACGGGTTAACTTCAGGGACTAAAAAACTGAACAGACTATTCCAGCTACCAGAAGAATTTTCCTGGTAATACCTTTACCACAGAAATACATGCAGAGATGCCAAGCAGAGCAGAGGCAGTATCTACTTATAAAGAGAAATTTCAGGACACACAGAGGCACTCAGACACAAGACCCTGAAGAGACTGCAGGATGGCAAACTCTACTAGGGCCATGTCCACGTACAGTGAGAGAGAAAGAAAAAGAAACACTGTTCCTCTCCTTTTTCTTTTTCCAGAAGTACTTACATGGGGGTGTGTAACATACGGTTTACACTAGATTTTTGATGTCTCTTCTCTTGGGCAATATATCTACACAAGAAGTGAACAAGGTGGACGGATGGTGCAGAGGGTGTGGTGTTGCAAGTAAAATACATCCCTGATCTGTGACTTGAGAGAGCTGACTGACTGTGAGAGACCTGAAAAAGAATCTGTGATAGTTTTGCCTGCTCCATTCTGATGGTAAATTATTCAACAGACATGTGGAATTTTATTAATCTTTTGTAACATTGGTTTAGCATTCTTTCTATGTACTTGTGTCCTACAGGTGATCGTTAAAAGACAATCAATGAGCCCAGCTCCTTAATAAACTTTCCTCTATTTCAAAGCATACCTGCTGTCCTAACTGTGTGTTATTTCTCCCTGTTAAAGTAAAATAGCACTGGTTAGACCGTATGACAAGTATAAAGATTCTTCCCTGCTGCATTTTAGCTACTGTTGTTCACCTTGAACCAAAAAATAAAACAATTTATATTAAGTAAATCCTGACCATTACCAGCAGAACCAGTAGTTCTTCCTGCACTAAGCAGAGTGATCTGAACCTCTTCAATTGATCCTCTGACCAGTTTTGTTCAGTATAGCCTGCGTTCTAATATTCTGTACTTACCTCACAAGCTCATTTCCTATACGATTTTCTATATAATGTCTTTTTTTTTTCTGCTTCTAACCTCCAGTGGAAAAATCAGAGGCATAATAAAATAGTAATAGTTCTAGCACAACTGACAGAGTCAGTTTGAGAGATTGGAGGTAGCTGACATCTGAGAGCTTAAAATTGGCTATTTGTCTGTCATACTTTCTGGGTCTGAACTAAATTTCATTGATTTTCAAGGGGGAAATTGTGCTCAAAAAGTGTTTCTGTTATGAACTCAAACGGAGCAATGAATAAGACTTTTTTTGCAAGTGTGTGGAGAGGAAGATGGGAAAAATTAGGCATTAAAAATCAGTAATTAGGCAGTTAAGTGACAGTACAAAATTTGTTAAACATACTGTAAAATTAAATTAAAAATTGCAAGGGAAATTCTAAGCTGCAATTGGGATTTAATTTTTACAGTGTTGAAAAGAGTTAGATCTGATTTTTAAATCGGGCAAATCTTCAGGGGAAAGAACTATCATTGGTGCTTAGAGAAGGTGCAGGAGCGTTGCTTGTAATGTGAGGTTATCCCGTGAGAGAGACTCACAGGCGAGCTGTTCCTGTCCCCGATCCCAGCTAAGGGAGCGTGCGGGGCTCAGTGGCATCGAGGCTCCTTGCTGCCTGCCAGGGAACCCCGTCACCCTTCTGCTAATTCGGTTCCAAACGCTCCCTGTGCCGTTTGAGCCCTGCCCTGCCCCGCACCGCCGAGCGCTTGCTTTCCTCACGGTGCCGAAGGAGACCCAGGAACCGGACCGAGCCGCGGCGCGATGGGTCCGTGCCCGCCGCTGACGCCCGGGCCGCTGCCCCGGCAGAGTTAACGACAGCTGCAGGGTGCGATACACCGCGCGGCGTGGAAGCTCGTCCCGCGTGGTGCTCAGCAGGGGCGGGGCGAAGGGGGAGGTTTCCCTCCCAGCTGCCTGTCCTGATGGCAGGATGGGGCAGGCGCTCAGCACCTACACCCTCAGCGCGGAGAAACCCTCCAGGAAACGTGCTGGGCCCAGCACACACGGCGTGCCTGGGAAAATCCTGTGAAAGAAACCTGCACCCCTCCTCAGGGAAAAAGACAGACAGGTATTTCATAAGTCTAGGTCGCTCTCCGACCTGTCCTGCTGACACAGCTGAGGAGGTGATGTGCCGTGGTGAAAGAAGAGGAAATGGCAGTGGGGCTTGGGATGGGGACATCATACAACAGTGTAACTGAAGAAGACTAGTGTCGTGAAATACCTTCACGTCTGGTCTGTCTCTTCAGAATAGCATCACTTGCATATATCTGTGAAACTATCCTGCTTTAAAACCAAATACTATGTTCCCTGGCCCAGCTTCAGATGGGTGCCGGAGAGGTAATTTTTTCCAGTTAGAGAAAACAAAATCCCTTTGAAAAACAAATAACAGATATTCACTGAGGCTGGTTTCCTAGAGCAGCCGCCAGTTTCCAGATGCAGAAGCTCTCATAGAATTCCAAATTCCATATTCACTTTCTTTGCTTTTGCTGGATAAAAATATAGAGATAAAAATAGTGTACAGTGTATTAGGCAGGCTTTTCTTCACCACTGATATTAAGACCAAGAACATATGTGATGTAGAAGAACTGGAAGATGACCAGCTGTGCTCTCAGTTTGTTCAGCCTGTTAATAGGACTAAACCTTCAGCTTCAAGCATTCTGGGGTACAGGTTGCGATGTAATAAGATATGTGGAAGAAAATGAAATATGAGATTAGATAATGTGTTTAATTTACTGTACTAATAGGCAGTAGTCTAGTTATGATGTTGCCAAACAAGCATTTTTAATATTTTGCTATGGTGAGTTATTCTGGTGCTAAATTAATTTTCAGAGAACAGTGCCATTTGGGAAGGGGAAACAAAAATGTGAAAGTCAAATGTAAAGTCAAAGCCTACCACTTTTTATCACATTTAAGGCAAACTAGACATTTAGAAATGTGTCAGAACAAACTAATTTTATTTTTCCTTAACAAGCCATGCCAGTTTTCCCCCTTTTCTTTATCTTAAGCAGAGTACTGTCATCACCACTCTTGCCAACAAGCAGACTCATTGGACTGTTTTTCAAAAATGAACACAAATATTGGATGCAAGCAGGTGGAATGAATTAATTATAAGCATATGGTTCTAACATAACGATTTCTGCAGTGCACTGTTGAGACTTCTAAGGGTTTAAGCTGTGCAGCACACTTTGGCAACAAAAATGCTTTAAGAAGTTATCAGTTACATGGATATAAATGTTTGTGGAGCCAGACTTACTGAAATGATCCAGACTGAACACCCTGCCACACACATACATTTCTAAGACTGGTTTTAGCTCTAAGCCATGGCAATGGTGTGATTTACACTGTTCTTCCGGGTGTAATAGCACAGCTGAACACAGCATCAAAAAAACACAGCATCAAACAAACACAGCAGGCAGGGACTGGGAGCATTGATGGGAAATGGTGCTTCATAGGCCAGCTTCACGTAGTACATCATATAGATGTACAATATGCCTGATGCTAGCCTATACAAACTGCAATTCCAGGCTGCAATCTCCTTTGTGGTAGAGGAAACTGAAGATGTTCTTGGCTTGCATGGATCCCTGAACAATTCCCAGTCTCCCCTACTGATGCAAGTTATTATTCCCTTGTTCGGTGGAGGTGATCACTGAGGCAGACCACCAAAAAGGTCTGAATTAGAGAAAGACAGCTAGAAAATAGTCTTAAAGAAAAAAAGAGAGGGGAGGGGAGGGGAGGGGAGGGGAGGGGAGGGGAGGGGAGGGGAGGGGAGGGGAGGGGAAGGGAAGGGAAGGGAAGGGAAGGGAAGGGAAGGGAAGGGAAGGGAAGGGAAGGGAAGGGAAGGGAAGGGAAGGGAAGGGAAGGGAAGGGAAGGGAAGGGAAGGGAAGGGAAGGGAAGGGAAGGGAAGGGAAGGGAAGGGAAGGGAAGGGAAGGGAAGGGAAGGGAAGGGAAGGGAAGGGAAGGGAAGGGAAGGGAAGGGAAGGGAAGGGAAGGGAAGGGAAGGGAAGGGAAGGGAAGGGAAGGGAAGGGAAGGGAAGGGAAGGGAAGGGAGAATCCCAGGTCCACAGAGATCCACGCAGCCACATACAGAGGGATCATCTGGAGGCAAGAAGCAGCGTGGTGTGGGCTGGCCATGGGGACAGAGGGGCCCAAACGGCTCCAACTCTGCTGCTGGAAAGCTGCCCACGCAGCGCACTCCTGTCATGCCAACACCCGGTGCGGCTCAGCAACACAGAGCCTAGAGCAGCATCAGCCACCTCACTTTAGAGTAAATAATACTATGTTTTTCTATTGATCACATTTCACATGCTGGTGGTTTTTTAAGTTAAATTAAAATGTAGTAAAACTACAAATATTCTGAATATTTAATTGTTATTCATTATACCAGGTTTTATCAAATTAATCAGAAATGTGATGTGGCATTTCTGAAGATGGCTCTGAAGCAGAACAGATCAGAAATCAATGAAAATTGGTAGATTTTTACAGTCCAGTCTGAATTAAGTTATGAATTTATGCCATTATTTTGTTTAAAAAAGTTTGCTTGTCTTTTCAGTGCATATTTATGATTATCTAAGACCTCCATTTTTGTAAAACCTACTGTGAGCCCAGCACTTTGAAAAAAGAGGTCCTCTTCTTGAAGGGCTCAAATACAGCTTGATATGGAAACTACTTTCTGTAAATATAGCTTTTTAAATCAGTTTAGATTCAGATTCTTTTTTTTGGCTCAAGCCCTGCAGAATGGCCCAAGACGGCATCTCATAGCTGCCGTGACAGAAGAAGCAATCATAACATTAGAGATCAATGCAAAATGCTTTTGTTCTTGACAAAGGTTTCACATACAAATTATCACTATAATTTAGAACAGACAAAACCCCCCCAAAACAGTAGCTTTTGTATAATCCAGCAGATGGAGCTATGATGCAACTAACTGGTTCACGAATACAAGAAATAGACTGTGAACGTTTTATTCCTTTACCTGGTGCTGCTGGATTTTTCGTGGCTGGTTTGGCTGCAGGAGCTTTTGCTGGCTCTTAAAAAAAGAGAACAAATGAAACCAATTACTACTGAGCGTTATATCTTAACAAAACCGAAATCTGAGGAAAGGCTTTCAATGTAGTACAGCCTGTAGCCATTTTTTCACTGAAGAATTAGACTAAGAGATAACTCAAAGACTAAAAGAGCAGAGTTGCCTTCAATAAACTCAAAGACATCAAGAAAATAACCAGCTGAAGGGCTAGTAAACTCTTGCTGTTAGGCACTAAATCACTTCTTTTAGCTTTTTCTGTCTAGTAGTTTTAATATCTATTGGCAAAGCAAAGCAAGTATCTAGGTGTTTAGGCATGGCCTTGCCACTCAGGCATCACCTGGGAGCCTCCGCATTCGGTTTTGCAGTTATGAGAGCAGAAGGTCCCAAACCAGCCCTGGGGCAGCTGGCGAGGCTTCGCTTCTGCAAATTCAGCAGTCTGCTTCTTGGGATCCACAGCTATTCAGGGTGGCATCCTTTCCCTGAGTCTGAATCTCACCCTGATGAGAAAGGGTGAAACTGGGATACTTCTGCAATGTACATTCACAGACACGGCTACACCAGGAATCTCTCTCCATCCTGAGGAATGGAGGAGCATTAGGAGAACAACTTCATGTTTGATCCTGCACTTGAGAGAGCGACAGCTGGGTTCTCCTAGCAGAAATGCAGGTCCTCTCAGGCTGCTTAACTGTAGTTCTGTTGTTGGTCTTTTCATGAAACATTTGCACTACCCTCTGCTTGCTGATGCAGAACATTTCCTGGCAGAATGAAGGTCCGAATGATGAAGAGTATGTGCATCCCCAAGCAGACTTGGAGAATCTCAGCCCTGGATAGAAGGACCTAATTAGCCTACTTGAGTTATTTACTCTTTACAAGTGTTCAGTTAATCGTTTTTATCCTCAGGAACTACTAAAACAGACTGTACTTAAACCAAGATAATTTAACAAATATCCATAAGCTAAACTCTACTGACTTTCATAACGGATATTTTTATATCAACTAGAAGGTCCTCTAACTTAAAATTCACATTTCCATATTGTGAGAGGAAATAATGAATCATTTTAATCACAATCTGAATTACAGAATGCCAAAAAAATGTTAGCTAATCCTTCACATCTGTCACTGTGTTATTACAAAGAAAAAGGATATGGCTAAATCAGGAATGTAATTTTGAGTTCTTCCCCTGCAGTCTTTTGAGAAGTTGATAAAAGATGCATCAGCTTGTCTTGTGAAACAGAAAGAAAACAAAATATAGTTTGCATGTGTGGGATTGTTTTGTTTCCATCCATTTAAAAGTCTGCAGCAGATAATTATATCCTAACTTAGTTATTATCACAGAACTGTAATTAGTTAGGGTGTTCACCTCTCCTTCAGGGAAATATGTAGAAGACCTTGAAGAAGAGTTTACTTTCCCGAGTGCTTGTTCTTGCAGAAGCAGCAGGAAATACAACACACATATTCTACAAGTGACTAGATGGACTTAATAAAAAACTGCAGGACTCTTGCATTTATTACCTTCCGAGCTCTCAGCTAGAGCTTGCTAGCCAGCATGACTTGTTCTTTATTTTATTTTATTTTTGGTAACATCTGTGAAAACAAATTAAGCTAGGTTTTTTTTTTTTTTTTTTTTAAAGCTACCAAGATTTTTATTTTAATTTGAAATATTTAATCAAGGAAAAAAATTTAAATGAAGGATGTTTTTGACAAAAAGCCTCTGTAATTTATTTATTTAACTTTTCAATATCACTGAAACAAAAGGGCCAAATGTTTCAATCTTTTTTTGGAAGTATGTGTTTTTTAATTTGTAATTCACAAATTATTTCAGTGCCAGTGACTCTGCATCTTTATATGACCAAGTTTCACCTGAAAATTTCAACTTGAAAATTTCACTAATGCGATGGAGGTGGGAAGTTTTGCTGTGATGGTTGCTGGCGACTTCTCCGTGAGAGGAGTCATGTGCCCAAATCGATAGATTCTTTAAGACCTGCTTGCAAACAAGCAGTTATAGGGCATTACTTGTAGAGTAAGCCCATTGAATTTTTTGTTCAATGTTTCTGTAAAATTTGAGTAGGAAACCAATGTGTAAGTTTTCTAGATTGCCAAAAGAAATCTTTTAATAAATTCCTGCAAAACTGACGGTAGCAGGGGATTCTTCTGCCATACAGGTCTTGAAAGATCATATATAGAGGCAGGAGTCTGCATTCTTTAATCATGAATTTGAATAATATTTCAAAGCCCCATAGCTTTCCTAATTTTTCTTATATGCTGTACTTTCAGAACAGAGATCTGAGCAGATGAAGTCTTGCCAGTGAAACTGTCTTACTATTTTACTGTGTTGGGGCATTGATGCTTGCAAAATCTGTAGAAAAGGAAGGTGTAAGAGTTCACTTGTTAACAATACCACATTCTTAGAGCATTTTTCAGTTATTTATACAGAAAAGCCCAGCCCCTACCTCTCTTCTGCCTCAGGAGCCTCTGCCTGAATCTGAGGTAACTAGATAGACAGGGACCTTGTTTTGCATTTCTGAAGATAAATTTGGTGGTCCTCAGCATGTCGGACTCAGTCTTCTCAACCCATTTACCAAAACTGCTGCCACTGAGAGCACATTCAGCTGAGACCTCATTTGACATTTCCTCCCCCATGAAACCTTTGTTTTTGAAGACAGTGATAGAAAAGAAGGGAAGGCAAAACTGCCAGTCACAAAGAGGAGTGTGGAATTAGAAGTAAGATAAGAATGGATTTAGAAAGTAGGAGGCAGCTGAAGTCTAAACATGTCATTTTTCAATTATAAATGGTGCAGCTACTTTCTCCTCTGTATTTTCAACAATTCAGTAACTATTATTTTGGATTATTGAAACATGCTGTTCGGAACTACATGGCATATAAAGGAGATCATAACCTATGGCACAGTAGTTTCTTACTTTTGAGTTCTTTGGACACAGCAACGTCTTTTTTATCTGAAAGATAAACACATGTGCATAAAAACATAGTTAGGAAGGATATAGGCAGATAGAAAACTGCAGTCTGTGCTTTAGAGGTGAAACAACTTATTTGCTGCAAAGTGGATTTGAATGATGCAGTGCATCAGTTCATTCCTGCTTCATGGTAAAGTTGCACTTACTTCACCTTAAGTGTAAGTGCAACAAACACTGTGTGCGTGTGGATGTTTTTTTTGGTTTCAGTATAGCAATCTGTGAGGTTCGACACGTGTTTGAGCTACCACGGCTTACATGCACTAGCCGAGCCACAGTTGCTCACCGTGTGCATATTCTCAGGTTGCAGAAGTGCAAGGAAAGATGTGCGAAGACCCTGAGAATAGAGACGTATAATGACAGGCATTATTCAGTATAGTCTTCCTACAGTTGTTGACAACTGTACAACTGAGGCCCAGTGTGGAAGGCTCCATGTAACACCTAGCCAAAACTCTGGCTGCCGTATACTTCTCACATGCCAAAACAAATGGAAAATTCATGGCTAAAGAGAAGAGAGATAATCTGAGACATCCCTCCAGTCCAGCCCAGGAGAAAGATTCTTGCTCCAAACTTTTCCCAATGTTTAAGTAAATTTGAACTAATGCATTTCTTTCATGTCTGTGACAAAGAGCACACATATGACTTACCAAAACTGAGCTAATGTGGAATAGCTTATGAACCTGAAGAAACTCAGTCATTCCTACATATGGACCATGTAAAACTAGGCAAAATCTGTCCCTGATTGATTTAAATAAAGTTAAAATAACTCAGCTATATCAAAATACAGCATGGCCAGGCAGCCTACTAGAGAGACTTAACTAAGTTGTTCAGTTTCATTTTCAGTTAGGGTGGCATTTTTGTGCTATGTTTTTTGTAGGACTTTTTTCTGATGGGTGAGAGATTTGTCATCTTTACTAAGAGATGTAAATTGGCAGAAATACTCAGTGACAGTTTCTCTCTCCATTATAATTCCTGGTGCTCTTCTACCTCAGGGCTTTTATCGGGGTACAAAAATGGTTCATTTTTATAACCACACTTTGGGCCTTGTGTACCTTTTTCACTAGTCTCACCTGTACAGGTAAGAAATGGTTCTTGGAGATCCTTGTGAGACAGGAAACAAAGATGCATAGAGTAGTGGTAGGAGTTACTCCCATGGGTGCCCATAAGGAAATGAACATCCTCTATAATAATCTATGGTATGCCTAGAATATAGGCAGGATAATGCTTATGCCCACCACATATAAATGATAAATTAATTGTGCTCTTAAACAGTAATACAAATAATACTTCAGGGCAGAAGCTGCCAAAATAAGAAGCATTCAAAACCAAGACTATCCCATTACTGATAATAATACAAAGTTGCTTCAGTTTCTGTAGCTCTCTAAATTGCTGCGAAGAAGTTGATATGAGATAAGGTAATGCAAACGACTGCCAAGGAGTTTAATAAAAAGTCTTGAAAAATTCAGGGGAAAATATGCTTCTATTTGGATGTTATGCTGCTCTGAACGGAAATGTTTCTAGGTTAATCCTCTGCTTCCACTAACTCTCTGTGAAAGCATGTTTTGCAGGCATTACTTCAAAGTATGATAATTACCACATTTAGATGAAATTAATCATGAGGCAGCTTTCAGCCACATTATCTGGCTAAGGACCCTATTGAAGCCTTCAAGAATTGCCTATTAGTTGCCAGATATGGAAATTTTAAAAGGTGTATATTGCAGCAATATGAATCATTTATCACAGTAATCTTCCATTGCTAGAGGTTATAAAAAAATAAATAAATTGACAGCATCATTTACAATAACAGACTGGTTCTAAATAAAGCTCTCAAGTTCTTTCTTTCCTTTTTTTTCCTATAAGTAATCATTTATTACAATAACATAGTTTAATATATTTTAGAGCCATAATTTATGTTAAAAGGATCAATGTGTTTTTTCATCATCTGAAATACATAATGTATAGTAAGGTCTGAGTAAATATCTGGACAATTTTTCTAGTAAGAAGATAATATAATTTAGTTTTTTGGGAGTAGGGTTGTTTGTGGTTTTGGTTTTGGGTTTTTTTGGGGGGTGGTTTTTTTTTGTTTGGTTTTTAAGAGCAGAAAAATTACAAATAGCTGATTCCAATAGCACACGATGATATGAAAATTTAAATATTTTTACTGGTAAGCTATTCTTTTCAATCCAGGGTGCCTAAAGTTTGATTTCTAAAGCCATACTTACGCATTCCAGGCTGGAATGATTTAAAGAAAATTGTCTGAGGTTTTGTAGGACCTTAAACCATGGAGGTTTCTTTGGAAGTATATAGCATTTACATCTAGGTCCCTCACTCTTGCATTAAATAAATGACCAAAGTACAAAGAACTTAACAATTGGTAGCTCTTTCAGAAGAAGGGAAAACTGATCAAGACTTCTGAAGTCCCTAAATGTAGTAACCTGTTAGGGTTTAACTTTTAAACTATGGAAGTGTGGTTGGGGAACACAGTTTATATTACATGAGGTTTTTATAACCATGATGTCTTCTTCTTAAAAACGACAGCAACAAGCTCTCTGGCCTCTCAGTGGTCTGGTTTTTCTGGTTACTTAAGAAGAGGCATTTCCAGAAGAAATGAAATTTTTTCAAATACCAGTGTTAGGCATCATATGAACATTACTCTAAACACACCTTTGCCAATCAACCTAGGAAGTATAATTTCCAGGGCTTTAGGCTATTTCCTCTTTAAAACCTTACATCTGAAGCCTGGTAACAGAAAAGGCAAGCGTACGGCATTGCAATGATGCCCACACTTCCTGGGAGCCATGTTACTTCATTAGGACCCATATAACACATGAACATCAGTCTGGGGCTCTAGCAGCCTTGACCAGCAGCACAGCCAAAAGCATGGTGACTGGCCTTGGTATTGGTGACAGAATTAGTTGATATCCAAAAACAGAGAATGCATTTTATTTTCAAGAAAAGACCCACAATCTGATGCTTCTGGTAATTTGGTGCCCAAACCGAAGCAGCCAATTTTTTCAGAAGTTGCTGAGGACCAGTTTGATAGGCAGGTCATCTTAAAGGGCTTATGTAGACCACCCAAATGCTGAGCAATCCAAAGTTTCTGGATACATCTCACAACCCTAGCCATGGGCTTTTTTGAAAGCACCTGTAACAGACTTTAACAGGCTAAGCACCACAGCTAACAAAATCATCCGTCAGCTGTGGAGGACTGTGAAGTGCCCGTTTCTTTTTACAGCTATTCTCAGGAGATATTTGAAGGCAATTGTATTCTGGTCTGTATTCTCAAAAAGCAAGCATGGTTGTACAAGATCTCCTTTTCCCAGGTGAATGAACAGGTTTTTCTTTTACTGGCTCTTGAAAAAGATTAAAGTGTAAAAAACTTTTAAAAAATATTTTATTAAAAATCACCAAATATTTAAACAAACATGATCTGACTTAGTTCTTATCCATACAGGCTAAAAGGATCAATTCTGAATTCAAACTAGCAGCTAGCACAGATGTATCCCTGTGAATCAGCAAAGCAGTACTTTTATTCTTTTGCCTCTTTTTAGCACATACCTCAATCTTTTCCTCAGGCCTCAATCAGCATCCTTTTGAAGTAAACTAGCAGTACACAGTAACTGCAAATGACATCTAAACTACACATGGGGTGAGAAAAAAAAAGTCCCTCTAAGCTTATACAGTGCCTTTCATGCCAGTGAGTCCCCAGGAGGCTGGTAATAAGCCATTAGACAAGGATGCCCCAGCGCTCTGCTACAGAGTGTGGTTGGTTGGTTTTAAACAAACTTCCAAAATGGAATATTTCAGACATTGTTCTGATGTGAATTCCAGATCTGGGGGTCACAAAACTTTTGCACCTTTTTTAGCAATGGATTTATAATGCAGTGTACATTGTACATTTGAGAACAGCAGATCTTCAGCAGTTCCATCCAACCTATAATTTTTACATATAAAAAAAGAAGTTCTAGGGAATAAATGGGTCTTAAATTGTACTCTCTTGAAAGGTTTTTCTGTGCTTTTTCTTCCTCAAAATCTCTCACCCAAATATATACAACAGTATAAAACAAATCTTAAATTAAAAGTGTTATTCAGATAACTAAATATTTCAGAGACAATATATTGATAGTTCTGCTAATGATGCACTGTTTAAAACATCTGCCTAAAACTAGTTTCACTATTGGAAGTATTATTTTATATGTTGAATCTAAAACAACCTTTCTTTTTGGAAGCTTATGAAAGAACATGATAGTAATATCAAATTTACAAACAGAAACTTATTTCAGCATCATTTGAAAATCACAGTGTCCAAATTGAACTGTAGCTAATATCTTAATCAGACATTGTGTAATCCAATAGCTAAGGTTAAGGATGTTAAAGATGCAAGGGTGGAAAGAACCAAGACCTTGGGGAATTACTAGATGCCTCTGAAAGACACGATTCACTGAATCAAAAACCAAAGAGAAATTTAAAATATTATGCAGATACTAAAGGAGGAATTCTCATCCTAAACCTCAGTTAGCACTGACTATCTACCTTCTCTTTTAGCTAATGATCACACACTAGAATGGACTTAATCAAACCCATTAATTGGCTAATGATCTACATAGACTCACAGAAAATAAGTTGCATGATGAAGATGCCTCACACAACATGATCATAGTTGACTGCAAAGAAGAATGTTTCTAATACAATTTACACAAATCTTGCATCTTTGTTTGCCTCTTACTATTTCTTTTGACTTAGGTATTCAACTCATCTTGTAATTAAAAGTAGAAGAAAAAAAGAAGGAGGAATAAAAATGAAAAGAAACTTCAAGAATCAGAGAGAACTGTGTTGAAAATTTAAATTATATTCTCCAGTGTCTTGAAGTTAAAATTGTGATGGGTCTCCAATAAAAAAAAGGTTTCTGGCTGTTATTATTGACCAAAGCACAACTGGGAGCATGCTTTGGGAACTTTGTTCTGGCTTTGCAAATGCAATACAACAGCAGAGCTTTTAAGACAATGCACCTTACAAGTATGACAGCTAATGTTCCCTTTGCTGGCCTGAGCAAGAGTTCACAAGAGTGGAAATAAAAATGATAGCAGGTGGCATCTGATGGCTGAGAATTTCCATCATGTGAATGAAAAACATAATTAAAGTTGCCTAGAGACCAGTCTCAGTACAGTCTGCTCCCAAGCTAGCAGATGTACCAGAATCTAAAAACAATTTAAGTAGCAAGATTTGCAGTTGATGTGATTTACAGTGGTAAAAGAGCAAGACACCTCACATAGCTGAGCATTATGAAGAATGAACTGCTATTGAACATATAGTAATTAAACAAACATTTTCAAACCTCTTGTTGAAATATACTCTGGTCTAGCATTTCTTTTTTCATTTACTTGGAGTTTTTGAAACTTATTTCCACAAAATGATATTGATTTCAACTAATATTCCAACATTTGGAGAAGTGTTTAATTCTGAACTTTCTTTAAGAATTTGTCGCTGTGTTGCTTTCTAATTTATACTATTTTTGATAATTCTACAGTACTTGTATGGCACTAATGAAGTAATTGTCATCTAACCAAACTTTTGTGAATATTTTTTATTTTAGTTCACTTCTGAAACAACAGATTCCCATGTATAAGGGCATTTTATCCTAGTGCCTACACTTTCTGTTGTTATGTCTTCATTTTACAATTAAAATTTAAAAATTTCATATAGGGAATTAAAACAATATTGTTTCTTCTTTTCAGCAGGCTTATAATCTAGGAAGGCCCTATAAAAACTGCTCATACTAATGTAAGATTCATTTTTTTAACATACTTTCACAAAACCCTAAAATTTGACATTGGCATAAAAAAGCTGTTCAGAAATACCAACATTTCTCCCATGTGGAAAATTCTGTGTTTGGACCAATACTTGATTTTGTTCCCCATCTTAATCACTGAGCATGATATTGCCATATGCTCTGTGACAACTACTGACAAAAACTCCTCTTGCCTTTCCAACATATAATTTCTTGGTGAGCATAAGAAAGGCATCTCAGTGCACTGGCAAGGCTGAAGACGTGCACAAGGAAAAAGCAAGGTACTGCTCCACTGCTGCTTCAGACCTGTTCCCTGACACATTTGGTGACAGCAGTAAACTCTCGGGCCAGAGTCTAAGTAGATTCCTTTGAGAATAACTTGGGACTTGTCCTTACAATCCAAATATCCACAAAGGTTTTTTTCCTGTCCCTTCTTGTTTGTTAACCAGTTAGAGGAAATTCTAGGATCTAAGTAATCTTCTTGGCTGCTTCATAAATAAAATAGTACCTAAGGAAGAGTAGTGACAGATCTAATAGCTACCCCTCCTGCAGTGAAAATGCTCAGGGAAATTTATTTGCAGAGGCCAGTAAGCCTTGAATCACAGATCACAGGTTTTGTGTTTAAACCTCTCCAGGCTCTAGGACACCAAGTGAGGAGAAGCTGCAGGTGACGTTACTATTGCTAGGTGAAAAGGGGAGGAAGTGGAACTTCTGGAAGGTAAAATAAAATTTCATCAAGCAGATTGGATTATAAGAAAAAATTCTCAAAAGGTACTGCTAACCAGTGTGGGATATGAAGGGGCTTGAAGAGTTTAGGACTATGAAAAACTAGCTGACTATTTAACTAACTAACAAACATCCTTCTGTTGTTGATTGCAATAGAAAATTGGTGATAGTACTCTAAAATTTCAACAGATTGTTTTCCACTGAAGCAGGAAAAATATTCAAGCCTGCCGTTCTGCTCTCTGTGGAGGGTGCCCTTTCTCCTTACCATCATCTCTATTTCCTCCCCACTTGCAGTAGCAGGCTTTTTGACAACGTCTTAATTTCCCTGGTGTCTCCAAGTCCCTTCCAATCACTAGCCCCCCGCTACTGTCTGCTCACACCGCTATGTCCATCGCCATGTACAAGGGAGCTCTATATTCTGTGCAGCCACCGAGTGCCTGCAAGGCGTGAGCAGCATGGTGTCAGAGGCATGTAGCAGCCCAAAGCCCACAGAGCTTTCCAGAAAGTTGTGTGGCAATGCACATGGCTGAAATACTGAATGTTACCTCAAACAGATTTCCCAAGGTCATTACAAAAGTTCACTCAACAGAGTAAAAAATAAAGCAAATAGAGAGGGATGTGAGCAAACAAGTGATTCAGCTACACTTGTAGTAAGAAACAGCCTGCACTTTGGGAACAGCTAATTTCAACTGTACCAGTGATTCATGGTTCTACTAATTAGTGATTTCTCCTTTCTACTTTGTAATTTCTGAAATGGATTCATCCTCCCCCACTGCAGAGCAGGTGGAAACCTGTTCCATTGCCTTCTGCATTCATCAGGAATGGTTTAAAAAAGTAAAACTCTGTAACACTATGTGAGATCAGTCATCCACACACAGGAAACTGTAAGTGCAGTTAAATTACACAAGCTGCAGTCATTTAGGGAAAAGGTAATGCTTCTTGTGTAGCAAATGCAGGTAATAACATCAATTCCTAAAATTTAAGAATCAGATCTTTTCCTGGAATAAACTGTCATTTGAATTACTGCAAATATTATAGCTGCTGAAGATTTTCTTCAGCATTTTTTACCTTTTCTTGAAAGAGCATGGGGGATATACTCTCTCTACACTTTTCGTAAGAAAGCTCAGTACCAATATTTTTTGAATTATTCACAAGAAGATTTTTTTTAAGTCAGAAGAGGCTTTGTTAAGTGTATGTATCTTATGTATCCTTGTAATAACTCTTTCTGTACTTCTCAAAACATTTCACTTCCTTTCTGTCGGATAGATGGATGTACAGATGGTATCTGTAGACACCACTATGATGAAGATATTTTTTGTACTTCTGAACATAGATGCAGTCAGCATTCTCACTCTGTTAAAAGGAAGATCTTGATGAACGTAATGTCCGTCCGTTCATCTTTATAGGTGACACGCTACTCTAATTACATTCTTGTAAGTGAAGCAAAATCTATGAGAAAGCAACTTCATGCAGAATCAAGCTAAAAATCAATGCCCTTATAATGAGAGTTATGTATGGCTCTTCCGCTTAAGAACATCTGCCCGTTCTATTATCCTAATCGTTCAATAACACTTCATCTGACTTAGTCTCTCAGAGTTACGTATAGCAAAGCCACAAAGTTGGCTCTGCTTCTTGAAAAACAGATCAAAAGAACAAGCATGGCCATTGGGAACATTTACTGAAAGGTTAAACAGTTGTAACTAAGAGTAAAGTGTAAAGGATGACCTATTATAAGTCAGGAATACTTTTGGTCTAAGAACCTTTCTAGGGGAAAGGCATCCAAAAGACTGAATTATACCTTCAAATAAGTGACATGAAAGTCTTTATGTGTTCATTAAAACTTAGTAAAAGATTTTTAAAACTTCATTTCAAGGTCAAGGCAAAATTTACTTTCTCTTTTTAAGTGTAAAACAAAACAAAAGAAGTAAAATCAGCCTGCTCCAAAACTAGGAAGATTCCTACTGACTTCATGTAGCTGTGGTGTCCACTGAGGGACAGCAGAAAATAGATAGCACTGTGTAGGTATGTCATTGCAACCTGCCTGATGTGTCTGTGCATGGATGTTTCACATAGAAAAATTATCCTAAATATCAGGCCTGCTGACTCAGATGTACATCTTAGTTTGAGGGCACAGAACTGTTTTCCTTCATTAAAAAGATTAACTTTGTGTTGTTCGAGGCGTAGGCATATTCTAATCCTGTTATTTCTGGATGTGACTGGAAAAATAAACATTACATTAATCCCCAGACCAACATAAACAGGTTTGATGCAATAAATTAAATTCTTTAATTAAAGTTATGCCACCCAGCTGCTTGCACAGCACAGGTACTTCATTCTAAGTATCTGAAAGTCCAAAGGCAAACTGATTATTTGGTTACCTGTGTGGTCTTTAGATTGAACATGTATCACCTTCAAGCTTGATTATTTCTGGGATCACATATCCTCAGAAGTTTCTTTACAAGGCTGACAATGCAACATCAGAAGACATTGCCTGTCAGACATGAAAATGATGACTCTGCTTTGCTCAAGGAAGATTCTTTTCCCAGATCATCAAAAAGTGAGTTTGTAGTGCAAGTGCAAGCCTCCTTCCTTTTCTCTGCATTTATTGGAGACCGACATTTCTAATTCTTTGCCAACCAGATTTTACCACCATCATTCACCATTTGCCTTCCTTACATCACTCCCTGTTCTGTGCAGTCAAAGATGGGAAAGAACAGACACAATGAATCGGGTCTGGGCTGAGCAATACCCAGCGTAGCCTTGAAAGCGCTCAACTCACAATAGGTAGCAAAGGGGTCACTGAAAGGTGCTTAAAACTTATTCATCTGATGCTAACATTTCATGGACAGAGCAGGCACCTCAGACAGTGAATATTCACACTCTTCACTTCTCGAGCTTTTTTTTCACAACACGTGGAGGTAGGCAAGGATGGGAAGGGAGACAGAGTTTCCTCTAAAGCCGATTTCATACTAAATGAAAGAGGAGGTCAGTCTTCCACCTCAAAGTTGCCCCATAAGTCGCAGTGGAGGGTCAGTCTTATGTCGAGCCAGTTTTTACTGTGAGGTGAGGGAGAGACAAGGGGAAGGCAGAAAAAACTTGTTTTTAAGTCTTTACCTTTTTGTATTTCACCTCATTTTAGCTCTTGAACACTGAACCCTAGCCATGTCCTGGAAGGACATGAGTGTTTGGTCTTGGTATAAATAACTACCATTCACAGCTGAAGAACTTTTTTGATAGACAACAAGGGACAATATTTTCAGAAGCACAACAGTGATGTGGCAGCCTTTGTATTTTTTTCAAAAACAGTAGAGGTGTTTAGGTGCTCGGTTCTCACGGAAAATCAATGGGAGTTATGTGCCTTGCCTATTCTGACGTGCTTGTGAATCCCACCAGGTGCCATGCTACATGTTTAGGCACCTAAATATCGTTGACATCATGTTGTCAGTCATTGCCAACAATGGAGCATAGAATTCAAAGTCCACTGAGTGCTGAAACTTTCATTGTAGGACATATTTGAGCTGCCTTTTGTCTTCTTTCAGGAGCAGACTCCCTTAGCGGCCAGTCACATGGAGACCATGAGAATTGTTTTTCTGCTGTGCTTGCATCTCTATTCTGCTGGATTTTTGCCTTGTCCCTCACTGTGACCCAATTTTTATTCTTCTTTTTTATATGTTTGTAGAGATACAATTTGAGTTTTACTAAATAGCCATATCTGTGTCTCTTGATGATTTCTGGAAATATCAATTAGAAAACCAGGCTTTCTTATTCTCCATGGAAGACTGAATCTCCATCGGGGATGGAGAGCACAATGTACTCCTCACAATCCAGGAGGAAGCAGTCAAGGACATGCTAAGCCACCTGGACACCCACAAGTCTATGGGGCCTGATGGGATCCACCCAAGAGTACTGAGAGAGCTGGCGGAGGAGCTTGCCAAGCCACTCTCCATCGTTTATCAGCAGTCCTGGTTAACAGGGGAGGTCCCAGAAGACTGGAGGCTTGCCAATGTGACACCCGTCTACAAGAAAGGCCGGAAGGAGGATCCTGGGAACTACAGGCCTGTCAGCCTGACCTCTGTTCCAGGGAAGATTATGGAGCGGTTGGTTGTGAGAGTGCTCACAGGGCATCTGCAGAACAGCCAAAGGATCAGGCCCAGCCAGCATGGGTTCATGAAAGGCAGGTCCTGCTTGACCAACCTGATCTCCTTCTATGACCAGGTGACCCGCCTAGTGGATGAGGGAAAGGCTGTGGACGTTGTCTACCTGGACTTTAGTAAAGCCTTTGACAGCGTCTCCCACAGCATTCTCCTGGAGAAACTGGCGGCTCGAGGCTTAGACGGGTTTACTCTTCGTTGGGTGAGGAACTGGCTGGATGGCCGAGCCCAGAGAGTTGTGGTGAATGGCGTTAAATCCGGCTGGCGGCCGGTCACGAGTGGTGCTCCCCAGGGCTCGGTTCTGGGACCAGTCTTGTTCAATATCTTTATAGATGATCTGGATGAGGGAATCGAGTGCTCCCTCAGTAAGTTTGCAGATGACACCAAGCTGAGTGGGAGTGTTGATCTGCTGGAGGGTAGGAGGGCTCTGCAGAGGGATCTGGACAGGCTGGATCGATGGGCAGAGGCCAACTGTATGAGGTTTAATAAGGCCAAGTGCAGGGTCCTGCACTTTGGCCACAACAACCCCATGCAATGCTACAGGCTTGGGGAGGAGTGGCT
The DNA here is from genome assembly GCF_964289735.1 of Phaethon aethereus. Lineage (NCBI taxonomy): Eukaryota > Metazoa > Chordata > Aves > Phaethontiformes > Phaethontidae > Phaethon > Phaethon aethereus. The sequence goes on from NC_138576.1 coordinate 59,630,740, forward strand.
GGAGAGCAGCCCGGCGGAAAGGGACCTGGGGGTGCTGGTTGACAGCCGGCTGAATATGAGCCGGCAGTGTGCCCAGGTGGCCAAGAAGGCCAACAGCGTCCTGGCCTGTATCAGGAATAGTGTGGCCAGCAGGAGCAGGGAAGTGATTGTGCCCCTGTACTCGGCACTGGTGAGGCCGCACCTTGAATACTGCGTTCAGTTTTGGGCCCCTCACTACAAGAAGGATGTTGAGGTGCTGGAGCGCGTCCAGAGAAGGGCAACGAAGCTGGTGAGGGGTCTGGAGCACATGTCTTATGAGGAGCGGCTGAGGGAACTGGGGTTGTTTAGTCTGGAGAAGAGGAGGCTGAGGGGAGACCTTATCGCTCTCTACAACTACCTGAAAGGGGGTTGTGGCGATGAGGGTGTTGGTCTCTTCTCCCAAGTAACTAGCGATAGGACAAGAGCAAATGGCCTCAAGTTGCGCCAGGGGAGGTTTAGATTGGATATTAGGAAAAATTTCTTCACTGAGAGGGTGGTCAGGCATTGGAACAGGCTTCCCAGGGAGGTGGTGGAGTCGCCATCCCTGGAAGTGTTCAAAAAACGTGTGGATGTGGCGCTTCAGGACATGGTTTAGGGGACATGGTGGTTCTGGATTAATGGTTGGACTTGATGATCTTAAAGGTCCTTTCCAACCTAGTGATTCTGTGATTCTGTGATTCTGTGAATACTTAGACGATGACTACCAGTAATATGTTCAGCTTACAAAGGCTTGTAAAAACAACACAGAAAGGAATTTCCGTTTTTCCAACGAACCTGCAAGAGAGTTGTCTCCAGCTGCATTCCTGCACTGACTCTCCACTGCATTCTCTTTTAGCTTATCATGTGTATCTCTGAGGATAGAGCTCCATGATGTTCAAGGCTGGAACACGCCAGCAAGTTATCTAGTCTGAGGCTTGCTTTGTTCTCAGAGACTCCTATATTTCAACCAGGCACCTTTTTGGCTGATGTGTATCTTCCATTAGGTAAACAATCATCTTCTGCAGATGTCAGGGAAAGAAATACCCACCCTTCGCTGTGGTATTTTATCACTCTTAGTGTTAAGAACATGTATCTCATTTTCAGTCTGGATTCAGTTAACTTCAGCCCCCAGTCATTCATTCTTGTTAAACTCTTCCTACTAGATTAAAGGGAGCTGTATTAACCAGCATCTTTTTTTCTGTGAAGGTACTTAGTATCCACAATAACACAGTCACCTCTTTCTGAAGAGGTGAACAGAATACTCTATCCCTCTCTGTCAAGAATATCCTTAGTTTGTAAATAACTTGAGTGACTTTTTTCTGTTCTTTCTCCAATTTGGACACCATATCGACTTGCACGTTCCAGTTTCTCCAGTACCTTGTAGACAGGTGATGTATGGCCATGGCCTGCGTTCACTGTTGCAAGGTTTATAATTTCACTGCTGTATGAAAAAATATCAACCTCAACTTGTCATTCACCTTGCCAGTTTTAAAGCTACTTTCCAGATGTAAATGTCAGTGACAATATAACACATGAGGCAGCAGGGAATTGGGCCCTGAGGTTAGAGAGACTATATTTGGGTGTCACAAGAGAATATAACTCTGAGTAATGGGATAAAATTAAGGAAGGGAAAATTTAGGCAGACTGGAATGAAATACTTCTTAACTGTGAGATCTATTAGGTTGTAGAATAATCTTCTGTGGGAATTGATGGAGGCCTAGTTATTTCAGACGTTTAAAACTAAACTGGATAAAACACTTGAAGATATTCTGTAAGGAATTATCCTGCAGTGCCAGAGGGAAGGATTAGATGACCTAGTAGTTCATTTTCATCTCCACTTTCTGTGATTTTGGTATACAAAGCCTCACAAACAGGAAATTGTTAGCAAAGTCAAGAGTCGCCACTAAACCCTGTCTGTGTCAGAGAAAGAAGAGTGAATTAACATCACCTGCTGGTAACTATGGAGGAATCCTAATCCAGCATTTCTGTGGGTTAGTAAATACAACCAGTACTGTGGGCTGGGTGCATGGCTTATGTCTGAAAGCAGAAGCCTTTACTAAATGCAAAAATGTCAGGAAACAGCAGGTGAGTTATGAAGAGGATCCAGGAGAGGAGGAGTAGGAAAGAAGAAATCAGGATGGGCCTGACATGCATAATAGTGTCATGAGCAAGTTATTAGTCAGGAATGAATCAGCCTGTAGTACAGGAGATGAAACCTGAAGCTCCAGTCAGCCAGCTGGGAAACCAGATGTTTTTTATAGGCTTTAGTGTATGGACATTAATTCATATAATGATATTACCAATTGAAATTGTAGTTAAGATGACGCCAGAGCCAGGGTCTTCACTAAGGGTTGTACAAACACACAGCAAGCCAAGCCATGGCCTCTGCAGAAATGTACAGGTCAGTGAACAGTCTGGCAGAGAAAGCTGTCAAGAGAATATTGATAAGTAATACCCTAGAGAAGGATCACAGCATTCTAAGGTCCATAACTTGATCTTCCTTTTTTTGTCTATGGGCTTTATCATCATTTGTTCCTAAATTTGCTCTCAATTCCTAACACACTGTGCACCCTCAATTATTGCTTTCATACATTCATTGTGTCTGCACGAAGAATCACTAGGCAACTCACTGCTTATTATTTCTGTTACTTAATTTTTACATTTGTCTTTCCTCCTAATCTTTCTAAACCTAGCTGCAAATAAATACGAATTATATTCATAATAATGTAGTTCCTAAGTAGTGCCTGTACTGGGTCTGGCTGGGATGGAGTTAATTTTCTTCATAGCAGCCTGTACAGTGCTGTCTTTTGGATTTGTGGCTCAAACATTGATAACACAACAGTGTTTTGGCTATCGCTGAACAGTGCTTGCACAGCATGAAGGCTTTCTTTTTTTCCCACTCTGCCTGCTCCCACCAAGCTGGAAAGAGGTTCAGAGGGGACACAGCTGGGACAGCTGACCCAAATTTGCCAAAGGGGTATTGCCTACCATATAATGTCACACTCGGCAATAAAGCTGGGGGTAGAGGAAAGAACAGGAGGGAGGATGTCTTCCAAGGTGGCCACTGCTCAGAGACTAGCTAGACATTGGTCTGCTTGTGGGAGGTGGTGAGTGATTGCCATTGCATCACTTGTTTTTTTCCTCTTTCCTTTGCCTGTTAAGCTGTCTTTGCCTCAACCCACAAGTTTTCTCACTTTTGCTCTCCCTATTCTCTCCCCTATCCTGTTGGTGAGCGGGGAGTGCGTGAGTGGCTGAGTGGGTGTTTAGCTGCTGACCAGAGTCAACTCACTACAGTGCCATTTCTTCATTAATAAAAAAAAAGTTAAACAGAAACAATCAGACAGGGTTCTACACCTCAAAACTCCTACCTTCTACATGTGGTAGCAACCACTCTGAGAATAGGCCTGGCCAATCCAAAATGCACAATAACACATATACTTGCACCCAAGTTCCCCACCACTGAAGTTTTTACCTTTTCCTCATGCTTTGTCTAATAAGCCACCAGAAAATTCATTCATAAACACGTTTTGTTTTCTGTATGTGACCAGCCACTTTCAAAATACGTTGGGCTCTCTTGGTCTGGCTTCACAACTCCATTTTGCCCTTGTAAGCAGCCTAAATTGAGATAGCCCGTGCACATCACTGACCCTTGCAGATCTGACATCAAAGTTCTTCTGAAAGCACCCACCACCCTCCCATCTGCTGACATCTATCCTGTGACATCTATCACATTAGGGAACATGAGACACATGGCAGTGCCCAAGCTGGGCTGCTGAAAGCTGTCAGCACTTCAGTTATTTCCTAGCTGGAAATACTTCTGGGAGTGAGCAGGGCAGAGTGAGGAGTTTCAAACCCAGCTCTTGAGAGACGACAGAGATGTCTGCCTACAAATATGTGCAAGGATAACCCTTTTGCTCATCAGAAAAAATCTGGTATCAAAATTTGTATCCCAAATGAAAATGTTCAATCCATTGCAGATGGATCCACCCAAAGTATTTCAGGCAGCGTGGTGTGCATTTACTCCTCTAGATCAGTGGATATGCCAAACATGTTTTTTCCTAAGTATAAACTTACATCATAAACTATATTTTAATTAGTTTTTACTTTTCTGGCAGTGCTAAAACTACTGTCATTCCCAAACGTTTCTTCTGACAATGGTGTCACATTTAGATGAAATTCTAACATCTTTCTAGCATGAAAGCAATAGGATAAGGACCTTGGGGAAATAAGTAATATATACATCATTTGATCAACAAACCCTTTAAATAGCCACATTTGAAAGCAAAAAAAAAGCCCTGGGAATAGAACAAGAAAGAAAAAGATAATTGGCCACCAGGTGTCAGTAGTTGTTCTCTTATCGTAATAGAAGGCTTAATAAAAGTCTTAGGAAGACTGCAAGGGTAATGTTAAGCCAAGGAAGGCATAAAATTAAATGGATTTTTTCTTATTGTTCAGACCAGGAGTTTAAGAATGATCAGAGGAATTTTGTTTTCCTGTCTATATAGAGCACAATAACAAAGAACACACTGTTGTCCTATAAGATGGTTTTTTTCCCTCCATTTCCTATTAAATCATTGCTTTTTTACAGATTGCAAAGATTGGTCTTTAAAACAAAGAAAGTACAGCTGATGAAAATGCATCTGTGGCCAACTGATTTAAAAAAATCACTGGGACATGGGAGGTCTTCTTTGCTCTTCACCCGACCACATCCACTCTGCTCTGCCTACCTAGTACTGTAACATCCCTCCTCCAAAGTGTGATTAAACATAGACTTTCCCCCAGATACCCGATCTCACTGGATGACAGGGTGGCAGGAGCAACCTGGATAACCTGGTTCTATGGCAGTCATAAGATAATGTTTTCAATTTTTACATCTGGCATCACCTTTTGGTTTATTTTTTCATGACTGCAAAGCGAGTTTTCTTGATTGTTACAGTGACATCATTAAAATGTACCTCAGGGTTTGTAACTTTAAACCACCAGATACTTTTCCTATTCAGGAGGCAAAGATTTACTTTGGTAGCCGGAGAGACATCACCACTCCCCTCCTCTGCTAACAGTCCCTGGTGTGAAACATGTGACACTGGTACCATGAGCCACAGATGCACCCACAGCACGGCGTGTGCAACCGCTGCAACCTGGCTCCCTGAATTAGATAGGGGTTGCCATGGTCCTTAATAAAGTCTTGGATCCTACGTTGGGAGCATGCAAGTACCAACAAAACAACATACAAGTCAGATCATGCTTCCTGCTCTGGAGCGAGTGGATCTGCACACCAAGAGCTTGACTTGCTTTATCTCTGCTAAGCAGAACTACTCAGTGGGATACCTGGGTTTGACACCCTAGGATTCTTGAACACTTGTCCATCAGATCAACCTTATGTTTTTAAGCAAAAACATTTTCTTCCTAAACATCATTTGCATTGGTTGGTGGCCCTGGTTTTTCATTTGGGAAATAATGAAAATTTATAAAATTTTGAGATCTTTAATCCATTGGTTTGGCGTTCAGAAAGATGCATATTATAAACCTCATGGACAACTGGCCTGGGTGACAGCTCTATACCTGAATTTCCCTGTGCGGAAAGTAGGTGAAAAGGCACTGAATACCCTTGTAAAGTGGTTCTAAGATTTAGGATCAAAAAATGCTGCAAGAGACCTAGGTATTTTTATTACTGTTATTATTTGAAATTATGCAACAATAACAGGAATGCAAGATCATCAATGACAACTGAGCAGAGCTTTAGTTATGAAATGGTGTGATGATCCAGGCTGACATTTTCACTGCTTTATAAGATCATTTATTACCTAAGTTATTTGTTGTGAGAACCAAAACAAAGTGTGAATTTGCAGCGATCGAAGTTAAAGACGAACATCATGAATTTTCAGGAAAGCTGATATAAGAAAGAGCAGAGAAGGTCCAGACTGTTGAGACTCTGAGAAAGGGACCATCAGGAAACACTCTGCAAGCAAACTATGAGTACCTGAAAACACCAATCTCTTCATATTCATTGTCACGTAGGGCTGGGCACCAAAGCTTTAACAGAGAGGGTCCCCTTCTCAGTCAGATTGCAGGCTGGACCACTCCGAGCTGATGTGTCCCAACGACCAGGAGCTTTGGGAGAACCTGGCAAAGGTTTGTCTCCACCAAGCCTCAGCAAGTCCCTTCACAGGGATTTGGAGTTGCAGCTTCTTCTTTATCCAGAGTAGTGCTGGATAGTTTTTTGTAAAATGTTTTGAAGTGTAACTGTGCCAGACCCTTGCATCTGACAATTATGTTTGTTTAAGCAAGACCTCTGAGTTTGTAACAATGGAATTATCTATTTTTCAGGACAATTAACACAATGTTTTTGTATGAGCTGAAGGTCAGAAGATTAATGTGGTTTTATCTACAGTGCATTTTTAAAAACTAATTAAGAATCATGCAGTTCATTCTGTACTAAAGACTGGGAACGTTTCACATGAGATGACTCTTGCTCCTCTGCAGCAGCAGAAAGAGAGGGAGAGAGAGCGGAATGGAGGAAGAGCAGAACGGAGAAAGAGTGAGCTGGCATGCAAACAAACAGACACATCACAGGGATGCAGCTAATGGAGAGCAATAAAAAACTCCGTTCTGGTAACACGAGAGATAAAATCGTCTCCTGGACAAAAGGGCTAATCTAAAATATTAATCAGCAAAAATATTCAGTGTTTGCAATCACAAGCATTCCTTGTTAGAGGAAGAGAGGTGGAGAGGAACAGAGGGAAGTGCTGCTCTCGGAGCATTATTCGGGAGATGTTTTTATCACCTAGTGCTTACGGAGCATCTCCTCGTCTCTCTCTCCCATGCCTGACAGCCTGTACACACCACCATTCCTCTGTGGGGAAAGCCTGGTTAACTGGCCTCCTGTCAGAGGTGAGTCTTCTCCTGGGAGGTGGTACGTGAGGGTGAGGAGCAGAGGTGGGACGGGGGTGCCAGGCAGCCAGCTCCTGGCAGGAGGGGCTGCGGGCTGGCGCGGGGACGGGCGCGGGCGGCGGTGAGGAGGCAGCATGCCCCGCATCACCTCGGCTTCAGGGGGTGCAAAGCTTGGGGGAAGCAAAATGAGACACAAAATCGGAGGCAGCCAGAGGTAACGCAGGGATTTGAAAACCAGGGCGAGGAGTTTATTTTTAATGCAGTGGCCTCTGCCTAGCCTTTTAATGGGGAAAGGTAAGAAAATTGGAAGCTGTTCCTACACTCTTGCTTTTGGATGCTTATCTGCGCTGCTGATTCCAGCGCTCTGAGGTTCGTTTGCGGTGTCTGCCCAAAGCATGTAAATACTATCAGATGTCGAAGTGCCTCATTTCAAAACTGGGCTATGCACCACTATTCTGTTGATCAAATGTGGCAATTATTTCAGGCTTAAAACCTTTTAGGGATAACAATAGGTGCTGCCAATCAAAGCCAGAAAGTACACATGCATTTAAAGAGCAAGCTGAATGAGGAATAACAGCAACATGTGTAGCTAGAATATATTATGGATTACCATCCTCTTACACAAAGGCTAGTAAACTCTTGAAAATGCAGCAACCTACAGAGTTAATAAAAGGGACAGAAATGTGCAGATGTCTCGGTTTGTCTAATTTGTGTCTTTCTAGCATTGGTAGGATGATTCACTGGATTTAGCAACAGCTTGTGAAGACGAGCATATTAATAACTTTATGCTGCAGCTCTTCCATAAAATGTAATCTTTTACAATTCTGTATTCTCAAATGAAATACAAGCTTAGAACCGGAATAAAATTAGGAAAGATATTTGAATTGTCAGCTTATTTTCTTTTTAAATCTGTGTTTATATGTTTAAATATGCAACTTAACTTGGAAAAGAGTACTCCCTTTCATCCCCATCCCTTCCCCAGAGTGCCACTCCCTACTATAAAAGACTGAAGCATATTTAAATACGGGGGGTACCAGGATAGTACTCTAAGGCATTCTGTCTCATTCTGTGTATTTTTATATTGTACTAAACATAAATTAACATTTTTCTTCCCATCCACAAACACTTGAATAGTAAAGCTTCTGTAGACCGTTTACGACTCAATGACAAAGCGGCCAGTTGCATATTGAAATTTGCATGTGTAAGCCATGAAGTTAGTAAACATTGGGACATCTATCCTTTCAGCTTTTGATAAAGTTCAACGGATTTGAATAATTAGGTAACAGAGCACAAGGGTTGCCTTGAGGACGTAGTAACTATAGCCCTGAATCTTTCAGTCCTATTTTAAACCTTTCTCCATGGTTTTAGGCATTACTCTAGACTACAGAAAGGTTCATCTGAGTACTTGATGACTTGTAGAAGGTTATATAGAAAGTGTCTGACAAAGCAGCAAGTTGAACCAGTGTTTCTAGGTATTAAAATGGTGATCAAACAACTAGACTGATGATTTTTTTTCTCCTTGGTTTTAATGACACAGTTTCACAGACTATGGCATTTACTGGAGATATGTTTGCATTTGTGCATTAAACATGCTTGCAAATTTATTGAAATAACAGGAAAGAAAAATTACAACAATTTTAATATAGACAGGACCTAAACTTTAATTTCTAATTTTATTGAAAAAAATTACCTTTTTATGCTAAAAAGCATGAAAGACAATGGATTAAGTTCAGAACATTCACTAACTTCATTTTTAACTTCAAAAAAAATAATTTTCTGGGTGTAGATAAAGCCTTAGGAAGATAACTATCTTTCTTCTAGCACATTAAGTGGTTTGATATGTTGATGTTTCTATTTATTACTTAAAATGAGCTGAATTTGTGAAATAATTCATACAAAAATCTATGCATTCCATTCAGTCTTTCCATGCCATGCACCATTTGAAACTACTTATGCTCTTGATAGATCTAGTGTATAAGAGAAAGCAATGTTTCTAATGTTTTTGTAAAAATCCCAAGCTCGCAGAATTGAAAATTACATGTATTTTATATATATATGCATATATAAAATATGCATAAATACTATATTATATATATTATATAATGGAAACACATTACTATATATAAATTATACTGTGAGATATATATAATATAATGGAACCACATTAATATATACATATAAAAAATATACTGTGATAGACCTATATATCTCTATCTTGGACTCTTAAGTGGTAATGAATAACATACACCTTTAACTCAAATGCTTAAAACCTGAAAGTGCTTACACTAAATAGTCAGATAACTACTTCAGAGAAAGGCAGACTTCAATTTCTTACCTGCTTTTTTAATTTCAGGGACAGCTGTCTTCTCATGAGCTTTCTCTTTTTTTCCTTCTTTTTCTAAGATTTAATTAAAAAAAGTAATTTGATATGCTAGAACTCTGAATCATATACTCAAATATGCAGTCAGCCAAGTCCTGCTGGGCACACACTATAAAAAAATGTGACTTATTTGGGAGTTTAGTTCAGATTATTCCCTTATAGCACTTGCACCCAACTAGCCACAGAGCAATCAGCTGAAAATGAAAATTAATCAGTATGCATCAACTATGGATGATTTAGACCCTTAATAATTCATCAACGGCTAGGCAAAAATCATCAGTGCGTGAATGTGGTACCTTTTAGCTTAAGCTCCAGTAGCAATGAGTTCATTAAAAAATAATGAATGACATAAATATTTTCCCATGAAAGCAAGACCTCAGTGGATTTTAGATGCTTCCTGGGAATGAATGAGCCAAAATACTATTTGGAATGAATGATCTGAATGTTTGGATGTCAAGGCTTTGCAGTTTGGTCACTGCAAGTTTTGGTTGTGATTCTATAATATAAATAAGTAAATCAACCCCACCTTCAGAAAGTGGTGTACTGTGAACTGAGTGATATCTCCCATGAGTTTTGTGTATGGCAGTATCACAATGTCCTGCAATATATAGGGACTCCATTAAATTGTTTAACAAGCCCATTGATGGCCACCAAACAGGACTTTTATTTGTCAGAAAAAGAGTTTAGAAAATATTAGACACTGAACAGATCAGACATCACATACTGAAGAAGCAGTAACACACAAATGGTGACTAAACAACTAAGAAAAGGACAACACAGAGCCAGAAGCATAGGATTAACCTAAGAAAAAACAATGGGATTTGAGCCAGGACTGGGAGGAAAAGCTGAATGAGGCCAATAAGAAAAATTCCCAAACCATACCTTTCTTTTTAGTTTCAGTCATAGCCCTCTTTACATCAGTCTTTTTCTTTTCCTCTTTTTTCTCTAAAAAGGAAAGAGAAGTTCAGCTGCCTACTTTTACACAGAGCAAGAGATATCCAGATGAACATGTATGTATGTATTAATATTTGGGATGTGAACCCTTGATTAACTGCAATAGGTTCTAGATTTGATAAACTGGTTACTTATTTAGGAGTTTACTATCAGCAGCTCAGAAGTACAGCTCAATACACCGAGAGTGAACGTGGCACTAAGGATAGAACTGGAACCAGCATGTAAACCAGATAATTACTTAAGTAAATGTTAATTCAAGAAATTATGCCCATTAACCTGGTGTAACTAAGACTTTATTGTGATGATTCAGTAGCCATGCACCTGTTCTGCTTCTTTTATAAACCTGACTGAATGGCAGCTAAAATTGTAAGTGGTACTTGGCAGTAACTGTAGAATGCCATGAAAAGCCTACATATATGATACATCTTTTTAACACATTTTATGAATTGAACCTCTGAAACTGTCATTACAGGACTTCTGCTATTAATGGAGAATTGCAGTTAAAGCATCATCTACAAAAGAACGTGACTTGTTCTTTTAAAAGCATCTGCCTCTATTTTGTCAATTAACTGGACAACAGTAGATATAAGGGTAATGTTTTTGCTTCTTTTACAAAAAGCTACAACAATTTAATTATTTATTCCATGAATGTTTTTAATTAGAAAATTGAGAGTTCAGTAAAGGAAATATGGAAGCTATAATTCTTATTTTTCCTTTGGGAAATTAAACCCCATTTTGATGGGGAAGAACACAAGAATGGCTAATCTAAATGCTTTTTGTTGACTGATCGTCCACAAAAAACCAAATTTGTCACCTTCAGTTTGTGCTGCATGGCTTTGGGTGTTGATGCAGTTAGTGGAACTAGAGTTTTCTTTTTGTGATAATTTACTGTTATGAATGTGGATAAGAAACCAGGTGTTATTACCACAAAAAACAACACAAACACAACACCATAAGCCTTTTCTTTGCTTGAAAAATATTTAAAGTATGGGAATATTTTCTGAAGCCAGCAGATCTAAGAAGCAAATATGCTATTATCCCTTGCATAAATTAACATGAAAAAGAAAAATGGAGAAACTTACTTTTCACTTCTTTAGCTACCACAATGGACTTTTCTTCTGCATGAAAAAATATATACAAACAAGAAAGAAAAAACAATTTAAATACTGCACAGCATGCTTCCTAAACCAAAACAAAATATGCGTATGTGTGATAGAAAAATTGCTATTTTCAGAGAGTACATGAATTCCACAGTCTGTCCATAGTGGTTTCATAAATGAAATTATTTTGCCTATCATGAAGGCAATGTATTTACCAATATTCAGGGTGTCCTCAAACCATACTTCTGCTGATTTTCTGACAATAGTGTTTAATGTTAAGCATGATCTTGATGTGTTCCAGTTCTTTCTTGTTTTAAACAGATTTGTTCAATGCATTTTGCTTATTATTGTCTTGACAAAATGAAGCAGAAAATCCTTGCATGTGTTTTACAGAATGGTTCTCCCAGTGTTTTATGTGCTTAATTCTCCCTGCTGAAACCCTGAGCATACTGGGCTTCAAGCTTCAAATTCCTTTGTGTCATGAGCGTGCTTTATGATTCTCAGGTTTCTTAAGCATGTGGAGGGCATCAGAGCAGTGCTCATCCTCCACAAGCTTGTTTGGAACTTTGTTTGTTTGCATATTTTCATATTCTTGTTATTGTCTATTTCTAGGGTTCCCAGGAGTCTGTCTCTCTCTTTGACGTGCTGTTTTAGAGACTCTTGCTAGGGATGGTGGCTGCTTCCTCAAAATGGAAGAATCTTCAGCCTCAGATTACACACAAGCTGTTCCGCAGCTCCACTTTCTTGTACCACCTATGACTTTTCAATGTTTCATTTCTATATGCAATGTACATCTCTTCTAACTTCTAAAATGTGGTTTAATTGTTTGCCTGATTTAATCAAAACTGTTAAACATATCAAGTCTATCAGTTACTGTGAGAAAAAAACTTCCTTCTGTCTTCCTTCCACCAACCTTTACTCCTAGTAACTAAAGACTGAAGTGCTGTTGGTACTTCTGTGATTTCCATTTTTTTCTGAGTTCTGCTGGAGCTGTTAACAGCTCCACTCTTCCAGATGATAGATTAATTTTTTTGCTTTCTTATATGTCTGGTGCTAGATGATGCTCAGGAATAATTTGTAAACCCAAGAATCCACTTCAATAAGGGATCATTTCTGCCTTTCAATGTCTAGCATTTTGCATGTTTCTGGGGCCCAGCTAAGCCATATGAAATTTTCTCCAAGATTCATAGCAAGGTTCAAAGCCATATGTGTCTTGAGAGCCATGAGCTGAGACACGGAGCTTTGAGAAGTGAAGCTTTGTATGGAGGATGTACAGGAGGTAGCAGGAATTTTTACTGCAGGTAACCTAAAGCACAAGGAGATATATCCCTGGCTGCAGAGTTTTTATTGCTAAGTCATTCCACCAATTAATTCCACTGACATAATTTTCTTCCATCCAACTCTCAAGTTGCAATATTCAGAGTGTCCAGGAAGCCTAGAGACATCTGTATTTGTTATGAATTTTCTAGAGGGTGATTACATAGAGGTATCGATTTCCCATCAGCACTGGCCAAGGCAAGATATGCACTCTTGGTCAAGTCTCAGAAAAGCAGTCACAGGACTTCCATTCACATCTCATCTGCATGAAGCCCCATTGATGTAACTCACAGCTACTACTGACAAAAGTTTATGTAAATGAGAAAGATGGACTTGGTAAATGGGTATTATGGAAAGAGCCATTTGTGATTTAAGGAAGCAATTGCATTTCTTGAAAAAATTTATTTCCTCTCAATTTGAGTAGCTCACATTTAGATTGTTGCATATTAAGTGTATATTTAACACCAGCAAAAATTGTCATTTCTGAAGAAGTAAATGCAGTGGGTTTTCTCCAGATATGTACACAGCTAAATTAAGAGGCAGAGCAAATAATTAAATAGGAACTCGGGCAGGTCTTTTGCACTGTAAGATATGAACCTCATCTGTTAATTGAAAGTACTTACTTTTTTTAGCAGGACTACAAATGTCCATGGATCAGCTGCATATAAAAGGTTCATAATATGCACGAACAGTGGCTTACGCAAGGAAACACAAGTCATTTTTGACGATTCAGGGTTGACTACAATATGAAATTCAAGTGCAATTGACTATTGAAAAATCCATTTATTATTGTTACTGATTTTTGATCATGTAATTAATGCTATTTTTTCACCAGGAGCACTAGTCCTGAACCACATCTTTATGTAAAGGGTGTAAGAGGTATGCATACAAGAAGACCTCACCTTCAAAAGTCTGCAATGCCTTTACAAGAATGAAAGAGGGATATAGGCAGATGGCAGAGTATGAGATGACAGAATTGGTCAGCAAGACAAGTAATGGACTTTGCATTTAGTCAATTTTTTTTCTGTAGAGTCTACGTATAAGTGGAGCTTTATGTAGTACAAGGAAGAAACCAGGGAGCATGAGAAGTGTGAATTAAAGCAGTGATGTGCTACTGAATGGGAAATTCAGGCAAAATATTTTTCTGGGGGGAAAAAAAAGAAGCAGCATAGAATAGTTTTTTTGAGCAAAAAGAACAGCCCTGAAGGAAAGAAATATCTGAGATGGAATTACTTATTTCTCAATCAATGTTGAGGGACTGAGGACACCGGTGGAAATCCAAGTTAGATTCGACAGAGACCAAGCAAGAGATGTTTCGATCTGAATTGCCTTTACCAGCTTTGACGTCTTTCTGTTATTCTCATGGAATGTCAACTAATTTTTGGACAACAAGGGGAGGGGAGATAACAGAAACATGCTAACAATGCAGCACTTGAAAACAGGCCTGGTAAGACCGGTGTGCTACTGTGCCAGTGCTGAGTGGAAGCTAAATTTAGGGGTGCACGTGAGTTACTGGGCATAGTGTCATGGGAATGCTGCCTGGGAACTGGAAGAGGAAGGTACTCTAAGAGTTTCTTCTCCATACCGTTCGAGATGCTCCATGTGCTCATGGTGACACTGACTCTGGAAGGACTTGTCAGCTCACCCCATCTCCTCTGAGAAACTGAGGTAAGGATGGCAGCAAAATACAGCCACTGGTACCTTCTTGTGGAGAGCCACGTGCATAACAAAAACTAACTAGTGGGACTGAATACCAGAAGTTTGGAGATGTTTTGGTTCAGATAAGCCTTCTAAAGTTCAGGTACTTATACAAAGCTTATCTGCATTTCTCTAAAACCTGTTGTCAGGAAATCTCATGAGAAAAGCTCTTGTGAGAGACTTTGGATATTGCCTAGCTTTGTGAAATACTACAACAGCATTTCTTGCCTACTGATTCTGGTGCTGGTAGAAATGAGGAACAGCAGAGATATGTATATACTCACCCACAAGCAAAACAGAGCAAAACAAATACTAATTTAGCTTTTTCTGTGAAACTATAATTCAGACTGGATGCAATAGCTTCATTCCAGGTAAAACTTCATTCCAATTTTCTGCAAGCATCTTTGTACACCTTAAGCTGTCACCAGCATAATTTTAAAAGACAAATTAAAAAAAAAAAAGAGTCGTATTTTTAAAATTATTTTTCCTTATCAATTTTGAAGAGATTGTGATTGTTCTTCATTTGTTTTAATCGGTGACTGAAATCCTTTCCCTGCTGAACTGAATGAAAGTTTTGCTGCTGATTTCAGTGGGATGTGGAAATCCTTTATCAAATTAAAATCACTCATTGCTTTTTGACTTTGGATGACATTTCTTTCCCCTTTACATGTTGCTTAGGGTGGAGGCTGACAATGACTCCTCAGTTTCACTTTTGATTCTGGACAACTTCACACATACTCACGCAATAAGGCCCCTTTAGGGTTACAAACATTTTGGAGGAATTAAAAAAAATGCAAGGAAATATTTATGCTTCGTTTAGAAAGCCATGGGAACTCATATTTTTAAAATTTAATCTAAATTTCACGTAAAAATTGACATCAGTTACCTCTTTGAAAAAAATCCCTTTCTGGAGTAAAAATGTCCTTATTGGTCCAGTTATTTTCTCCATGATAAATAATTCTGTCTTGTCTCACCCAAACTACTGGAAAGCCAAGAAAAATCAAAGAAACCTAAATAGTATTAATCCAAAGTTCTTATAATTGTTTCTTTCCACACACAAACACATATTCTTGCGCACACATGCTCACATACTCTCTGTAACTTACAGGTGAGTGCTTAGGCCAAAATTCAGTGCATTTTTTGCAAAGGTCTTTTTAAACCGCACCATTTCATTTCAGCAGGGTAATGCAATACAATTTGTTCTCATATTGAGCAAGTGAAAGACTAATGGGGCACATAGGTCACTGGAGGTGTACAGTATAGTGTAGTACACCCTGAAGTCCTAGGCAATCTCTCCAGCCTGATTTTGCTTTTTGAAACCGCTTAAGTTTTCAAATCCCGATCTGAAACACTGTTTGGCAGTTTTGAAGATTGCTTATGGAGATATTTTTGAGGTCTGCAGAACGTATGTAGTAGCAATATTATGCTTGAAATTCCTACTGCTTTCATGTGACCCACATAAGTGTTCCTCATTTCTTCCTGGAGTGATTATAGGCTTGTTTTTCACGGCTCTGTTGAATTAAGCACCAAAACTGTTCGTTAATAGCATGGGGCCCTATGTTGCCCTCAGTAAACAACACAGTGGGGAGCAAAGGAGTACAAATACCAGATTAATGAAGCCAGAATATGCATGCCAAGGGAAAAAAGAGTGGTCATGCCAACTTCCATGACAAGATCAGCAATAGAAACTCCATTGGACAATGATCAGTGGCAAATATGATGCAAATATGACCATGATTATGAAGAAATTTTTCACAATGAGGGTGGTGAAAACCTGGAACAGGTTGCCCAGAGAGGTAGTAGACACCCAATCCCTGGAAATTCAATGTCAGGTTGGACGGGGCTCTGAGCAACCTGATCTAGTTGAAGCTGTCCCTGCTCACTGCAGGGGGGGTTGGACTAGATGACCCTAAAAGGTCCTTTCTGACCCAAACTATTCTATGATTCTGTGATGAAGAATTAAATTCCCAGAGGATCACTGACTTCTTATGGTATGACCTTCCCTAGCAAGACCCAAACCAACACAGCTAAACCTTTTTCCTCCTCGTCACTGACATTCCTACTAGGCAACACGAATCAACAGCAGCACCAGTTCTGATACCAGTGCTGGGAATGGCTTTGATGATGTTTTTTATGGGGCATGCTTTTGAGCAAGAACATCTGAGGTTTAGGAAAAACAGGATGACCAGGTTATGCAGGACCTCTTTTGTAAAGTTTTCCCTTTTCTTTCCAAAGAAACATGGAATTTCTGCCTTTGAAAGCCTAGAGAATCTTAATCCAAGTAAGTAATTTCCATTATCAGGTGCAAGACTATTACTTATCTGTACAGTTAAAAAACAGTTTAAAAAGTTAAAATAATCTTAGGAGTTATTTGATTTTGGTTTATTTGGTAGATTTTGGTCTGTATTTATTTTTAAATGCATAATCTAATATTGTAAATCAGATTATTATTAATAATAATAATGAGAAAACATAATATTTCTAAACAAAATATGCATGTCTTTGTACAATTTTTTTCTACATTCCAGTAAGATTTTTTCCCAGTATCTGTTTAATTTTTTCTGTCTTATGCTAGAATAAAAGGAGTACAGAACAGCCGCATGTCATTAAGTAAAATGTCAAGGGCTTTCTGAGAGAGTGAAGATTTAGGCTTTTTTCATTATAGCTAAATCATTAAAGTTTACTGCTTAAATGTCTAATCTAAATCATTAAATAACTCACTTTGAAACCTTGTGTGTATTATTTCAAAGGTTTTGCTGTCTTCAGTATAGACTCATGGAGATGGGCCCATATTTCTCAAAAACCCTTGGTTTTATGCTGTATATACAAAACCTTGTTAAAGCTACCTAGACCAATTCTTCTAATAAACTAGGTTAAAACCTAATACATTGTATTATGATATTTCTGACAGAAATATTTTGCTTACTTCTTTTTATTCTCCCTTGGTTTAAAATTTATCCGAAAAAGTATTTTCATCCACATATCATGTCAGTATTATTTAAAAAGTTCTAAATTGTGATAAAATTTCAAAATTCTGCATTTTTTAAAGGTTTTGTTGTATCTTGAATCACTGTCTTTCACTAGAATGATTTTTTTTAAAGGATAATTGATTTTATAGTACAAAAGAAAAAAGGGTTTTTATAGAACAATCTGTGTAAAAAAGAGAAGGCAGACATTGACAGACTGTACAGAGGCAGATTGATTTGTACAAGATTTATATACTTCTATACAGCAAGGGAGCTTTGTCAAAATTTGTATTTGCTTTAGTAATTTAGATACTCTTGGTTATATCCCCTAATGTTATATTCATGAACTGAGGTATACACTAGAAATCCTTCTTAAGATAGTCAGTCAGTGTACATTATATACAGCAACAAAGATAGATGCAGATTTCTATTTCAATGCCAATTTAGCCTCTCAGGTGTTTTGGAGGAAGTTAAATGTATTTCACAACAACTCACTTTCCTGCATTCTGCAAAATCTGTAATTAGAGGATTCAAACAGTGATCTAGATAAAATATTTTTTCTTCCTCAGAAATCCTCTGAAGACATTACACAGATTTAATATATTTTTTTTTTTTACCTCATTTCATATCACAAATACCAGCAAGATAGCAAAGAGCAGCCAGTATAGTTCGGTCAAAGGAGGGGGATATTTCAGAGTCCATCATGATCTATTAACAGATCAGAACGGTTATGTTGATAACTCTTCCACGATAAATGCCCTCCCACTCAAAGATACAAGCACAGATTTCTAGGACAATATAATCTGGAAAATCATACTCAGATACAATGCTGTTCAGAAGGTTTTTGTGAAACAGTGCTCTTCATACTGCCTGCTTGAGATTATGTGTAATATGCATCAGGATGTTTTCCACCTAGAGAAGGATTTTGATAAAGGCTTCTGAAAAAGGTGCTATGGTCTTGTGAGAAAGTAAAGACATGCTATTCTGGAACAATTAATATGAAGCCTTACTAATAACTAAGTAAGCCTCTGAGCTTAGTTTTGACATTTCTTGTCTAACTGCAGCATCTTTCTGAGAGATTACCCTGCCACATCAGAGAGCATGGCATGGGAGGACTATCAGAAAGGAGAATCCTTCTCAGGTGAATGGGGAAATGGAGGAAGCTAAAACCTATGTGAGCTGAGCAAAAGACCTGAGAGAGTGATTCACAGAGAATCTATGAGCACTGCAGAGCAGTTTAGGATGTCAGTGGATGACAAAATGCAAGAAAATTAGAATTAAAAGAAGTGGAGAAGACTACAGTCAAGGAATAAGCATGTTAAAGTCAAAATTCAGATAGCCATGGAGAATAGAACTGTTGAAATTATAGACAGCACCACTGTTCTCCCTAGAGGGCAAGCATCAGTGTCAGCCAAAATGAAAGTGCTGCTCTCAAGTCCTTGTGAAATCTCCAGAAAAAGATAAGATAAAGAATTTAAAATGAGTTATTTTACTTCATGGTTTGCAAAACAAGGTTTCCAAGCTTGGAACACAAGTAGGAGTTATGTATCAATGTCTTTCTCTTCAAAAATTCCCTTTCCCTCTTTCTCTTGTTTATTCTTACAGGATCTTTTGTTTTGTTTTGTTATGCTCTTCTGCTGATGACCTGAAACTTCAAACTCTTCATTGAACTTTGAGTGTAAGATCTCAAGAGAGCAGCACTTTTTGAAAAGAGCCAAACCACCATCCAATAGGAGAGCAATGATCTGTTCTTTCCCTTCTGACCAAATGAGTACAAAGCATTTTGCTTTCTGACCAGGAGATATCTGAAAAGTTCAATTCACATGCACACACTTCAATGGAATTTATTGCATACCACTAGAATATAGCGTACAAATTGGGATTGTCTTACATAATCAACCCTTTTACAAATGATTTACTGTGGAGGTGAAGGAAGAGAAAATTACAATGACAAGGAGAGAAAGGTTGAGATTTAATACACAATAACGATATGTTGTTTTTCTAAGACCTCACGAATCCAGCAGAGCACAGTTTCTACTGGGCATTGGATACTATCCAGGAAAAGCTTTCTATATGAAAATATCAAACAATCTAAAAATGTTAGAGACATCTGGCATGTATACTGCCACTTATTTTCACCTTATCAGAAATCAAGAATGGTCCAAGATTACCTAAGAAGGCAGTAGCAAAACAGGGCAACAGTAAAAACATCTCAATCTAGAAATAGAGTAAAATCAGCCTTTACCAGCTGCATGGTTTTGTATCTAGTGACTGAATATCACTGAGTTGGAAATCCTAGAGTCTAAATAGTCTTGTTTCACAAATTTTCTGTGTGTGACAACCATTTGTACTTTTTTTCAGAGTAGGTTTGCTTCTGTCAAAGGCTGGGCCAGTCCTTCCATACTATGTAAAGTACATTTCTCAATTAACAAACGCCTGTACTTGTTCTCTATTCTGAGAACTTATTATACTACCTTCAACTATATTTATGATAAGAAGAATCTTTTGTTTCAATCTGTCCCTTCACCTGATCAGCATTATTTATTGAGGTACCAGTCATAAAGGTACGTAAACATTAAGAAGTCACAGACAGATGTCTCTTCAACTATTTCAGAGATTTAAATTTCTCTGCCTACTCCTCTTTTTCCCTTCTGACATCATGCCAAATAGTCCCATAAATTACTTTATTATCTTCCCCAGGGCTAAAATAAAGCTTCAGGCTTTAGAGTTCCTAAAGGCACTGCGGCATATTCTCATATATGGAAATCATGCAATAGCACAATATAACAGCTTCTCACAGCAGCATTTCTTCCTTCTTCATTTCCTCCAAAACCCTTGCATGAATACTATTGTATCCTAGTGACTGGCCTTGAGCCTTAAAGGGAATTTAGTTGCATGATTCTGAGCAGATAATCTGCCCCCCAATTTGTTTGCCAAATGGGTGTCTAATTTACATTCACAATTACCTCAATTGCATGCATAAATGAGCTAATGAAACACACAAATGTGTAACTGGTCATAAATAGTCATTTCCATGTGCAATTGCAGTAATTGCATGCTCCTCATAATTTTGAAAATCAAGAACTTAATGTTAATTTGATGCTAGTTCATGTTGTATAACAGTTATATTTAAAGATTAAGTTCATCACTCAACAAATGCAGCAGTCTTTTTCTATTATGTCTTTTTTCCATTATGGTTAATTGGTGGATAAGAGTGTTTAACATTGCAAGGACTTGTGTTTGCTGATAAGCAGGGTTCAAACATTTCCCTAAAATAAGCAGGACTGCAAATCTATTTATATACTACATTGTGTCACAATAACCAGAGTTTAATACTCATTTGAACAATGTGTTTATAAATAAATATTCATTTGAGGTAAAAGAGATTTTGGGGAAAGAGATAATAAATCACATAACTATTTTTATCCAAAAGTTCTGATTCACAATAATCGCATTACAGAAATATCTAACTAATTTAACTCTTTGTTTTAGTCATAGGTTCTGACAAAATCCACCTCTCATTTTCTGTTTCCAAATGCAGGCAAATCTTGTAGTTCTTGTTACTTATTCTGCTGCCACCCCATCTGTTTTTCTCTTAGATTGCAATTGCTTTCTTGATAACATAGAACTAAGATCTCTATGAGAGAGATTAACAAGTGCCGTGGTGTGACTGAATGACTCCAAAGTATTATAGGAAAACTGCTATATAACTACATTAAAAGACTCATGTGTTTTGTACTGTTAAATTGAACGGTGTAGAGACCAAGAATGTATATTGCAGTAGTAGTTTTAAGTCACCTGACACAGTCCATTTTAAAATTAAACTGCATATTTCAACCATTTTACTGATATGATTAGACTGTAAACAACATAATTCAATTGCATGGGTTATGTTTTAATCTTCTGAAGATAAGATCTGTCTTTGCATTTTTCTTTCAGTGGCTTTAACAATAGGAAGAGGGTTGATAAATGTAGAGCCAGAAATATTATGTTCATTACTGCAGCTAATACACAGAAACATTACTGAATAACAATAACTTAACGAGTAATCCAAAATATATTAAGAGGATAATGTTGATTATGTTTACAGTTACATGGCAACTTGCGGCTGAACACCATCCAAACTATTTTACAGGCTGGGCCTCAATCCTGTAATCTGTTTCGCCCGGGAAATCCCCTGAGCCATCTGTGGGACTACTGTAAGGAATATATAGGTCTTGTCATGCAAATATTATTGTACCATTCATGTCCCAGGCCTAATCGTTTGATCAGTTTAGTAATAGAGGTTATGTTTATAAACAAAATCCATTAGAAAAAAGAGTCAAGTTAATGAGTAGAAACCAGTAAAGGACAAAAAACTCAAACTTGCCTTCAACAGCAGCTGGTTTCTTTCTTGGACTATGTTCTAGAAGAAGACGAGGTGGTACCATTTCCTTATGTCCTGCACATGAGTATACAGGTTAAGAAGCATCAAAAATGTATTCACTAGCCAGCTGAGCAGATTCACTGGGAGGCTGAGCTCCCTTCAGAATGTTCATGTTTAAAATATTACAATGTGCATAAAAGCTATTATCTTCCAGACACCATAGGAAGGAAATGTATTTCTCAACAAATAAAGTAATTCATTTTTAAGAGACACATATTAAATCAATGAAGTCCAAGTGACTCAAGCCCATGCTGAAATGCTTACAGTGTTATTTTTCTTCATTAGACTAAAAAACTATGAAGAATAATACTATGACAATAAGGTTATTTATTCATGATACATTTTCTACAGTAAAAGCTTATTTGCTTCTGTCAAACAAATGATCTTCAGTTGTTCCCTCAAGTCCACTTATTATGAACTTCTTGAAACAGCAGTAAAAATTATTATGTTTCTCATCCCTCAGGATTATTCCTAATTAGCCAATACCAACCAGGTCATTCACTGTAAACACTGATGAAGTTCTGATTCCAGCTGCTGACTGAAAGACCTTTACTCTCTCAGAGTATTGAACTGTACTCTCTCATGGTATTGGACTGGGACCTTCTGTACTGTCTTAGACTACCTGCAGATACCATGCTTTATCCAAAATATTTTTCACTTCATTTCCCCAGAGATTGACAAACAGATCTATTGCACCCTTCTATTACTTATACTTCTTTTCCGGTTCATAACACCTGTTTGCAGTCTCCTTATTTCCTTTTAATTTCTTTCTATGACATTTATGTTCAGTAGTTATCATGTCATTGACATTTGGAAAGCACAATTTGTTCTGTCCTGTGAAATAGAATTAATTAGTTAAATATAATACCTATACAGTCATATGCACCAGCCTGCATTCACTGCACCAAAGTCCACATGCAATCAGGCTGTTAAATCTCAGCTCCAGCTCCACATCAGAAACTCAAAGCCATGCCTCATGCTTGGTGATAGACTCAGAAGAGAAATTAAGATCTTAATGAACCTTGGAAACTGCAGGATCATACTTACCCTCTCATTTTACAAAGGTATGTATACTCATGGGGAATGCATGAGAAAAACATCATCTTGAAGACAACAGTGGGATTTGAGCACCATGATCTTAATGTTATCATCAGCATATGTAGAATCGCAGGCAAGTAATTTGCAAGCATGTAGTTTAGTTCATCTGGTATTTTGTATGAAATATCACACACAGAGCTGCTCAAACTTGACTCACATGCCTGAGCCATTGACAAAATGTCGATACATTGACAAAATCAGTGCACTGAAGGTGCTGTGCAACAAATTGTAAGAATCTTAGGTTTTACACATATTTCCTATCCTGGCAATAATCACAACTGTATATTTGCCAATCTCATCACAGAATGACTGTAGCCTTAAAAAGAACAGTAGACAAACTTCAGGAATCCAGATGTCTAGCCAAGATTTTTAAAATACTTTACTTCTTGGAAAAATCTTGAAATTGTAAACAGAGCTAATGAGATGCTGAACACTATTTGTTTCCAACCAGAATAGTGAAGTTGTATCCATAACCTCTGTCAACATACAGAAACTTCATTAATTGAATTCCTAGTTCAGAATGAAAACAAAAGCAGTATAAAAATTAATGAAGAACAGGTAAGTAACCTTATTTTTTCTGTTAGTTTTGACTAAAGTCCTAAACTATAGTTGTGTTTTTTTCTTTTCTTTGTTTTTACCTAAACTAGATCACCTATCCCTCAATGGAAAAAGTGATCAATTTTACAATTTGGACTAATTGCTTTGTGTGAAATATGATAAAGGGCAATGCCTCAGAATGTTGAGTGGATCAGTAATGAAGAAGGACAGTCAATAATTTGGACTGCAGTGTGGTATCTGTTGTGTGGGGCAATGATCTAACACCTTTAGGTCAAAGTATAGGCTGGTCCCATTATCCTCCTGTTCTTTGCTGTAGTAGCAGTTTTCTAACGATAGCACCAGTGTTAGTATAATGCCAGTGCAATACCACTTATTGCTAATGACTTCTCAAGTTCTATTTTGTATTGTTGCACGTTTTAAGCAAATAATTTATTTCATGCAAATTGACCACATGATCCAATATGAGAGTGTTTTAAGCACCAAAAGCTTAATCTTCACAGAGCAAAAACTTTCCCTTAGGCCAGAATGTTTGTTCTGAGCAGGTTCCCATCCACTTTGATAAAAAGCTTCTTTAATGTTTCCCTGTGTTATTAAATGCCCCTCTATTCACTTTGATGGGAATGCAAAGGACAGTAGCTGAATAAATGTTTTATCCGTTCTTTTGATGAAATATGTTAAAGGGGATATCCTAAGTCAAATTTCTTTTCTCTTCCTTTTTCTTTCCTCTGTAAGTTATAAAGCACAAATGGTTTTCTGCAGTACAGAGTATTCAGAAATGAGAAACCGGCCTCAGCAGATCAGACCATTAGGATTAACGGTGTCTACTATCTTGACTCCAGAAGTGGTCAGTTGGACACATATCCATGACGTAAATGAAAGGAAGGCAGGATATTTTTAATGATTCCAGTGGACAATTAGATTAGTCCATGAATCATGAGAAGTCATTATCCAGATTAACACTATTATTATTGGACATATAGTTATCTCATTACTTTAAAGATGCAGCCACACAAGAGCACTGAAATTTAGTGTCTGCATATTTATTTGCTTTTCATTTCAAATGTAGACTTTATTTTTCTACTCTGAGGTAAGCCGGAAAGTTTCATTTGGTTTGATTTTTTTTTTTTTTTAATCAGGTTTTTATTTCTTCAAAAGCCGTAATTGCAAATACAAAAATATGCATACATTTCTATGCTTAATCTGTCCATACAGTTGTGCTACAGATACCTCCTTCATATATGATACTGTAAACAGCTATCTGACAACTAATTACAGCTGATGGAAACTGAAATAGTGAAATGTTTTGACTTTAAGCTCATAGGAACGGGCACACCAGGAGAAAAAGTGTCATGTTAAGACATGAGTAGCTTCATCCACTGCCGGAAAGGAAAGAAATATGCTGCAAAGATGAGTAGAAGCTTTAAGATACTAGATGGTAACATGAATACTTAATTGAAAATAAGCTACAGTCCTCAAGCTCTGTGAAACTTCTGTCATTGGTATTTATTAAATCACTTGAGATGTCATGAAGAAATTCATTCTGACTTGGTTTATGAATATTTTAGATTTTATATTACATGATAAGGAATACAAGACAAACTTTAATTACCTTACTTTTCTCAAGCTAGGCAGTGTCTTTCTACGTGTCAAAAATGTCATGTCCAAGCACTGAGGATAAATTGATTTCTTATGATAACAGCAAATCCTGTGGGTTTTCTTTCTTCCCTGATCTGCCCAGTTCAATTTCTCTGCAGTGACCTTAATTGACATGAACTCTTTAAATTTATCTTTCTAATCCAAAGATCATGGAATAAAGGAAAACACTTCTAAAATTATTCTAAAATTATTGTTATTCTAAAACAGCTAAGCGTTTTTACACAGCTGAATATTCCAATTGGATATGGGCATAAATAATGCCAAGACAGAAAGCAATATGTGGGAACACCGTTCCTACGACGGTGCACTTCCTCATATCCATATACTGGTTGTCTGAACTGTGGTGTTCCAACAGTCCAATAGCACCAACACTCCGTTAAAGTCTTTTTCAAACAGCACAGCAAAGTGTCTTCATATAAATACCATTCTTCCCAGATGTGACATCTTTCCCTAACGGTAGTAGAAATAATTGAAATAAAGTAAGTGTGCTCCTTGCAGAGTCACTTGTTATGAAAAGTAAATTCAAATCAAATCTTTCATGAAGCTTGGAACAAGGCATGGATCATCAGAATGAGGTAAGACTGCCAAATACGCTTTTAGAGGATTGAAATCTCGATGGAGTCCCACTGTTCTGCCCAGGCTTCTAGTTTTGGTATGTAAGTTGCTTGAAGTTAAAGATGAGCCTCGCCCTTGTTCTAAGTCATTACTCTTCAGACATTCGACTGTCACTATTCTGAGGAATGGTTTCTCTGCTTAGTACGTGTGCATGAAAAACTATGAGAAAACTGTTTTTTCATTAAGAAAGAATAGCTGAGGATCAAGAGGTAAGATTGTGTAACTGCTCTGAATAATGCAAATGCTCATTTTGGGCAAGGGATGAACTGAAAAACAGGTGCCCCAAATAGGTAATCTTTCTAAGGAACATGTCATAACACAATAGTTTTATGTACACTACTAAATTAAACGGGGCTTTGGAATGTTCCTGAGCTCTGGAATTCAGACATACGTATCCGGCAACATTTTTTCAAATAGCCTCTGACAGTTTTAACCTCTGCCAAGTAGCAATGTTTCAAACGATTCTTTGGCTCAGTTCAGGAGTCAGCAAGGGCCAGCGACCACTCCCAACAGGCAGCCAGGATGCAGCCGGCCCATTCTGACCATGAGGAAGTGTAATGGATGTGGATCACTCTATGACAGAAGGAATCACATTCAGAGGAGAGTTGAGTTCAGTTAGATTTACTAGTCTAGATGTAGCCCACAAAGTGATAAAAGTGATATCAAAATCATGTCAAATGGAGAAAACCAGCTTAAACAGGGTCTTAACAACCTATTTTGAAGTCAGTTTTTGACAGTGACAGATGAAATTAATGGATGATAAAATGAAGCTTTTAAGGAGGTGTATCCTAGTAGCCAACGTATATTCCAGTTTTTCAATTACACTCAGGATCTGGCTCTTTATTAAATGGATATTTGCCCAACATACAGTGAAACGCCCATTTTGCATGAGGCTGATACTACCTAAGGAAACTGCTATAGTATATGCAGTGATTACCAGAAGCAGTACAATTCTATAAATTTTTGTATTCTGTTACACTGGCTACCAGTCAGTTACTATTATGATGCATAAGAAAAGAAGAAAAGGAGAGATTACATGGATAATGCTAAATCTGTCTATAGGTTCACTTGGATTTAAAATACATTAAAAATATCACAGATCATATTGGAGCTCTATATAGTGTCTAACTTATGTGTAGAGCATGTTATTGAGACATACTCCTCCCTCAACATGCAGATAACAAAACCAAGCCTATTATAAATAACCTAACAGCCCTGGGATGCCATCCATCTATTAAGATTGAAGCAAGGTCCAGTAGGTTAACAGTGAAGGTGTAGGAAGGACGGATGCAGACTAATAATCTAAATGCTCTTTTGAATGGAGTAGGGGGTAGGATTAAACTTCCCTTCTCAAGGCACCAAGCAAAAAGTAACAGCAACTCGATAGTCTTCTATTTTTAATACATAGCAATTTTAGTTCATCCTTCGCTTTTGATAATGCATTCTTGTATATATATTTATATACATTTATGCCTATACAATATATACTTCATACATGTGCATGCATGAGCATGTGTGTACATATGTATGCACATATATGTACAAATACATATAGATATTTATATAGTGATGTTTGTGAACAGAAAATGTTTTTTCTAGCCCTATTTGATTCGGTAACTCAATAGGTGTTAGATACCATTGGCGCAGATTCCTGGAGGTGGTGTGAACATCTGTTAGTTGGTACGTTTTCACTCAGCCACCAAACACAATTAAAGTCACAGCTTGGAATTTGTTTGATATTTTTTTCTCTTCCTGTGGGTTTGTATCTCACACAATGCAAGTGTACATAACAAATGTACAAATTAGGCAGGCAAGAGAGGCATGGGTAGAGCTACGTGTGGTGTTTGGGGTTTTTTTCTGTTTTAAGCCACAGCCGATGCTATTGGTTCCAACCAGAAATGTTTGCAACATATCTTAGCTGCACAACAGAGCTGCGGAGTTAAATCCACTTACAACAATATATCTGTTGAGAATTCTTTTCCAGAGATTTTTACCACACTCCAAAATCCCTCTTTAGCTCAATCTATATTTTGTCAAAGCTATTCTAATGTTTGTGTTCAGGAGACTGAAGTCACTAAGGAGTCAAAAGTTAAGTTTTAACAGTTTTGTCATTACACATTAAGAAAGAAATCACACAGCATTCCCTGACTTTAAAAGAAAATTGAATTGAGAAAATTTAAAACTGAATTGAATTGTCTCCACTTCCATTATTTATCACATGCATTTAACGGGTAAAAATAATCCTATAACTTATGTTTAGAAACATTGAAAGACAGATCTCAAAGAACTAAGTCCTAGGACAGTGAAAATGTTGGGTTATTGTGTGGAAATGATGGGTTATTATAGTTATTGCTACATACTGGAGTGCAAAAGGACTGTAAAAGCAGTTTATAAAATGAAAAGACACATTCAGCCTTCCTCTTTCTCCCCAAATAACCTTTAATAAATTGGTATCATATACAGTGATCCCTAGCATAATTAACATGAATATCAAGAGTTAGTATAGATGCATACTTTTCACAATGTGAAGTATCCACAGGAAAATAATTAAAACAGAGAAAAGAAAACACTGCAATTAAATACTTGCTGCTAACAATTAAACAGAATGGAAGGGACCGAAAAACTGTTATGATGAAGTGCCACAGACACTGACTATGCCATGGGATCACTGCTCAGTAATTTATGAGTTATTTGTATTTGGTTTATCTGTACACAGCATCATTTCAACTGTCATTAGTCCAACTAATCTCAGAAACATTCAGTCCTAAAGTCAGAAAAGCTATCTAGACATTACTTCAAGAATGATAAAATTTTATATAGTCTTCAAGAAAGAGTGTATTTGCCAGGTCTTGCTAAACAAAAACAGCCTAGCATTGATAAAAGCAAATTATGGATACTGTAATATCTCACAACAATTAGAGATATTTGTAGATAAGGGATCTTTTAATATAGAAATCACTGTAAGTCCAACTGAATCTGAACAGCTGTGACCACAAGCCAAGAAGTTTTTCACCTCTCTGAATCTTTTTGCCAGAAGGAGAGAAACAAGAAGTTAATGATTATGTTATTGGTCTTGTCTATACTTGACAATCACCTAAGAGTCAAACTATAACCATTTTTCAGAAGTTAGAATTTCAATAATGCAGTTTGAAGTTAGAGGGAAAAGAACTGAGAGATTTTATTAGATCAAATACCAGAAGTAGGGACAAAAAGTACAGAGGTGTTGGCTAGGAACTCCTGTTCCTCACTCCCACTGAAACCAATGAGAGCTAAATATTAGGTAGGTGTTAAGTATCTAATACCTTTGAAGGTTAGGCTCTGTGTAATTAAGAAACTCAGTGAGCTTCCTCTTTCTTCTAAAAATGTCATGGTGGTAATATTTTTTTGGAAATTACAAGATTATGACATCATGATAGTAAAAAAAAAATACTGAAATTTTGGAGGCTATTTCATATTTATTTTTCAATAAATATTGAAATTGAAATCAGGCTAAAATTTATACCCTTTAAAATATATGGTGGTATTAGGTTTGATGCAATACTCCTCAGCAGCTGAGGCTTCTACAGCAAGACAGAATATATGGCCTGAACTGTTTCAGGCTGAACCAGTTTCAACTAAAGCTGCTGGTTTTCTGTAAAGGGTAGGAAGAATTAAGAGAAATTCTGGAACAAAAAAAACCCCTGTAATAGTGGAGATAATGATTACTTTAAACCAACCACATTTTGGTAATTTCTGATTCTTCTTTCCCTTTTCTTTTCCAGGGAAAGTTCCTCTTTCCTATAAAGACGTTATTTTTAGGGCAAAGAGTCCTGTGATTCACTGTCATGAGTTCCAACCCTTGTGCTCAAGGCCTTCTCTACAATTTTTGTGAAACTGACTTAACTTATCATGCCTTTTTATTCCACCTATGAAAGGATATAACACAAATTTTCTAAAATAAATTATTAAATGTTGTAAACATACAGCAACTAAAAATTCCAAAGCTTAAATTCTATGAAAGCAGAAGCTGTAAAGACTGGGGCTTTGTTCTGATGGTAAAATTATTTAGGCTTCTTTTGTTTGGCACATTTGGATATGGAGTTCTCTCAGTATTTATCCAAGAAAATATTTCCCTTTACATTTTTTCATTTTCCCCTTCTCTCACTCCCAAAATTCTATAGCAGTGCTATTATTGCTATTCGTATTTTTCAGAGTGGCACTGCTGCTTTCTTGGCTGAGCCAAGAGCTGTTCCTGATAATACAATTTGAAATCTTATAGAAAACTTGTCATTTCAAATCTTCATTTGGGCGAAATCCTTGATTGCGCACTTTTAGCATACTTCCTGAATGTATGTAGGCACTTTCACAAACAGACATTTAAAAGTTAACTATTAGAAAGTTAAATGTAGATAAGTGACCCAAGGGATCCATTTATAGTCAATGGAGAGAAATTGGTACCTTCAAAGGGTGATTCATCTTTTCTATCCTAGGCATCTTTTTTAGGATGAAATTGTCCTCTGGAGGCCTCCATTTCATACCATTGGCTATAAAGACAGCTAAAGGTTAAAGTTTGGCAATTAACTTTTGGGTATCTAAGTGAGGTGGAATGAATTGCAAACATCTCATTTTGCAGTTCTACATAAAGATGACACTACATGCCACCAAAATATCCAAGAGCCTTGCGTGATTTTTCACACTGTCACTATTGCCTAGTAACACAGTGCTCCCCAACTCCCCAGCAATTATATGAATAAGTATCACATAGTGAGAAAGGATTTATTGTCAAGCTTAACTAAAAAAAAAGAGAAAAACATTGTTTAGGTTTAATGTGTGTGGGTATCAAATGCCTTTTGAACTCTATGTGCTCTTTAGTCTCAGATAATACTGAGTGTATTGAAGGACAAAGTGAAACAAGAGGAAGGAAAGGGAAGTACCAGAGAGAAGAATAGCATTTCCTGATGAAGAAAATATAAGTTAGTCTTGACTCATTCTAGGTATATGTCAGCAAGTTACATGTATTTTTTGACAAAACAGATAACATGCAGAAAGAAAGTGAATGGCAAAAAAAAGCGCCTGAACAGAAAATGGTGAAAGGAATGGACCTGTCACAATTTACTGTCACAGTGGCTGTGTACTAGATGCAGAAGGAAGTGGACATAAGAAAGGCAGGGAGAGCACATGCTGCTGAGGCCACAGCAGGACTCTCTTCTCTCCTCTGCATTGCATGTTCTCACAACAGAAGAGGTGAGGAATTATGGCTAAGCTGGAAATGTTTCATGACGGAATGTGTCTTGTCAAAGTGTTTGTAGATCCTGTCTATGCTCTTCTTATCTGTGCGGTATGGTGGCTGGGTACCGCTTCTGATGTTAAAACTGAGCTTCATCATTGTGCAACAGAGACAACAGAGAATCTATATTTGAATGAGGAGAGTAACTTTTCTCAGTCCCACAATGGAGTTACAGGTTTTGCCTTGTTAATGAAAAATTCAGAAGAAAACTGGAAGCCCTTTGGTATAGATTTTTCATTCTTGTTGTTTCAGTGTATTTAGTGTCAGGAGGTGTAAAAAGGCACATTTGCATAAATCTCAGCTATTTTCCTTTCTACTAAAGTTCAGAGACACTCATTGTGTGGTGGTTAACTTCCCTAAGACAGTTTCAGGAGTATATTTTAAAGGTAATGGATTCAGTAGCTCACCTATAGTTTTGGAAATATGTAAGTTTGAGAGATCTATAACCTGGGTTTGTACAACTATCTGAAGGATAAGATTGTGGGTTGCCATGTCTCGTCAAAGACAGATGTTTACTTGCAACCCATGTTCCTAGTTTCATGAAATGGTTGGCATTTAAGGTGTAGTTGACTGGCTTGGTTGGCTAAGAAACTCCATTACTGCCTTTATGTTTTACTAGGCATTGTCTAAGGACATTAAGCAATTGGTTAGGGTCTTCAGAGACTACTGGGTTGATAAGTGTTTAAAATACAGATTCTGTAGTGCTCAGTGTTACACCACCAAAATCTTTCTACAGGTCAAGCTTGCTCTCCAACATTAGAAAATGACAGAACCAAGAGGTACATATGGATGCATCCATGTAGATAATCCTAAACTGCTTTTGACTATACTATTTGCTAACAGGATGTTGCTGTGCAGATGTTCCAACCTCTGAAATGAATAAGTCAAGCCTTTTAGCAAGTCCCACTTTTACCTGGTTTAGGAACACCTAGAACATTTAAAAGGGAAGAACTGAAGGTGACAAATTTTTAAATGGTCAACACAAAATATCTTTCTAAGTGTTGGAAAAGGCTGAAACATTTTGCCTAAACTAATCATCTTTACTGGAAGAATAATCTGTCATGGAAAGTTTTGAACCCTACCAGCTGAAGTTTGGCAGAGCCTTACATTGTTGATTTCATTGATAGTCTTTTCTGCCAACATGTCTTATAATGCGATCCCAGCTCTATCAACAATTGTATCCCATCTCATTAAATAACTAATCCTATGCGTGTTCTGAATAGAAATACTTTCAGCAAAATCTGCAATATATGTAATCATTGTCTGGGTTCTTTTGCAATATACTGATTTTAAAAAGCTAGTAATTCTAGGCTTGAAAAAGAGTGTCCTTCTTTTGGGAATTGTGTTTTTCCCCATACTTGAAGCCATCTAAGCTTTAAGAAAGAAACATATGCTCTTACAGGCTGACATTTGGAATTTATGGTTTTTAGGTCTGAGTTGTTTCCTTGCCAACTATGCCTTAAAAATATGAATAAAACTTCTTTTGGCTTAAATAATCTTCTGCAAATGTTTTTCATATTGAATTCACTTCTGACAATGATATTGAGTACTGAAAAAGGGTTGTGTAGCTCTATAATGCTTCCATTTTTTAACCTACTTGAAATACCATCAGTATTTGTTGCAATAATTCTAATTGGAAATCAACAATGACAATGAGTCATTAAGTGTAATAATTATTTTACAAGGTCACTGCTTGTTTTTTGCCTTTTTAATATGAAACTCCATTTGTTTATTATTAGCTCCTTTTTATTTTGCATTTAACTTTCACCTTTACTTTCTAAATTGCTTACATTTCAAAACTGAAGTGTTTGAGTCTTTTGATGATCCTCCACAACACAACTAGCTTTTTTCAGACATTGTTAATGAATCTTTGGCAATGACCTTTGATTTGAAACTTGATTACTAAACTATATGAAATGGTTATATTGTGAAATAGTAGTAATAAAATATAATACAAGTATGAGAATACTTTTGTTAGTCTAGTCTCTCTGCCTTCACAGATTAGATTTGTTTGTATCCATTAAAATCAAGGATTTAGACTCATTTATACCAACAAAGGTTTTGGCTTTCTTTTGTATCACATAAGTCTGACTCCTCAGAGCGGCTTCCAGTGAACTATCGAAGAGAGAGATCTATTCCTCTCTATAGAAGAAGAATACCATGCATTCCCTGGGTAGCTGCTTCTGAGAGAAAGAAAGTAGTTTGAAATTTTTTTGGCAAAGTTACAATAAAGTGCCATAATAGTGTTGACAGATGCAGCTTTGTGCGCCAACATCTGGCTCTGTTTCACGGTGGGATGATATAAACCGGGAATAATGGATAGCTGTTTTGCCTCTGTGGGATGGTGTCAGGATTGTGTGCTGATAACACCGCCATTAAGAGATCAATGTCATTTCAGAGTTTGACCAAATAGACACAGCTTTTGGGGTGAAAGGGGAGACATAGACAAGAACCTTGTTAAAATGACATCAGCGGATGTCTTCTCATTGTTTTACATAACTGAACAGAAATGTAAAGAAAAAATATTTAGACTCCAAATGACAGCTAAAACTATTGCAAGAAACGTACATTAATAAATTAGTTAGAATTTTTTTCAATAATTAAAACTTAATTTTCAGTTTCTCATACATATATCTAAAATTACTCTGCATTACTTCTCTTCTTTCAGACTGTTTGAAAAGTATTCAGAACTCTCCCAGGAGATTGCTAGAAGAATAGATACTTCTGTCATTCAGTCAGCTCCGTTTATGTTATCAGCAGAAACAAATGTATAGACAAGTGTTTCATCATATGAATAACTTTTTTATAAACTGATGGACAATCAACTGTCAACTCTAAAGATCAATCCAGATGGGTCTTTGCAAATTTTGAGGTACAGTACTGCCCTCAGAGGGAGAAGACATGTTAGTTCTTAGGTATCTTTCCTGTTTAAAAAATAAAACTGGAAGTTTCACAAACTCTCCCTTTAGCATTTCACTAAAACAAGTATCTGGTTTGCTTGTTTTTTACTGTGAAGAAGAGGGCTATTGAGTAGATAGCATCAGAAAGCATCATAGAAAAACATAATATTTTCCAGCTTTCAAATATGAAAGCCTGTAACTTGGTCCACAGTTTTTCATGTTGAATTTCTCCAAACAAGAAGCAAATAACATGTTACTTTCGTATTTATTATGACCTGATTTTTTGTTGCACTGCATCAAGTATATTCACAGAGAGACTACACTGGTATCAAAGTTGTCCCCATGTAAATGTAATGTAACAAGGTGAAAAGTCATACCCTGTCATTGATGTATTCATAACACATCCTAGTCTTTAATCAAGTAGGAGTGTCACTTAAAAATAGTTCAAGAGCTTAAAGCATTTTGCTATCTGAACACCAGAGGGCAAGTATTTAACTCCTGTGCTACTGCCCACCCACAACAAATACAGGCATTTTTATTTTCAAAATTAGGTGCTTAATGATCTCAGGTTTTTTTGCAGTAATATACTCCATGATCTTGCAATATTGATGTACTTTTATATCAGTATCTCCATAATTCTTTTTGGATATTAAATGGCAAGTATCATACTGAAAATATCTTGGAATTCTCTTACCACATTGTGTAATAACAATACCTGCTCTTTGACTGAAAACTTCCTGAAAATGGAAGAGAAGAGACAAACCTTGGAAGAACATTGTAGATATGAGGAGCATTCAGTCTGCCACTTCTTTCCGGGACCAAGCAGACTGTAGGGCTCCCTATGGAGTCTAGCCACAATTTGCCTGAATACCTTAACTGTCTATGTTTGTCATATTTTTCTTTTTTTCATGAGCATATGTGCAAAGGGTGAGGCTTCGATGATTTTTTAATGAGAAGGTGTGATGACTGTTTTACCCTATAGGATACACTCGTGCCATGTAAATGTGCCAGAAATCTTGATTAATTTCTCCAAGGTAAATATTTTTTCAACAGCGTAAGATTAGCAAAATTGACTATATCACTTTGGCATTTAGACTTTGACATGGAAATTCATTATAAACATATGAGGGTAAATTGATGAAAGGAAATGGTATGGCTATATTCCTTTGCAGTCTAGCTATTATTGGAAACAGTCACATAGTGTTATAAGCTCCATAGTCTAATTGGCTGCTTCAGTGCAAAGATTTGGATAGGCTAAATTGACAATAATATCACATATGTGCTCCCACTGTCTTTGTTGTCAATTAGGTAACTGTAAAGATCATCCAGGAGTGAGTCCAGTGTACTGTGAAATGCAACTTGCTTAACCAAAACTAGAACACAGTAAAACTATACCCGTAAAATAAACTTCCAAGTGATTAAAATTAAAACAAAATCTGACCATAATTATACAGTATCCCTGTGGGAAACAAAGGTGACATGTTATGACTAAATATCCAAGAGATGTTTATCAATCTTATTTCAGCAGGATGCAGCGTGCACAACCACATGCTGAGGTGGGCATGCAAAAAGACAGACACGCAAGAATGCACTTTAGGCAGCTGCAAAATAAAAAAAGGCATTTCCTTGGAACAACAGGTAAATGTAAAGCAAAAAAAAAAAGCTGGCAAACATTGCAGGGAAAGCAGGGGAGGAGTGGTAAAACAAGAGTATGGCATGGGTGGGAATAAAATAGAGTGGATCCAGGTAACTTAGGGAAGCATGTGCTACATGCTAAAAGAGTGACCAACTAGTGTCTCTGAAATCCATCCACATGGGTAGAGGACTTCAAACTCTCTAAGTGCAAAACAATAGTTATGAAAATCAAGTTAAAGATTTCTACTAAAATAGAACTTTTTCTCCTTTTCTCCTACCAATAAAATATAAACATATGAATAAGAACACTAGGAATATTACTCAGAACAAATTCAGCAATGTCAAATAAATTATCCAATACATAGAATAGACTATATCCATGAAACTAGACAAAAGAAAGTCAGTGGCCTTTTGTATCAGAAATGTTGTCTTGGACCTCAGAAATACCAGTACTAGTAGAAGAATAGAGGGGCCAGTCAGAACCAATGTGTCTCAACCTCTCCTAAAAAACAAGCTTTCCTCTTTAGGTTTTAAAGTTTTAGAAGTAAAACTTGGAAAATTAACTCTGGAAGAAACACATATTAATTCTGGATTTACAGGCAGGCAAAAGGAGAACAAAGCAATTTGGACACGACGATTTGTTAATGCTAAGACAGTACTGTCCGTACTTGTCTGAGAAACTGTAATCCAGGGATAAATAAGATGAGATAATCTAGCCTTTGGAGGAAAGGCAGTTCAGTAGTCCCTCTGAGAAATTGTAACTTATCACATGCATGTTAGATAGAAAATAAAAAATATTCACAAGCTCCATACTTAATCAGATAAAATCAGAAAGCAATTTTTTCTACTGTATACAATAGAGCTCAAGAGGGCTATCTAGAAATGTCTCAGCAGAATCCAGGGTAGGTCACTGTTGCAGTCACGATATTGACGAGGTGGACTTCTAGTCTAACAAAACCTATTTGAGTTTATGGCTAAAACTCCACTGATATGTAATGTAAAGGGCTGAGAACCTCAGATATTTTTCTTTTATAAAAAGTAAAATAGAATTGTTGGAACTTAATCGATATTGATATTGATATTGGTATAATTATTGCTATTTACAGGAGGATCTGCATTAAACTAGTCAGCATCAGGGACAAATGCTGGCCAGAGAAACAAGAAAACCAGCTAAGGGTTCATGAGGCAGGTTAGCAAGAATTACCCCTTCTGTGGCTTCCTATGAATTTGCCGTGTACAGCTTACATAGATTTCATTCATTTTTTTAAAGTTAAGTCTGCAGTAATATGAAAAAACTTTGAGTAAATGAACAACATTTCAACCTTGTCTGTTAAAATCAACACAAGAGCATTAAGTGACCTCCAATAGGTTGTTCAGGTGACTGTCAAAATGTATTAATTGACATGTGTTGAAAAGTGTATCTAATTAATGAAGTCCAATGATCTGAGTTTTAATTATTTGATCACTATAAAATGCTCTGTTAAATGGTCTACTTTGCTATGAATTCTTGCATAAAATTTATATAAACCTAAAATAATCTAATGCTGCCAGTAATAAATATGAATTTTTCAATAGTATAAATATTTCAAATATACCATGAAAAAATAAATACTGAATAGTATTGTTATTACTGACATTATAAATCCATATATTGTGTCTAAGGAATCTAACGAGTGGGATACTGCTCTTATAAACTCTAGAAGACAGAAATTCATATTTGTTGTAAGCAATGCTACAAAAAGCCCATATAGCTATGTGAAGGAATTTTCTATGAGAGAATGTATGTGTTTTTTCTTCTTCAAAATGGTAATATTGGGATTGACAGAAATGATTACTGGTTTGAAATTATTGTGGTGTCAGAGTGACTGTAATTAAATTCCTTGGCTGATTTGCACTCAGATCTCTTTGGACAATATAATTTACCACAAAATATGTAAAGTGATAGAAGGATAA
This sequence comes from Phaethon aethereus, assembly GCF_964289735.1. Classification (NCBI taxonomy): domain Eukaryota; kingdom Metazoa; phylum Chordata; class Aves; order Phaethontiformes; family Phaethontidae; genus Phaethon; species Phaethon aethereus. The sequence goes on from NC_138576.1 coordinate 59,668,150, forward strand.
AATATAGCAGATTTAAAAGCTAATTGGATATTAGGGTTATTAAAGAAACTTGGTGTGCTGTTATTTTCCCCACATTTATGTATTCAAGAAAATGAATTACAGTAATATTTCAGTTCACAAAAGTGGGTGTGAAATGAGCAGGTCGCCTGAGAAAGGCAGAAAAACCCACTAACTAATCAGTGTTTGGTGGCACTCTCCTCAAGGATTTCTATATAGCGCACAGAGCTGGGCACACCTGGCCTTTACCTTGCTTCTCAGAGACAAGGTCTGGATGTTTCAACATTGCCTTTCACAGTTCATAGGTTAACTAAAGCTTGTTTTGAAGGCAATGTTTTATTTTACCTCTCATAAATATGTATCAAGCTCCACCCCAACATCCATTCACAGCATTTAACTTCAGGTGTCAACAAATGACTTAGCCTGTCTAAAAGTAGTTGCTTTGCAGATGGAGCCGCAGGTGGACTTTTGGAGACCCTGAGTTAAGGGCTTGTCCTCTTCCTTTTCACCTACAAATCAGACTATTTAAGCTGCTTTATGACTTATTTCCACTTTCTGGGACCTCAAGCTGTCACCCTAGTTGTTTACCTGTAAGGCCAGCTGACCCCCCAATGACCATTGCACATTTTTTAGCTGTTTAACCTGTGCTTTCTTAGCACAACTTTGTTACAGCACACTGAAATGACACAAGGCAAACATTGGGAGGCAAGAACAGACAGTCATGTCATTAATCTTCTGACATTCAAGCCACTACAGACTTCCTTCTTTATCTCCCTGCTCCCCTTCATGGTCTTCCCAGTTTTCTTGAAGCTGGAAAGGTCAAAACTGAAAAGCAATCTTCTCCGAAAAATCCATTCCCACAGCATGTCTGACTTAGGAGCGTGTCAAATAGCCCAGGGAGACATCTGGAAAAAGAGCTCTGACACGTGACAAAGCTCCTTGCAAATGGCAGGAGAACTAGAAGAGAGATCTTGAAGATCTCCATGCAAGTCTTTGTGCTGTGATTTATTAATGGTACAGCCATGTAAAACCAGAAACTGGGTGAATCACATCTGGTACAGGGGGATATTTTTAAAATCAAAGCATAACTGAAGGTCTCTGGAAAGTTTGCTAACCTTTCACCAACCCTGAGCCTACACTAGTTCATCTGTTGATAACTGGCTGTCTTTAAAAGTCCTAGAGGTGATACAATACTTTGCTCTCTTTTAACGGACCCCCCTATCTCTCCATTTCATTGTTTAAGAAGAGGCCATACAAACCCTCTCCCTCCCAAATCCAAAGCTTGTTCATTTTCCCTCCACAGAAATCTGTGTCCTCCCTCTCCCCATTTTGATAGTTTCTCAACTACATTGTTAGGGCTTTCCAGCTTTGACAGGACCTGGGCATGTCAAGAGAGGACCTACAAGGTAGAGATAAGAAAACACATCCGATTCAGAGGAATACCAGTGAAGAGTTTCTTGAGTGAATAACTGACTAAACAAAGCTTGTAAGGCTTAGTGCATCCTTAAATATTCTGTCCTTGACTCTTTTCATAAATGTTGTTGCTTATCATTCCTAGGATTAGGTCCTCCCTATAGTATGTCCTCTTGCATTGGATTTCAGACGGAAGAGTGTCCATTAAATAAGGTCAGGGTAGATTGACTTAATATTATGAGACAATGCTCAGTCATCATCAGTAGCTCTAGCTTCTTTTTTTCTGCCTAAGAATTAAGTGTCTGTGTTAGAACAGATGAACATGAAGATTTGGGAAGAGGGAAGATAAAGCACAGAAGTCATGGGTCAGAGAAGATATTTTATGTACTAAGAACAACAGTGGCAGTTCTATCTTTGAAGCAATCTGGGGTTAAGGTTTGCTATTGGGGGGGAGGAGGGGGGGAGGGAAAGTTATTAACAATAAGATCCTCCTTGCATCTCAGCCAAAAAAAAGCATGGAAAATTTTAGCAATTTCTGTAGCCTTCCATTGATTCTACTTTTAACATAAACTTAGTTTTAAATCATGCATTGTAGACAGAAAATTAAAAGCTTTAATAATACAGCCATTAGCTCTTATGCTTTATTAAAACTATTTGCACACTCTTTGTTGCACTTGTGAGACCTTTCAACAATACAAAACACACTTTTAATACTTAAAGGAACAGAAACTTTCAGGGAAACAGAAGAATATTAGAACAGAGTTCAATGATGTAGGAAAATACCTGGATAAAAATCCCCTTGCGCAAACATGTCAATCACATAGCGACAGAATGCATATTGATCTAACAGAGCAAAAAGGAAAAAAAAAATGAAGAAAGGAAATGTAAAATTTTGTCTCTATTTAACAGTGAAGATAAAACTTGGCAGTGCAAAGACAAGTTTCAGGGATATTCTTACTTATACGTTTGGTTTTTTTCCTAGCCTTCAAATGATTCCCAAGCTCAGAAAGGGACACTTTATTGTCCAGGTCTAATTCAAGTCTCCCAGCCAAGGACTTCAGAGCTACCAGTGCCCCAGAGCTACCAGCTTTTCTTCCGGGCTGGCAGGGCACAGTGTGTGCCCCAGGTCAGCAGTGCGCAGCCTTGGTTTTGGCTCATGTCCTGACCCCAAGCACAACTACTGTGCTGAAGATCCATTTCAAATAGTCACAGCCAAGTGATAGAAAAATTCAATTAAGTTTTATATTACAGTTATTTTGTTAATATTGTTGATATTAAAATAATAAATATGTACATTTAGTGAATGGGAATATAAAGAGAATTCTGAGTACTTGCACTCCTGTAGCAATGTGATTTTCCACAGAATTTTATCGTTTCACTACAGAATTATTTTCCAAACGCTACTCTTTACAATTATATATATGTATATATTAAATCTGGAGATATATATAAAAGCTATGCTATTCAGAAATTGAGGCTTCTGAATCTAAATGAAACTCAGGTGTCAGAAATGTTGATTGTCTATCGATTTCTTCTATACATAAACAGGGTTGAAGATCTTAATAAAAATTTCTAACATTAAGAATGGTGAAGAAATGTTGCCAGTTGTAACTGAGTGCCAGAGAATTACAATATTATTGCTGGATTCTCCAGTTGGCTAGAAAAAAAGCAAGTTGCCCCACTGGACTCTACAGGACATTGGCTTTGAAAGTTAATGCTGATGACAAAATGCCAACTCTGGTTAGCTTAGTTCTCAACTGTCCTTGTGTTAGGCATATTGACCTGTCTGTCCTAGACTGTTCTAGCACAGTTCCTAAGCTACAGAAGTTACATCTCTTCCTCCCTCCACCTCCTATTGCATCTCTCTCCCACTCACCTACAAAGCTACTTACTTTCTTTTGCCAAATTCAAAACAAAATTATGCAGGCTTTGGAATACTTAATTTTTTTTAAATGGCATTACTGTTATATTTAAATGCAAAATGATGTTCCCAAGTATATGACACTCATTGTGTTATTTGCCCTTTTACATAGTTCACTGGTGCATCAGTATTAGTTGATGCTGAAGCATTTATGTGATTGCTGCTCTGTTACGTTGATTGCCATAGAAGTCCTTGGGTGGAGAATTGCAGCTTTCAAGTAATGATTTCCATTTGTAGAAATTAGGAAAGCTCAGCAAATACCCAATTCTTTCTACTAGTTGTTAGGAACCCATGCAGCTATTTCCTGTTACTGAGCTGGCGAGGGTAATACTAGTCAGTATTGTAGACCCTGGGGCAAACCTTTCGGGACATACACATAGGGCTGTGGCTATAAAAACTACTTTTAAAACATTTAATGACTATTTATCATAATTTCTAGTTTCATATTTAGGAATTCAAATTTATCATTCTGGCTGGTTCCAGCTTTGGATTCCATCCTTAAGGAATCTAAAGAATTTGTCCGCAATATCTGCCCTAAGTCTATGTGTGCTGATTTTCTGAGAAAGGTAGCAGCGTATGTGTGAGAAAACAAGTATGTACAAATCTGTACTCTCAGTAAGCCCATGTAGAGCCACTGAGGTCAGCAAAGTGTTTGTAACTGACTTCAACACACTTGCAAATAGGCCCTCGGTGAGCCAGTTTGTATTAATAATTAAAATGGACCAATGCCAACTCTTTAGCCCAGAAATAAAATGGCAGGGCACAGCTCTTGCCCACAGAGCTTTCCTTATGCTTCTTTGCCAAAACAAGCTTCCTTCATCCATGGTGCCCATTGGGAAGAGCCCTTGGACTGTTTTGGGCCATTGTATGGAAGACTGCTAGATGGCATGGGACGAAACTATGTCAGGGGCCACAAGCTGCATGGACAATCACAGGAGAGAGCACAATCCGGGAATGGTTCTATTTAGGTTATAATATAGACATAACCTGAGGACCTAGCAGCTCACACCATTTCATTGGTATTAAAATAATCAATCTTTTAAATGTAGTAATACAGACCAGGATTAAAATAGACTGTGGGTGTTTGGGTTATTTTTGTTTGGTTTGTTTTTTTGTTTTTTGTTTGTTTGTTTTTTTGTGTGTGGAAATTTAATTTGAATAAACCTAAAAAAACCCGTGCTTTAATCTTAGTTGTACCTGAGAAAAAAGATTTTGTATTAATCTTCTCATAGGATTTCTTTAGTAACTCAACCCCTGAAAACTGGGATTTATAAAAAAAAATGAAGGCAGAATGTTCAACTTTGAATAAAAAAAATGGCATTTCTACTGTATATGATATAATAAGGTGCACAATAACATCCCACTGATGTGCATGGGAATTCTGCCAATCTGCAAAGATTGAAACCTAAGGAATTGTAAATGCATATGATTTTCCAAATGTCTATTCATGGCTAAAAATTCATTTTAATTTCCTGTTAACAAGAAAATTTTACACTATAGTTCTCATCTTATACCTCTGTAATTGTGGCACAGATATTTATCTGAGTTCTAATACATCATGTAGAAGTTTGGGACTAGATTCTTGTTGATAACAACAGTCATAGATATTTCTGTTGTTGGTTCTCATCTGATTTACCCTAGGAGATGACCTATCTTTTTAAATTTTAATTTGAGCAAGGAATGATGCAACAGCAGGGCCATCAAAACAACCCATATGTGATTACTGGTATATTTTTTACATTGTTCTAGAAAAACTAGCAGAACTACTCCCTTGAGCAAGGAAAAGTAAGGATTGCAGGATCAAGGAATCTTGGCAAAACTATATTGACTTCAAAAATTATGTACACCTTGGGTCACAGTGGGATTGAAATATAGAACTGAATTTTCTGAGAGCATCCAACTGGGCAGCAGAAGCGTATAGTGGAAAAAGGGAGGACAAAAGTAGAAAAGGCAGCTTTCACCGGGCGCATGTAGCCCTATCTCCAGTGATAAGGGCGGTTTAAGAGGCTCCTTCCGTCCCCCACTCCAGCTGCTCATTCCCACTTTCACCTTCCATGGTTCGGTGCACAGTCACTGGGGTCACACTCTAAAGCAGACTTACAAAAAGTGATCTGTTAATATTTGATATTAAAACGGAACATTTTGCTAATATTTATCAGTTAAAAGGCTGAAAACACAAAAAATAACCCCAAACAAACCAAAACCCTGCCACCTCTCTCTATTGCTCTGTGTAATCTTTGACCCCTACTTACTTAAAATATTTTGCTGCCAGGGAGTAAAGTGCCTCATCTGCACACCATTGCTTTTTGAGAGCCTTATCCTGAACAGTACGGAGCGGATCCCACTGTGCACTGAAACTCTGTTGGAGCAAACAAAAACTGAAAGAGATTTGCACCTCCCAAGAGGAGCTCAACAACTTGCTGAACTTTCCCCTTGGTCACAGCATTCAGCATGAAAACTGCTGCTCAAAGGCTCCAGTATTTCAAGTAAAAAACAAAATTAACTAGAATACAGATAAATGTTAAAAAATACTGGTTCGGTGCACTATGCATGTCAGAAAGGAGGCTATGTCTCAAAATCCCTCAGAGTTCTGGAAATGTATAATTTAGGGAACTCCTAAGGGGTCCAGAGCTGATGGCTATAAAATTCCGAGAGAATCTGCCTGGGCAGATTCAAATATCCAGGCAGGGGTGGCCGCTTTGATGCTCAGGCGTAGCAGTTTACCTGTGGTTATCAGCCGGAAGGATCAGATAGGTGCCCCACGCAACGCTGAGCTGCCTCTATCAATGTCAGAACAATCCCGCGCCTGCCGTGTGGCAATTCGTACGGACAGGCAGGTCCTGCTGCCTGCGTTCATACAAAATTGTACCTAACGTCATGGAACAGCCGCAAGGAAATCGGGGAACCAGCCAGTGCTACCTGGGAGTGGAAGAAGCCAGGCTGGCTCTGGCAAAGAGGAACATATAGTTAACACCTCCCTTTGGGGTTGATGCATGTTCATTCTTTGTTTTATCGCTTAATTCCTTCCTTTCATCAGGGTAATGGCATTTCTTTCCTTATTAAGAGAAATGTGGAAGCTGTTCACATCAAATTACGTCAGGCAGGTATATCATTACTTCATACCATACCTGACAACATGTCAATGCCTCATATAATCTGATGTAATACAAATTATTACATTCCCTTTCCTCTGCTGCTACTTTCCTTACTGTTGCTGAGGACATACGCAGATGTAGAAGAAAACATAATTCCCAACAGGTCATTGGACAGTCTGTATTTTCCAAAATAACTTTACTAGCAATACACTACATAATGTTCTACTGAGCAAATCCAGGAAGACTCAGGCCTATCAAGAGAAATTGGTCCTTGGTAAAGAGGAAGTTAAACTAATATGAATCTTTAGCCATGACAAACAGTTAGAACATTCTGGTTATTTATATTAAACCTATTTTATTCTTGATAGCCTCCTTCTAGCAGTTTGAGATTCATCTGGAATTTGTTTGTACTGCACTTTTCTTTTTCAGGGGTGGACTTTGGTCCTTGCCAGCTTTAACTCCACTCTCTCTGCTTCTTCCCCACTACCTTTTTAAGGTCTTCATCTGTTTCCTCCTGGTTTTGTTTACCTTTCTTTTCCGATTTAGTTACAGTCTGAAGAGCTTTCTCCTCCTTAACTTTCGGTTTGGCCTTTATTAGCCCAACTTCTGTTGTTTTAGTCTCTGCCTGCTTGACCTTCTCAGTTGTCTTTGCTTCTCCTGTTCCATCCTTCACTTCCTTTTTAACTTTTGCTTCCACTTTAGTGCTCTTTATTTTCTTCTCCTCTGCAGGCAATAAAGAAAAAGCTTTCAGTGTCATTCTTCCCCCCACGAATAATTCTCAATACCATTTATTTTATCTTGTGGTATTACTAATGAGTATTTCTTCATCATTAACACCTTGCTCAGATCTGATGAAAGCTATAATCCCCCAAAACCAGACAGAGTTAAGCAGAAATATGAGATGAAAACATGTTTTGCCTTCGGTCCTGTACCAAGTGTTTGGCTAAGAGTGAGGATAGTAGGCTATGGCAAATAATATTCAATGTTTGTAATGACAATATATTAGCTTTTACGGTCTAAAGTAGGGAGACAAATGTTGGTTGTGAAGCAAATATGGAAGGTACTTCCAGACTAAATCTGAGTAACTTTAGACTTCAGAGATCAGAGCTAAACTCTCTTGATTTAAAGTACGGCTATTTGTAAAGATCACTTTTATGCACCAATTCCAGGTCTCTGCACAAGAGGTCTTGAGTTCTTGAGTGTCCTTCTACACCAATTCCCTGGGCTGAAAGACTAGTCTGAGACAGGCCAATTCATGACGTGGCCTGTAGCAGACTGAGAAGGTTTCTAAGCAGAAATACTGAACTGTAAATATAAGTGACTGAAGCTACACAGAAGTTGGTGAGACCAGGAGTGTTCCTTCTGCTTGTATGTCTCAGCAGCTTTTTCTCATCTGAGACATGGATGCTGACAATATGTGTGTTTCTTGCTCACTTCGGTGGAAAATCCAACAGTAGTTTAAAATGCCACCAAATATGGTTTAAACTAATCTGTTTAGTGTGATGTTCACACTTCTGTTTTCTTCATAGCTCTGAAGGTCTCCCTCCTTGAGGCAAAACTTGAATGCTACAAAATCCATGTCTGTTGTAAGAGTCTATTTGTAGTAAGTCACTGAGCTGACTAGACTGATTTTATCAACATGTAAACTGAATAGTTCTACCTATTCCAAAACAGGATACAGATATTTTTATAAGGGAGAATTCCTGCTTTCAAACAAAGCCAAGACACGATTAAATATATTGATGGCTAGTGAGGAAAGAATTTCCTTAACTAGCTATGGAGGTTCAGGTTGTTCATACCTTTAATTTTTATCTTGGAAATGTCATCATACTTTAAAAGGGATCATGCATAGAACTAACCCCTGGATGTTCTAAAGACATTTTCATTTTTTTTTTTCATTTCATTATAGTGTCATGTAGCTGATTTTTCATATTCTCTGCTCCATTAAAATAAAGTTTATGAATTTTAATGTAAACTCTGGTAAAAAATGTAGTATAAATAAATAAATACCTTTGGGAGGAGGTTTCTTTTCAGCTTTTTCATGTCTTTCAGCTTTGTCTTTTTGAATTACTAGAAATAAGTACAATTGTGTATTAGGGAAAAAACCACAAAGAACGAGAACATATTGCTAAAACACAACATCCCTGGAAGTTTCACATTTTTTCATGATTCTTGTTTTTTGGTTGCAAAATTCTAGCTTCTTTTTCTGAGGTTCACACACTGGGATATAAGCCTTCAAAAGATCTGTTGAGAGTCCCCTAACCAGAAGACAAGGCAGTCACATAGATCTGAAGCTTTGTAGGAAATGTTTATACAGCATCTTCCAGACGACACAAACTTGCTCTGCTCAAGCTCTGAGCAGACATGGGCTTGATCTTGTGCTCCAGCCAACAGGAAGCCGTGTGGCTACATTCGTCTTACAGAAAGGGGTTTTTCTGAGCTTGGGCTCAGTGTCATACAAACACAGCCACAAGCCTGGTGCTCACTTCAGAGCCCGGCTTGAGTGAGTTCATGTCTGCACCGGATACACTGTGTAAACACACACGCTGCTATGTCCCAGAAAGGCGGTCAAAATTTTATGCGGAGGCTTCTATCTTTCCTCTCTTGGTTGCCATCCAGACACATTGCCGGAACAAAACAGCCCTGAGAGTTAATTACACTTCTTTCAAGTGGTAACTACTTAATAGCAACACCCTTTCTAACTGAATTCCAGACTGGAATTGCTGCCTGTATGAGCCATGATTGATATTTAGACTTGTTTTTCTTTTTTTAAGATAGCTGTTTCTTAGATGATGTGTTTAAATAGCATTCGTATCACTGAAGCTTTCTGGAGCCTTTAACAGGGGCTGAAGGAGTACCCTAAGACTTCTTATTGAGTGTGGAGAAAGTCTGCTGACTGTGGGGGAGGTAGCCTCTTATTTTCAGTACTCCTGTTCCCTGAAGCCGGCCTGGACCTGACCATCCTCATTTCCGAGGGACTGCAAGTGGTTAAAATGGCCCCTCGGCACGGCTGGTAGCTGGTCCGGTACAGAGCGGACCCCGCCAGAAGGGAGGTGAGGCTGGCAACGGGTGGCTCAGCACGCCGCCGGCAAATATGTGCCTTAGGAAGCGCCGAAGGCAGCGAGTGCCCCGGCGCGCTGAGCCCACCCACAGGGACCAGCGTGGCACGCAAGCTCTTCAAGAGAAGGGAGCATCTCTATGTCACACCGCAACAGCCAGGCTAGAAAGTGGCCAAAGTCTTCATGTAATTTTCCAGCCAATGACTGGAGTCATGGCTGCTATTAAACACGTTAAAGCTCTAAGCAGTTATTTGGTTAGCCAGCAGAAGACAAATGGGTAAACAGGCTGGCTGCTCATTAGGAATATCTCAGTGATATTGGTCATAACTCTTGGAAGTTATTTGCTTTTCAGATCTACACAGACACTGTGGGCATTAATTTCTCCAGATTACTTCAGTCTAATTTCACTTTATTAAAAGAAGCCCACACTTCCAAATTATACACTGAAAGTACAAAAATGACCAAATATCCCTTTTAAAGAGAGACTGGACAATGGCTGCCTTTCAAAGTCTTTCAAAGCTTTAAGTCTTCATTCCACTTTTTCTTCACTCCTACTTTCTGTTTTACATGTCTCCTTAGAGTAAGGTCAAGACCAATAAAGATAGATTTGTACATTTGAATCTCTGTTGTCTGAACAGATTCAAATGAAACTTAATTAATTCATGTGTCCCGTCATCATCAGACTAATCTGAATGCCATAACAGACTGATATTAAGATACATTGCATAGGGGTTTTTTCAAGAGTTAGCTGAGTAAAAGTAAGAAGAGACAAAGACCGAAGTCTAACTTCATTATAGAAATTTCCGGCTTCCAAAAAAGCAATGCATGTAAAAAAAGAAAAAAAGTTAGTCTTTAAAAAATAACATAACATGGCAAGCTGCTTGGATTTTTAATTCCCCCTGTTCAAGTCATGGCTAAAGATGGAATTATCAGTCAAAAGAATACTGAAAATTACCTCTCATACACAATATTGCTTCAGAATATATATGATAATTAGTAGATAAATAAATCTTAACCAAAGCCACTTCTGCCATGGAGGACAGCATAAATCATGTATTGAAATGAAAATGTTATTGCAAAAAAATAAAGGCAAGAAAATGAAAATCTATTTTTGGTTATGATGGAAGACCCAGACTGAGAGTTAGTAAACACTCTTGCATCAGGTCTGCACCAGACTGAAAACTGATACAGAAGAGAAAGCCTTCTTTGCAGGCAAATTACTGAATCCCATTGTGGAGGAAAAAACATGAAGGAATGGAAATATAACAGTCATAGGCTTATTTCTTTAGCTGCACAATATTTATAATTAGCTCTGTGCCTCAAAACAAGAAAACTAAGCAAGAAATATATGCTGAGCAAGACTTCACTCAGGGCTGGTCAAGACCTACTCAAGCAAAAGTGAGAGCACCCAAAAAATGTACAGCATGGACTTTGTATTTTAAATAGTCACCTCCACGCTCTCCCAAACTATACAAGCACTAGAAATCTAAAACTGTACAACATCTAATACTAATCTGCATTACCTTTAGAAGGTGCTTTCTTCTCATGTTTTTCTGGCTTTTCAGGTTTCTCTTTGTGAGCAGCTAGAAATAAATAACATTAATGGTTATTAAAAAAGAGAAATATTGCATTTTAAGAGAGAAAAAGGAGAAAAAACATCAAGAAACACAACTAGGCACCATGGCTATCCGTGCAAAGAGCCAGAAAGTGATTCAGCTGCTGCTGTCAGCTGTTGATGCCAAAACACGTGATTTGAACTTTCAAAAATATGTCTACCCTCCCTGAGGTCGCTGCCAGGGTCTGGGGGAGGAATGGCCTTTCTGACACAATTGTAATCCCATGAAAGAAGTTAGTCAAGAAGAGTCGTGCTTATTTATGTTGTTTACTGGTGCATTTTTTTTGTTTTGTTTATACTGTCATTTATTGGTTTATTTTGGTTTATTGTTATTTTTGAGCTTTCTTGTTTATTACTTTGGTTAATTTCTGAAGGATTTTATGAACTCCACATAACAACTAACAGTTTTTCCAGCTATGAATGATTAAACACTATAATTAATTACAAATCTAATTGCAGTGGCATTATAACTAATACTCTGGGGCTTTTTGTTTGCTTTTAATTTCCACTTTACAAATTGAAATAAAGTACACTGTAGTGACCAGACTTCTGGCTCAGGTTTCAGAATACACTTGAGTGGTGCAATAGTCACTGAGTGGTGGCTAGCCTGGAATATTCTCCTGTGTGGGCTCTGATTTGCTAATTTTTTGCGATTAATGTTTGCACAGTAATTTGTCCATGGGTGTACAGAACTGGTATTTGTATGTGTACGTATCCCCTGAGGTATCCTGCAGGGACCAGGCATGTGAAAACTCTCGGCTACCTATTTGGCTCCGGCATAAGAGTTTATACTAAGAACACAAAAATATGTGCATGAGCATTGCTATGCACTCTCCAGCCTTGTCTTGGTGTTTCAAAAGAAAACAAAAATTGTGGAAGAATAAGCAGTGCTAGATACCTATTTATTGCAAGTAACTACTTAAAGAATTAGTCCTCCGCCATTCAATACCTATGCAACAGCCCTATTCAGTATTGTGTTTAAAACTTTTTTTTCACATGGCCTGCCTCATTACCTTTGTTTACAGGTTGTCATGTATTTTTCCTGGATGACCATATTCTCTTAACAACCATAGTTACTGTGAGTGTTGGAAATACTCAGAGATTACTGGGAGATTATACTAACTCAGAGTATAAAATATATCATGTCCCTTCCTCAGAAAAAAAAAACAAACAACAATGCAGAAAGAATACAAAATGTTACTCTTGATGTCTGCAAACCTTTATATGATCTTATGATTTTTATCCATAAAGTTCTATAACATTTTTCCAATCAAAGGGATACATAAATGGAAATTGAGTAGATAATTAGTTCTGGGGTACCTCAAAACATAAAATAAACATTTAATTAAATCATTACCTGCATGCCTTTCCTTTTTTTCAGGTTTTTCTTGTCTTTCCAGTTTGTCTTTATGTGTCACTGGGAAAGAAGAAATGTGTTCATATATATTTAAAAAAAAAAATGGAAAAACTTAAGAATAAAAAATAATTCTACCAGGACAAGCCTTAGGAGACAAAATGGCAAACTGTGTTATTCCTGAGCTACCGCATGCCTATCTGCACGGCGTACATCCTACTACATGGGTGTGAGCAGACAACTCCGGCTAACAAGCTGCTGCTTACCACCCAAGCCATGCCTCAGCTGTGTACTACAGTAACATCATCGCTTGCGACTGTCTGTCCATTCCTGAAGAGAGATTTTCAGAAAACGGTGAAAGACTAAGGCAGAGCTCACGCCAAATGCTGCTGCTCGCACTAGAAAGAGAAACATCACCTGGGCCACCCCATACTCTGGCAGGCAGAGGCTCATAAAACCCTGGAATCAATCCTGGAGCATAAAAGCATCACATGCACAAATGACATGCCTGTCACTTGACAGCTGGCTTGAAATGGATAACCAGTAATGGATACAGATAGCTAGTAATGGGCATTAGCTGAGATCAGTCCCTGGCAGTGGTATCTCAGGGCCATAATTAGATGCCAGTACGTGTAAAGTAAAAACTAACATTATGGCAGTGGAAACTGTATTATGCTATCCACTCGTTCACATGACCTTTTCCACCCACTTTTCTTAGGATTTTACACAATAATTCTCCAGGCAATGGGAAATAAGCATGTGGCTTTCAGAGCACTTCAGAAAAATCAGCTGTGAAACTGTAAACTGGCTTTAACTCTAACTCTGTGGCGATTTCATCCCAGTTTAGCAAAACTCCCTTTGTCAAACACGAGAAAATAAGGAAGTTCTTTTACAGTACTGTGAATTCCATATCTAACTGGATGCAAAAGAAGAAGGGTAGGGAATATTCGGGCTCTTGCATTTTTTTTAGCAATATAATGGTGAAATACATGAGAATGGGCTCCCAACATAGCTGATTGAGTCACTTCTAAGTGACTGAGCAACTTCTAATCATTCTCTGTGTCATTAGATAACTTTCTTAAACTTCATCACAGAAGTTGATTAGAGATTAGAATAGGATGTTATTTACTCTCTCCATTATCTAAATCTTGAAAAGGGAATCTATTTAAAGTAGAAAATAAGCAGTTAAAATACAGGGATAAGGTGAAACTTTGGAGTCTTCCAGTCACATTACAGTGAAATACAATAGAAAGACACATATTCATAGTCATAGTTTTAAAACATAATGTACAATCTGAAAGCACTGTTTCTTAGTGCTGTGAATACAGAGAATCTCTATACACAGTAGTGTTTTAGTAGCAAATGTGGCAATAGTTCACCAAACAAAACTAAATAATACATTCACTTTAAGATAGAATACACTTAGGTAGACAGAGTTATGACAAGTTAAGGTAGTATAGTAATTCTTATTCTTCATTGGCTCTCTGAGATTGGCTGGGATAATTTTTTCTGGTTCTAAGAAACTTTAAACAACATTAAATATTGTTCTCCTATCAAATTAAATTGAAGAGTTTCCCAAGTTTTCCACAAAATAGCAGGAGAAGTCTTAATGACACATTCAGGTTTTAATATGGGACATTATAGTCTTTGCTCTGTCATTTTTCCAAATCTCACCCAAAAAATTGCCTTGTTACCATCATTCCATTTTCTGGTAATAAATATTCATTCTAAGAGAAACCTGAACTTATGTGCCTGACATTAACCTCTAGAGTCAGTCTTGCTAACTCAATGTATTTTGAATTATTTATGTAAAATGGAAAAGCTCCAGTCAGAGACCATTAGAAAGGCCTAGTCAAGTACAGATTTCAGAAAGATGCACGTTCACTTGGGTTGTGAGACTCATGTTCTTGGTCTGAAATAAATCAGTCGTGGCTGGATATTGGGTCTTTCTTCTTTTTTTGGTGATTTTTTATGACCATTGGCCTATTTGCTTTTTCAGAATGGGTTTCTTCCTGCAGCCTGAGACTTCATTAATCACATTTTTATGTATACATGTCCTATAGTACATGTTCTCAGAAGGCCAGAAGGCTTAAAGTGTTTTGACAGGTAGGTATGTTCCAACAAAATTCCATTTTGCCAAAAAATCCCTCACAAGAGACAAACTAGGTAGTGGCTCTTGGAGCTCAGAGATAACTCATGAGTTGTGGGTGGGAAGGAAGCAGTATCCTAATTCTGACTCTTACAACAGGCGGATCTGTAATTTATTGTTGGCATACAGCAACAGCAAATTAGTAAATCCTCTCTAACACCCTCTCCCCAACATTTCTGAAATGAGTCAGGGGAAATTTTTTTTCTAAGGCAGGTCTCTGAAGCAGAATGCCTACAGGGACTGTACCGTGTATGTTATAATTTACTCATTATGTTTTGCTCAGAAGTATTCCCAAAGACAAATATTATGCTTGGATTTATTCAAGAAGGCACCTATTTATGCTCAGGGCATCTTTTACATAAGTTAATAACACAGTAAAAACTTATTCATTAATCTCTGACTATAATTTCAGCCGTTCTGCAGAGTGATGAATTCAAAGTGCTTTTAAAATCCTCATTCTCCTTCCAGCTGGCTTTCACAACACCTCCTCCATCCTTAAACATAATTGGGATTTACAAGAAGGGTCTAGGAGTCAATAGATTAGACTGGTAAAAAGACAAAGAACATGAAATGTTGAATACATACCCTTTAGGGGTTCCTTCCTCTCAATTTTTTCTTGTTTTTCAGGTTTGTCTCTGTGAAGTACTAGAAATAATAATTTAAAATAACATGAATAAAAATATTTTGTAAAGAAACACACAAAAATTTTGTAATCTGGACATATTATGTACACTTATTATTTCACCAAAGTGATTGAGAAAAATATTTGTAAAATCAAATAATAGAGTTCAACTCTGAGTCACAAGTACTAGATGATGTATAGACCTTTTTAATGTCAATACTTAATTCCAGGTCCAAGAGAAATATTTTTTGTTGAATAAGCGTTCAGATGTTAGGTCATATTTTTACAAAATAAGTGATTATCCAACAACCTTAATCTAATCTGTCGGATCTCTTTTGGTCCCATTACACAAGCAACCTGACTCTGAGATTTCTGACAGAGGAAATTATTTTCAGTCCTTGACAGCATTGCTTTCTATTCTTAACAAAAAACGGCTGGCATATTGCTTTCCATGCTCTTTTTTCTTTATTTTTAGCTGTTACTTCAGCCACGGGATGGATTAACAAGAAAACAACTCTTTTAATCAGAGCGTAACTTCAGGAAGAGCAGCTGTTCAAAACACAACCAACCACACGCCCTGCTAGAAGCGGGCAAACGTGAACCCTTACGGGCTCTGTTGCCCACCCAACTCTCAGACCATGTTTTTGGACATGGTTGGATGCCACATCATAATGACTTAGACAAAACCACTCCTTGTCAGCTTCTACTACTAAAAGACTAGCGTTTTGCAATTTCAGGGAATAAATATTTTCTTTGCAATCCTCAAGTTTCTGTCAACAAGTAAACCACAGAAAATACAACTGTTTAGAAGGCAACTGTGAGCATTATACACAAGCACAGTAATGTTTTCACATGCATTCCTTTCACCAGCTTTGCAGCAAATGTTATTTCACAGAGGTGCAAGCACTTTTTTGTTGGTTAAATATTTCCTCATTAAAAAATAGATTCATATCTTTAAGAAAAATAATTCCAAACATTCAGTAATTTCATTACATCTTGCATGTGTTTGCATTATCCAAACACATTTCCAGTCATAACAGGTAAATTATTGTTGATATCAATTAGCGGTACAGTGGAAAGAGATTGAAGAGAGATTTACCAAAGCCTTTAAGGAATGTGGACAGCCAATTTATGCTAAAAAAAAAAACAGGCTGTGAAGAATGCAGCAGCACCAGTAATGTATTATTGAATGAATTACAGACTGTAACTCATTCAATTGCTTTAGGACATCCAGTAGCATACCAAGGAAAAGCAGTCTCGTCTCTCCTTATACGATGTAGAACTTGGACTGAATGTTTATGCAGAAGCTGTAGCATGCTTTTACGTCTCACATTTGTATTAGCAGGTCCTAGCTCTGTGCAAAACACTTCGAGCCAGCATGTTTGTTTTGGATGGGGCAATAGCACAGTTTTGCGAACAATAGCTCTGTGATGGTCAATGGCAGTGAAACGTGAGTTTCTGCACATCGGACAAAAGCTCTTGGAGTCTCT
Organism: Phaethon aethereus; assembly: GCF_964289735.1. NCBI lineage: Eukaryota > Metazoa > Chordata > Aves > Phaethontiformes > Phaethontidae > Phaethon > Phaethon aethereus. The sequence goes on from NC_138576.1 coordinate 59,684,865, forward strand.
ATGCCAAAAAATATCACTGAACTATGCAGAACAGACAGGCATTCAGAAAGCTTGTTTTTAGCCACAGAATATCTTACTCGTGCAAGGGAAAGTGTTGTGGGTTTTTTTAAATTTATTATAGTTTCTCCATAGCATTTCACTATTTCATGCTTTGAAAAAAAACACAACAAGCTTTGAACGACACTAACTGAATTGAATGCCAGCAGATTTTAAAGTGGACAGAAAAATCTAATTTAAGGTTTCTTCATATCATCAAAATGGTATAAAGGGCTAAAACATAAGGAAATATTAATATCTGTATGAACTCCAAGCTAAAGTGTGGAGAAGGGATCAGTTGGGAAATAAATCAGTTTGAGAAATAAAAGTAACATGATGTATCTGGGCAGGGAGCCTGGAATGTGGATAAGCAGAGACCAGGCTGGCATAAGCGTAAGCTATTTTTCTCTTCCCAATGATAGGCTGAAGGCGATCTCTGGTTAGTCCAAGATCCCCATCCTGTGTGTTGATATCCCCATAGCCTCAGAGCTTGCTAATCCCAGATTGTAATGTTTACCATTACCTCTTATGGACACTGTCAGAGCTATGGCTTTTGGACAGACCCTTATCTGGGAAGGGCAGGTGTTGCCAAAAATTAAAGGGTTCATGTTTCAGGGCTGTGACGACTGGCCATTTTTGACTCTTCAGTCACAGTGCAGCAGGGACACCAAAGTCCATGGAAGCTTTTGATCTAACAAACTTAAATATGATTTTTCTTTGCATATTAACACTGTTTTTCCCTCCTGAAATCCTTTCATTGTTCAGCTTCGTATGTAGTCCTAAAAGCTCTGTCACAGAAAATATTTCATTGTCTGCAGACCTTTTCCAGATTTACTCACTTGGATATCTATTTCTTTGTAAAGGGCTTAATTAGATGCCCTTTTTCAAGCCCACAGCATTTATGTGTAAGCATTAAGTTTTAGAAATAAGCCAGGCTGGCCATACTGCCATGTTTCTGCCAAACAAACTAGAGGTAATAAGATTTTCTTCTTTTTTTTGCATATAAAAAACAAATAGAAAGCACATAAAAATGTTTTTAAAGCTGCGAAGTCAAGCACTCCAGCTGGAACTAAAACTGCTCATTCAACTTTAATTCAACCATTTTATTTGCTTTATGACACACTTTGTAATTAAAAGACCACCTCTTTTCTTTTTTTAATAGAATGCTGGATTCATCCATAAAAAATAAGAATAACTAAAATTAGTTTTATGACAACTGTATAAACTAAAATTTTCCCACAACTTAAATTTTCTTGGGCTTCCTTGTAAATACCAAAAAAACATAAGCTCAGAATGAACTGCTATGAACATTGGAAGAAATATAACACCCCAACATAATTTTCACTAACCTAGATTTTGGAAATAGCTGAAACATTTTTATATGACTTTGAATGAAAATTCACCCCGGAGGCAAAAAAATGAGCATGAAAAATTTCATCTTCAATCACTGAAGTATGGTAAATTTATAAATAATCTAAAATAGGAGCTTAAAATGGAAAATTTTAAGGTAATTTAACAATGCATTCCAAATGTAATCATTTAAGAATATTGCTATCTACTTCACATAAAATTAAAAAAGGGAAGCATAGCATATATATGAGAGATTTTTTGCATCAAGTGGAAGACATAGTGAAGGGGGATGTGATTTAGGTTTTTTTCATTAAAATGTTTGAGAAACATTCCCCATCCCAAAAAAGCAAGTGCAAAAAGAAAAGATGTAATAAAGAGGCACTAATTCCATACCTAAGGGAAGTAAAAATAGTTTCCAGCTGAGTAAGTCTTAAGTCTGCTGCTTAGTATAAAGCTAGGCGATGAGTGCAATAAGCATGAAGCAGAGATTGCTTGCTCCAGCTAACTGACTAAGTGCTTGTCTACAGAGCAACACTCAGGAAAGTTAAGATAAATGAACTAATACAATGAAGTTAGAGTGCATTAGTCAGAGAGCTTTAAATCTCTGTGTAGATGCTTTTATTCAGAAGTAAAGTAACCTTAGATGGCTATAAATTAATTCTTCTTGAAGGAACACTCAAAAACAAAAAGGGCTTGATCTGGAGAGGGGTACAGGCTTCCAGGTCCAAAACAATAATCTAAGGAAATCCCAGCAATTAATGAACTGTGCAGGCACCTGCACTCACTACAAACTGCCTCAGTTACCTGTGAAGGGGGAAGAGGCTTGCCTCTGAGCTTACCTACATTTTCCTAGGAAAAGGGATCGTGCCCCTGTACTGAGCACTGCTGAGGCCGCACCTCGAATCCTGTGTTCAGTGTTGGGCCCCTCACTACAAGAAGGACATTGAGGTGCTGGAGCGTGTCCAGAGAAGGGCAACGAAGCTGGTGAGGGGTCTGGAGCACAAGTCTTATGAGGAGCGGCTGAGGGAACTGGGGTTGTTCTGTCTGGAGAAGAGGAGGCTGAGGGGAGATCTTATCGCCCTCTACAACTACCTGAAAGGGGGTTGTGGTGAGGTGGGTGTTGGTCTCTTCTCCCAAGTAACAAGCGATAGGACGAGAGGAAATGGCCTCAAGTTGCACCAGGGGAGGTTTTCATTAGATATTAGCAAAAATTTCTTTACTGAGAGAGTGGTCAAGCATTGGAACAGGATGCCCAGGGAGGTGGGTCGTGTCACCATCACTGGAAGTGTTCAAAAAACATGTGGACGTGGCACTTCAGGACATGGTTTAGTGAACATGGTGGTGTTGTGTTGAAGGTTGGACTTGATGATCTTAAAAGTATTTTCCAACCTTAATGATTCTGTTATTCTGTGATTCCCCAAGCAGCACCAGGCATGCACATGCTGATCGCTGCAGCAGTTAACCCTGCGCAGGATTTAGCCCTTCAACACCAAGTATAAATGCCTATAAAAGAGCAAGACAATGTCTCATGAATATATGTTTGAACAATTTAAAATTAGATTTAGTTGCAGCAGTCAGACAGTGTTACATCCACCTGAACTAAGATTTAGGTTTGACAACTACTGGTGGTAGTCAAACTGCCCATAGCATTGCCTTCACCCTAGGCTGCTATAAGCCCATACAGCTAAAGAAATACTTGACAGCTGTACGTGAGCCACTACAGCTACGTTATCTGTACCATGTTACCTAGTTTGAAGTTAACTCAGGTATATCTGTAGTCATACCTCCAGTAATCAGGGTAGACAGCCCCTGTGTCAAACATAAATAAGTCATTTAACTTGGTAATTTTGTCAACTTCCTTGGGTTTCAAGTATACTGTGGATTTGTATGGTCCAGCTCTATTTATCTATTTATCTGTCTCAAATAACTTGTCTTCCAGCTACAGCAAATTAAATTATGGGGACATATATTTTTCCTCATAATCTCATAATTTATCTGTATACTAAAATACAGACAATTTTATTCTGTGATGTTTAATATTTGCATTATCAGTATGGCCCTATTAACAAGTCAGTAAAGGTAGGAGGGATAGATATGTGTTACACATAGTAAATGAAATAGTTTTGAAGGGCCTGGGATCTATTTGTCAAATCAGGCTGAATTCAGAGATACTTTCTGCAAAAACCAGAGAGGCTAGTGTTAATTCAGAGACACACAAGTATTTGTCCTTAAATCACTGTGATTTAATGTAAGACTGTCAGAGGTAGGATTTCATCATCATCATATTGTCTCCTTCCATCCCTCACTCCAACAACACTGTGTTAGTGAAGTGTATTTGAGAAAAGTCACCCACTAGATCAACCTTTTTTCCATTCTTTCTCAATGCCTGTCGTAATAAGAGATATTTCCCAGAAATGCAGGACAATTCATTTCGCTGCTAATATCAATTTTGCATAAAAAACATAAATGATCGGTTCATTTAGATTATAATTGGACCTTCCATTAGGTAGAAATTATATACTTCTACATACTTTTATCTTGATATATTTTATTATCGTTGTTCCTTGTTGCTGAAGTATTGCATAGTTACCTCTTATTCTTTGATAGTAATAACAATTATAACACCTACTTCTTAAACAGTCTGCAGCAGCAGCTCAGAGTCTTGCAAAATCTGTGAACGTCACCAAATGAGAGACTCACAGGACAGCTGCCCCAGGCTGAGACAGTCCCATCCCTCAGCCTCTGCCCTCGGGCCAACTGCTCCAGCCCTGACCACTGCAGTGGCCCCACACTGGACTCACCCCAGTTTATGCATGGCTTTCCTGAACTGGGAGGCCCAGAACTGGACACAGCATCTAGGTGTGGTCTCATGAGATCTGAGTATGGGGGGTTGTTAATCCCTTACCTCCACCGACTGGCTGAGCTCCTGCTCATACAGTCCAGGGTGCTGTTGGCCCTTGTGAAAGTACCAATACATCAAACAACAAATTGGGAAGACCCTATTTTGTAGTGAATTTGTGCATAGGTGAACACGTAATCATGACAGATTTTAATTTCAGTCCTTTTAAGCATGAGAAAATGCTTTGTTGAGTCATTTTCAGAGTATTTCTTCCTTTCAGGATTAAATTGACTAAGCACAATAATTGAAATGGACTTTATTACTAGTAGTTTATCAAAATATTTAATTAAAAACAAATTTTAGGGCACAAGTTTCCTTGGCTCTTAATACTGTAAGAATCTTTCTTATAATTTCAGCCACTTCCATCTGGGATTTCCATTCATTATGTCTATTACTCATACACAGCCTTTTCAAAATGAGGTTTATGGATGGAACTCCCTTGCAAATCTTGGGACTTGTATTCAGGGGGTTTGACTATTCAAAAATAAACTTGAAATTATTTTTAAAACTCTAGTGTCCCCATCTTTTTGGGAGGGCTGAAATTTTGGGGGGGGTGATTTCTTCTATTAAAAACATTCCTTTTACCTCTAGATTTTTCCTGTTAAAAACAATAAAAGATTGTATTTGCACGTGCTTCCTGGAGGTGCTTTAGAAGGTAACAGTAAAACTCCCTAAAGATTTACACCTCTATCATTCTCTAGCTTGAGGCCAGACAGAATGTTTCCTTGTAACTGTTCGTCCTATGTACAAGATGCATTTTTGGGACAAAATATGAACATGAAAAATAGAAAAAAAAATTTATCCTGTGCTTCAGTAAGGGAGTGTATAATTAAAGATTGCATTACCAGGCATATGCATAAAGGCACTTAAATAATGACACCTGAATGCTTTATTTCTAGCATCTTTACAACTTCTTAGTAATCATTTCTGCAACGTTAATGTTCTATGTACAGCAACGCACTTCTGTGCAGATGAAATGGTACACAAGAGGCTGTTTTGGTCAAGGCTGCAACTTCATTTGTGTTTTTAGAATACTGTGCTTGAAAAGACTTTAACTGGGAACCCTTGCTAATGGGTTTGAGTTAATTATTCCCTGGCTAGCCCACTGATACCCTAAAAAATTCATTTTCATACAACATGTTTTCTTAAGTAGTTGGAAAGCCGTTCCAGGCACCCCAGATGACCCTGATTAGCACAGAACTGGAAAGCTAGCACTAGGGGTGTAAAAGACCGTAAAAACATATAAAGAATATATACAGAAATGAATGTAATCATGTGAGGGAGGATGTACAGATATACATGCTATTTTTCATAAGCTTCCTTCTTGCTTCCTCCTGCCATTACTAAGCACAGCCCTGGTACATCAAAGAGATGCTCATCAAATTTTATGTGGCCTAACCTTTACAGAGGAGGCTTTCTTAGGCAAAAAATCTGCACATATCCCAGGGAACGTCTTTGTTTACCTGACCTCTGAAAACCAGTCTAAACCAGTTCGCCTGTGGATTTTTGGAAAGTGTCAGTTAGAGGAGATTAACCAGTCTGAAAAAGAGTAGGTTCTTAAAATGGAGGCTTTTCTTATCTCTGATACACACCTGGCTCACTGCTAACTACGACTCCCTGACTTGGATGGCACCCACTGGCCTATAAATTTGCTTTCTTCCTCGCCCAACACACTTCACGCCTTTTGCACCAGAGGAAGTTCATCCGCACTCTACTTTCTTGCACCTTTGCTGCAAAAAAGATTTCTGGATAAGTTTGGGCAGGAGAAGCTTATTATGAATGTGCATTTACAATATAGCTACGCAAGCAAAAATGACACTATTTGTTAATGTTAAGTTGTACATGAATTTTTGATCATTTACAGTCTGTGCCAACTGATCTTTGAATGCTTCTATAATACAACAGTGGTAACGCATGTAGTTAGCAAATACACAGCATATAACATACATATATGTAGGTAAACACAGAAAAAATATTTACCCTTCGGTGGTGTTCTTTTCTCATGTCTCTCTGGTTTTTGTTTGTGAATTTCTGAAAACAATACAATGCAGAGTTATCAATATTAAAATAATTTTCACGTACAAAAATATCAGATGCATTCTCATAATAAAAAATAACTAAGTGCTTCAAATATTATAGCAGGGCCATGGCTTTATCTTCTGCATATTCAAATTATATACAATAAAAGTTTAATTTTACATATATACCCAGACAATATATGTGGACAAAAATAATAACATTAAGTGGCTTTAATAATTACCTTGTTTTAATTGAGCAATACAGCTACTTTTAAAGTCAAGAACAGGTTTTGCTGATCTGTAACAGCTATACAGCAACATGCATTGGTCATGAATCAGAAAAAAACGTGCTGTTACTAAACATTTTTTTTGAGTTGTTTACCAGGATTAGTATTTTTTGTTTTCCAAATTACCTTTGGAAGGAAAAAACAGTTCTTTTTACTACATTTTCTAACTTTTTTAATGCTCACGTGTAGAATTGGTAGCTCCAGTACACAATAAAAGGTAGACTGAATGCTGTATACAAACTACAGAGATAAAAGTTCCCAGGTTAGGGATCGTTGCCTCGGAGGATTACTCATTTTAATCATGCTGTATACCAAAGCACTGAGAACTGCCTTGTTAGAAGAGGGAGTGGTACGGTATTTACCTGCCCTTGCTATGCCACCTCTTTCGAACAAAATTCCTCACCTGTGACACTGATATTAAATTACTGCTATATACCTCTGTAACTGGTTTTTTTTCCTACTGTCCTTATTGTGCCAAAACCAGGATAATGTTGAAAATGCAAAATGTTGAATTTGAGAAAAAGGAGCTTGCATAACACTGTTTGCATATAGTAGTAGAAGTTTAAGCGCTGATTATTATAGGTGCGCAATAAAGTCATTAAGGCTGTACAGACTGCCAGGTCTATGGTACTGTGCACATATTTCCTGCAGCAGGAAACTGGTATAAATACTGGATCAAATTCGTCTTTAACAAAAGAACATGCAAATTTCACTAGACTCTATGGGAGATGCCTCCTTGTATTTTAGGGTTAAATTTGGTCTACAGGGTCTAAATAACAGGAACACTGACCCCAAAATTAATTGAAGACAACTGACATCTCCCACTTATACCCTTAGTTATTTGCCCAGGTTGTAACAGGATGCACATTGCCAAAGAGATCCAGTAGAAAATGGTATTTTCCTTTCCCAAGACTCTGATCTTGGCATAGTTCCTTGAAAATAAATACAGAATATTTTTATTGGATAGTATTTGCCATCTGAAATAATGATTGTGTCTGGTTTGCAAGAAACATAAGTATTCTATGGCATCAGCCTACGTTGTTGTCAGATAAGGAGAACATTTCACCAAGATCAAGGGTAACAAAGGCCGAAATACATATCACTGTTAGCCACTAATATGTGGGAGCATAACTAAGATAATTATACAATGTCATTAAGCTAAAAGGATGTTTCATTCAGTTTTCATCTTGTTTTTTACAACCTGGGTGTGTAGTTCATTTATTGTTCTATAAATCTCAAAGGTTGTGATTAGGAAGAAATCAAGCCATATTGATTTACTGTTTTTCAGTTGAGCCTGGATTATTTTTCTTTCTGCAGCTATGTGAGGACTTTTTTTCTATGAACTGAGAGAATCCAGTTGCTGGATTTTCAAACTTTTTCCCACCTATTCTGTTAATTTAGGTAGAAATGGTGCAAGTCGAGAACAGACAGAGGATTGCTCCCTGATTCTGAGCACATCTGAGTGTTTCTCTATGACGCTGCTCCAGATTGCCTCCGAAATGCACTTTCTTAGTGCATTTAAATTAAGCTTAGTCACTTCTTCTGCATTGCAACATACAGCAGAGAGCTATCTCACCCAGCTCAAGAGGTCATCCTACACACAGAGATGAATATGGCCCTCTAAGTGATAAATCACATTCTTCAGGCAGAGTCAGCTACATGGACGCATATTCCTTGCTTGCCTTAAGATGCCTCAGCTCCGCTGGGTTCCCACCATCTATTATGTTTCTCACTACAGAAAATAGGCCTCTTTTTCTTTAAAAAAAAAGAAGTATAAACCTTTGTTATTTCAAAAAAAAAGGCTTTTAAAATCACTGTGCTTTAAGGGAATTTCTTATTGTTAGTTTGCAAAATATGTATGGAGGAACGACTGTAGAGTTGGTCATCTAAATCAGCCTCACATCACATCAGCAGTGAAGCTTACTTGACACAAATACTTCAGCACGTTACACAAAAAGATACTTTCTAGGCAGCTGCACTGAGAATCTCATCTAACGTGCTGCTACAATTAGGATACCACACATTACAAAAACCCTTACACAAAATCCTTGAAGTGAACTACACCTTCATAATACATAATTGTATACATGTATGTTTTTATATAGTGCAAAATGTGCCATCATTAAGATCTCTTCCCAAGCTCCCCATTATAGTTTGAACCATCATAAAAATTGCAGCTTGGAACACATCAATTCTGATACATCACAACCTAAATTTCCCCAGCACAAATAAACTTAGTCTCAATATATGCTGACCTTGATCAATTTACAAGACAGAAAATAGGGACTCTTTGCTAACTCCAAAATATTTAAAGTAAGGAAACACTTCAGATTATTGGTGATTTTTTTCTGTTCTGAGAGTTTTGATACTCTCTGCTTCATCTTTTGTGACAAATAGCTTTAATTTTCTTGTAATCACATCATATCTTATTGCTGAGTTGACAAAGCGGCTATAATATCATAGACGACTTACATGACCAGTTTAAAGCACGTAATTTATCTCTATCAATGTAACACATTGTTAATAAATCCTAAATATTATGAATTCATGTTTAGAAAAATGACAGAATCAAGCAGCAGCAAGGATAATCTTTGTCACCACGGCAACCATCCTGATTCTTTATGAGATGACAGCACTTTTTATTAAATTATTGTAAGGGAGCATGTATTTTAAAAGCTGTATTTCATTGTTTGTTTTCTTCGGTTATCAAGCAGACATGAAAAATTATCATTCCCCTTGCGTTTCTTGGGTTTTGAATGAATAAATACTTTATTTCCTTAAATATGGATACTGCTTGACACTGGCTTCTCTAGACCTTGGGTCTTGTGCAGATATATAGAGAACATGCAGGGTGAATTTTTTAAATATCTCCAAGGTGGGAAGTTAGCAGTCTCACCACTGACCATTTCAAGGGTGGGAGAAAGAGAAAAATATCACGGTCCCCTGCATCCGTATGAGCCGGTGGTGCGGCGCTGTGCAGGTTTGCATCAGCACGAATGGAGCAGCACAGCCCCCCATGACAGGGCACGAGGAGATTCTCCTGGTTCCTGAAGCAGAGTTCCCTTCTTTTTTGTTATCTTCTTTTTTGATATTGTACAACATATAACATTATTCTTAGCTGTTTTAATTGTACCGTGTTATGATAGCACCTATGGGCCTCAGCCCACGTGAGTTGCTTTAGGCACCACATAGGGTTATAACATGATATAATGCCCCATCTCTGTAACACAGGAGTTCAAACTTTAAGAGGGCTGCATTGATAGGACAAGGGGCATGGTTTTAAACTAAAAGAGGGCAGATTTAAACTAGATAGAAAGAAGAACTTGTTCACGACGAGGGTGTTGAAACACTGGCACAGGTTGCTCAAAGAGGTGGTTGGTTGGGGCTCTGAGCTGTCCCTGCTCATTGCAGGGCAGGTGGACTAGATGGCCTTAAAAGGTCCCTTCCAACCCAAAGTTTCTATGATTCTATGATTTCTTCTCTTAGTGGGAAAGCACAGCCCTGCATCTTCCTTCATTAGAGGATGGAATAGTGAGTAGCAATATGGCTTTGCTGGAAAAACTTCTAGACCTCACCCTCTGCTGAGTTTCCATCTTAAAGAATGAAATATACCTTAGAAAAAAACAACAAACCAAATAAAAAATGTCAATTATATGACAGGCAAAGTGAGAACAAAAGGGGTTATTGTCTCCATCTGAAACACATTAATGTTTTACTCAAGGTAACCCAGAAATTCAGCAAAAGAACTGGGAATTTAACTCTCACCCATGGTATTCAATATTATCCCCTCACACTTATAAAGCCATCCTGTTTCTACTTAAATACTGTAGTAAGGATGTAATGTAGATTTAATGTATCTACTGTTTTAAAAGTATGATTGAACAGGTGGAATTTCACTTGAAATGGTAGTACATTGTTCTTTCTAAGCAAATTTTACCAGTTGGTTGTCTTTTTCACAATCTCTTACAGGTAACACAGCAATATACACCTTCAGTGCTTTGACATTCTTTCTCTTATAAATATCTAAGTGTGAAAAGGAAAATGAGTCCTATTCAGAGTCCTGGTGAACCAGAGGTTAATAATTTGCTTTTGAGCAGTCAAAGCCCTTATAGCTATTGCCAGTAATTTAATGGGGCTATATCCTTGCTAGTTTATCAAGACTAATTGGTAGCAGGCAGCTGATTATCCTGAAGGGTTGGTGGAAATAGACACTGAGGGCAAGGCAAGAGTGAGTGGTGTTAAGAGCTTTAGAAGATGAGAGGGATGTCATTTCTAATGTGTTTCTAGATGCTGTCTGTATGAAGAATTGTAGTCAACTCTCTTACTGCTGGTATCCTCAGGAGAAATTTGCAATTGTGCAGCTGATGTCTATTTTTAATCTAGATAGTACCAGCTGCTGAGGGTGACAGTTATCCTTGTGGGGCTACCAGGAGAATAAAGGAAGTTGTGCATTAGAGTAACTTCCAGCTAACTACTAATACATCATGTAGCTGTACTCTAGAGGAAAAAAAAAACCCCCAAATTTTGTAACAGGAAAAGAAAATGGGGGAAGGGGGAAGAAGAACAGGAAATATTTAATTGGGAAATTAAACTGGTGTATTATGCCTATAACCAGGAACCAAAAAGTGTAACAGAAAGCTTTAAATACCAATATTCAGTGTTGGAAAATCTGAGTGACACATATGACTAATTTAGGTGACTTCCCTTCTCGCTTGCTAGTGGCACAGCCTTATCTCTAGTGTTTTCTTAGATCTTGCCCTGTTCTGAGGAGTCAGAGCAACTTCAGGTTCAACTTTTCCTGGAGTCATGTGTCTAAGATCTCTCCTGAAAATGTGACAGGAGATGAATTGACTCTTGCCGATGAAAATGCTGAATGGTTTGTGTGCTCATCCAGTGTGTGAGATACCAGGCCACAGTGATTCATAAGTATGGTTTCAAAATTGTTTATCCATCTCTTTGGAAATCACAACTACAATTTAGAGTGAGAATGAAGGTTTCTTTTTTCTTTCATGTTTTGCAGACTTATACGGCACCTCTTTCCTTTGATGTATAAGACTAATTTTGACAGAGGTCACAGAAGACCATTTCTCATTCTTCTTGGTGAAAACCCTCTGCTCTGGTGTATATTTACCCAAAACAACATGTTGTTCTAAACTGTAAATGTTGCTGTGAAGTGACGTTGATTGATCCTAAACCTTTTCAGCAAAGCTCAGCTACTTCACCTGAGTTGCCTTCATTCCCTCCGTGTGATACTTCATTTGGTATCACTAAACAGCTATCAGAGATACAGAGAACATGATCCTCAAATATTTCTGAAAACTTTACTTATCTAGAGTGGCATACAGCAAGTAAGTAGGCTTTATGTTCTTCCAAGAATACAGGGATTTAACGTGGCCTTCCAGATATACGTGAAGCCTTCTTTATAATGCCAGAACAGGACAAAAATGAACAGATTAGATTCCAGTTCAAGACATATTCAATTGTTTCCACACTATTGTAGTTTCACTGGTCTATAATAGAAATTCACTGTATGTGGCCTGCTGACATCTTCATCATCTTGCAGAGGGGTGATTCCAGGATGTTTTATCTTATTTTTATTTTTATTTTTACAAGACTACACAGTGAAGGAGATGTATTGTGAGGCACGTATTTTCAGAACAGTGTGCATGTTATTTTCATAGCAGGAAAACATCCCAGCCCGTGAAAAGATTTTATTATAAGCCACTCCTTCATAACTTTCTAAATTGAACTTATTCCACTCCTCCTTTTCTCATTATGTTAAAGATGATTAAATATGTACATATTTTTACATATTGCTGTGTTTGAAATAACATTGAAATAACATTCATTTTGCTATAGAAGAAAATAGCTTTAGCAATTAACGGTGAGTAAAACTGTATCATTATATTACTATGTACTTATTAAAAATATTATCACAAAATCAATGATTGGTGTAGTTGACCTTTCCCCTTTGATTTTATATGCTTGGGCATTTTTGTATATCTGCCAGGGCTGCTTAAAAACTAAATCCTGCAAACTCTTTCAATACAAAATTGTCTTTCAGAAGAATAGGAAGATATTTATTTTTCCTGAAAAGCTGAGATGAGAGGGAAAGTTTGATAGACGTCCCCAAGGATGATGAATTAACTGTAAACAAGGGAGCAGTTACATAGTTCTCTTAAGATTTGTTTCTTTGAGATAAATTGAAAAGTTGTACTACATTCTCCACCAAAAAAAAAGGAAATGGTTGTGGTTAATTCCAGCTTGAAAGCCTCAGTTTACCAAGGTAAATGGAACTTGACACAGTGCACAACAATTTCTTTTTTCTGCTTTCTAAAGCCTAACTGATTTTATGTTTTGGATTTACTTTTCCCTCTGCTAAAGTTTCCATTTGCAGCAGAAAAGCAATATCTTAACAGAAAGGTTTTTAAGAGGAGGAGAGTACTTGCAATTTTCTTTGACTACCTATCCTGTAAGCAGCACCGGCATCCTTCGGGAAGACCATACACATGGAGGAATTTTAATGACTGGGCTTGTGGAAGATATTAAAAGATCTTCAATCTTAAACATTTTTCACATAAAAGTAATTTTTATTCCAAGTGTATCAATATGTTAAGATGCTTTTTTTCATTCCCAAACTGCAGTTCTGTAGCTTGGTTCTGAAATGTAAGAGGAATGCTGATTACAGTTTGATTAAAAAACAACAAAAAGCCCCAACCCAGATGAATCTGAGATAGAACCATGTGATCAAAACCAGGTTTCTCTTTTCTTTCTGTGTAAAGCAAAATCATCCTGCCATGTTTCTCTTTATGGATTCCAGCCTGCAAAGATGTTATTGGACCAGTTTTAAATGATGTTTTTCATAATCAATTTTATCAGAGTCTGCATTTAATTGAATGTAATTTTATGCAGACAAAATGCAGACAAAAATTGTAGACCTCCAAGTAGAGCAAGATGATGTATACAGTAATACATAAAATCTCTAATCTTGATTAGCATCAAAGAACCCTTTTCCCATATAAATCTGCTCAATAGGGGTGGGGTTTTTTTTGTGAAAGGAGGAAAAAATAGAGTAAAGAAGTTACAAGACTAACCACAGCTCCTCTACTCAGCCTTAAAAAATGTCAGCGCTGCAATCCCTCCCTTAATGTCTTAGTCTGCACATATATATTCCTATAAACTCAATCACTTCTAGATCCAATTGATTTTTCTTAGAAGAGAGGTGCTGTTTCTGCGGGTCATGAGCATGGGGCTCCTCTTGCTATACCCACCCCTGGGCCCAGCACATGAGGGTCATTGAGTTCTCTCAGAAACACGCAGGACCCCCAGTTTTGGTGCTGTACGTTTAACTGAGTTTTGGATGACCCCCTCACTCGCCAGGCATTTGCTCTGTCTCAGGCACAGCAAGCTCCCAGCCAGGGGGGCATCTGCCCAACGCTCCCCTCTTCTCCTGGGAGGAGAACCTCCCCAGTGGGCCACTGCCTGGGGCACAAGTGAAGATTTCCCCCAAGATAATGTGTGTAGCCTACCTTAAGGTTTTCGCTGATTTAAGAGGATAGCTTAAACAGCTGCAAACCTCTGTGCTGCTACTCTTCTGCCCAGGATTTCTACTAGCCTTGCAGCTCCAAGTTCTCTCTGTAGCTTTTAAAAAATAGCTGGTAGGTTTGGGTTAAAATGTTTCAACTCAAGTTGAAACTCGATCACTATTCTTCAATAGGCAAAAGAACTGTAATTGAACATCTCTATTCCCTAGTGGTATATAGTTTGGTTTCATCTGGATAATATGGAAAATATTTTCTTTACATTATAAAATGCTATTTTATAGTGGATATGCTATTACCGTATCGATCAGGGTAAGTAAAACAAGATGAGATTGTTAAAAGAACATTAATAACAGAAATGGATGCCACAAAAATGCAAGATGCAAAAAATACATATCTGGAAAAGCAGTTTAACATCTGAGAATTGAATCAATCAATGATTTTCATCTTTTAACACAGGGTATACTTTACACAAAGATACGCAAAATGCTTTGTAGTAAAGTGTAGCCTAGGGAGACAGTGAAAGCCTTTTAGAGAGATCTATAATAGCAACTTATACACAGAAAAGTGAACATTACCATATGGCAACATAAAAGAAACTGAATTCAGAAGGCATTACCACTACAAATAGATATATATTTTAGGGATGAATGGAACTGCATAATTAATTTCTAAGACGCACATATAACAACCACACCAGCAAATCAGTTTTCAGGTTGCATCTATGATACTCTGAATTTCTTTTCTCTAGTCCATTTCCAATTTTTTGGTTGGAAACTGTTTTCTGAACTTGAATATTACCTCCAGAAAGCCCGCTAGTTTTCTTTATTTTCCCAGACTTGTTACCGTATAACAAAAGGACTCCTAAATGACAAAAGACAATGTTCTAATTTCAGTATTCTGCCCGGAACTAAAGTTAATTGCCATATCAGCTAGCAATGCGAATTTTTTCAGGTATTTTTCTGATATAGATTATAGTAAAAACAAATTATTCTTGATATGTAATTTATAGTTATTTTCAACTTTGAAAACCATTTTAGTAAAAAAAATTAAATGCAAAAATCTTAATAGACACCTGAGAGCATTTCAAACATCCTGAGGTATTCTGGTAGTCATCAGCTACGCTATAAGGGTGCACTTCTCCCACAGGTCCTGTGTAAATTCTGCCAGTCTCAGGTTACATCTGAAATACAGCGTGGTATCTAAAATGACACTAGTCAGCTATGCTTGCTTACCTGAACCCTGCCCAGCGTATTTCTACCGTGGGGCAAGGTTGTTGCTCGACGATACTGAGTTAAAAGTAAAACTTCCTAATGTATACAGCGCTTCTTTAAGATAACAGATGAGTGGGACTAATTGCTATTTAACTAACCTTGTAGGAATGAAAAATGGCTTTTGCAAAATCTTGTTATGAAACCTAACTGGTTCCAGCAACTTACTGCTATTGGTTGTTTTTACAACATTAGGGTTGCTCTCTAGTGTTAATGTACATACTGTCTGTAGCCTTGGGTTCATAGAAAGTAGTAGATAGCTTACAGCCACGCAAGAACTGTGTCCTTGTTGAATTCAGTGACACCATGGATCAGGGAGTCCTTGACTGGGGCCAAGGCTTAGAGTATGGAGAACTGTTCTGGGAAATTATCACTATATTTTTAACAGTTCTTACATCATTGCTGAGGCATTTGCACTGGTCACTCTTGGGCAGCTATAAGGACTTCTGTCCCATCCACTGGCTGACCTGGACTTTTGTTCTGATCACATATAACCATTTTTATGTACTTAATAGATAAAAACAATCTGACACGCATTATAAATTGCGGGACTAAAACCTTAAATATTTGTCAACATGTTTTCCCCTACCCTGTGTGAATATGCAAAACAGTTATTTTTAGGCTTATATAGGCAATAACACTAAAACCACTTTCAAATCCAAATTAGCAAATCCCCTACCAGTTTTCTCTAAGCAGGTTGTTCCTATCTCTCCCCTTTCCCAGGAAAAGCTGTCATAGATGTTTGATCACTCTTAACAGGAGGCATAGGAAATGATCTGATCTGAGAACCTTTCCTTTTGGGAGCATTTTGTTTGTTGTTGTTAGTGCAGATTAATACCCAGATCTGAACAACCAAACAGCTTGTGCGGAATAAATTCTGACTGTCTTAGCCTTGGGGTAAAGAAGGGGTTAATGGGAGTGAGTGTCTGGAGTCAGGTCTGGGGGAACTGCACCTTGGCCAGAGCTGCTGAAGGTAAGTCAACA
Source organism: Phaethon aethereus (assembly GCF_964289735.1). Classification (NCBI taxonomy): domain Eukaryota; kingdom Metazoa; phylum Chordata; class Aves; order Phaethontiformes; family Phaethontidae; genus Phaethon; species Phaethon aethereus. Next base: position 59,701,251 of record NC_138576.1, read on the forward strand.
TAACCGACTGTATGCTTAGAAGTTGCCCCATCTTTTAAGAAGAACGTAACATGTATGTCTTCAGCATGTTAATAACCAGCCTAATACTCAGGCAACAATATTCTCATTTGAACCAAAGACACAAAGATACAGTGCTTTTCCAAAAAGTTTATTTGTAATCAACAAAATTTCTTGCAACCTTTAACAGAAATTTCTGCTGTTTGCAGATTATTGTTTTGATCAATGATTTTTTAACTGCATTTTTCTAAAAAAAAGTTTTATAGCCAAGTAAGGAGAATAGGATCATTTCATATAACTATTGTATACATCTTTCTCTCTCATACATAGGCTAACTCACAGAAATTTAGAGATCCATCTCTACCACAAGGAAATCAAGTTTCTTTTGATTGCTGGTATAGAATAACCTTATGCCAATAAAAACTTATTTGGTAATAAGATGTTTAACAGTGTCATGACGGTGCAATATTTCTTACTCTGCTTTCTAAGTTCATGTATTTATTGAAATGAAAATTACTTACATAGTTACTGACTTGTGTGTGTGTGAAAGGATATCTTACAACTCCCTAAGCTTCAAAGTATAAAGTAAAAAACCAAATAATTCTGACCTTAGAATCTTTTTCAAAGGTTACCAGCAACTTACTCCTAAGACCATATACCAGATTCATGTTTCCCAGCCAGAATGCATTGGCTGTTTTGAAGCAGGAGATGATGGTACTTTAACATGTGGTTAAAAAAAACACTGCTACGTGTGCACAGCTTGACAGGTGTACCCTGGGTAGCTAAATGAGGAATCCATGTTCAGATTTTAAATTTTCAGTTACCCGTATGTAAACTGGAGTGAAGTTCCAGAACAGTTTAATAATGTCATTTTTAGCCATGGATGACAAGGCTGAAGTGTCTGCACTTGCTAATATTTTACAGATCATTATTTCCAGTTTTGTGCACCAGGTTTCGAAGCTCTTTTCTAAACTCACAATTAATGCCAGCAATGTCCACCAAAAACCCCCAAATATTTCTCTCTTTTTCTATAAAAATAATTTCTAGTAAAAAGGACCAAAATATGAGAAAACATACAGTTGTCAAATAATTGATTTTGTCTCTAAAGGTTAAGCTGACCCTGAAAAAGTGAACAAGATGATCAGTCATAACCATTGTTCTAGAAAGAAATGAAGCCAAAACCTTATTAAGCCTGCAAGAAACAGTTATTAAGCTTCTCAATATCTTTTGTGAAAATGCTCTGCAGTTTTAGCATGCTGAGAATACGCATTGTTAAAGACTGAAGGTCCTCTACAGAATAATCTTTCACTACCTCCACTGAAGAGCATTTTTTTTTCAAGACAATATAAAATGTTCACTCTTCTCTAATTATTAAAGATAAATATTAGTGATAAGACTCAGACTGGCAAAAATAATTGCAATAAAAAGTCACTCGAGAGGCATTTTCATCCTTTTTAAGGTTTCTGAATCTGATATTAGTCCTGTTGAATGTGCAAGCCCATTGTCATTACTTGTAATTTTATTATCTTTGCTTTCAATTTACATCTCTAGGAAGGTGATCCTTGCTTTCTTTGGGTTTGTAATTACCGTTGCACTGTTTCTCTTCTTTCTTCATCACTGCACAGTGTCCTTACCACTCCCCTTGAATTTTTTCCAATATGTAATTGCATTGCGGTACAGCAATCTTCTTATTTTTTCAGTTACTATATTCCATTACAAAGTAATTTTTTTGCTAATATTTTAGCATTCATAAAATCTGCTAGTCAACAAAGCAAAAGAGTGAAGGCTTGTCCACACACTAAAACTAGGTACAGAGATTTTTCAAAAGCTCTCAGCCTATTCATGAATACTACAATAACTCTGGGTTAGATCCAATACAAATACTTAAAAATCAGGCACAGCAACCATAATGCACATTTCCAGAGTGAAATTTGAGAGAGTTTTCCTGTAAATATGTGCAAAAAGCCAGACTGTTCATCTTCTGGAGACAGCAGTAGTGTACTGAACAATCTCACTGGGTCATTTTTTCGTTCAGGGTGTTCAAATGCCACAAGCATAAGAACCACCTAACGAAAGGTCATTCACAAACCTATAGGTAACAATGCTCCACAGAGTGGGAGGGACTTTGATGCAGGAATGGTCCTTTATATGGAAACAGAGAATACTCTGTAACCTAAAGAATTGGTTCTGATTTTGTGGGTCTAACTACTAACATTCTGATATCCAAAAAGTCCCCAAATTCATTTGTATAGCTGGTCCTCCTTTGGATGCAGCCCTAACAGCAGTCACATGGGAAAAATCACAGATGCAATGGCTTGTTTTGTTTTAGAAAACTTCTGTTCTGGAATGTTTATTTCTGGACCATAGACATGACAGCACACATTAGTTAGAAGCTGCTCAAAGAGATCTGCACCTTGTGCTCAGAGGAACAGGTTGCGGTGCTTGTGAGAGTGCTATCTGCACGAGCTTGTCCGAGCCCGCGTCCCACCTCCCGGGGCTTTGCCTTCCGCGGTCATGAGCTTTAACCCTGAGAGTGAATTTCACTGTGCCTAAGCAGAAAAGCTGTTGATTAGACTTTATGACAGAGCTCCCAGAAACCTTCAGGCTCAGACCCCAGCAATTCAGCTTCTTGATGTTTACACTATTTTAAGAGAAGTCTGCAAAGCGAGACAGTAACAGCTCTGAGAAGCTCACAGCTGCCTGTCACTGAGAAGACGAGCAATACTCTGCACTGGCATTTCTAAGGGCCTGGTGGCTTCAGGCCACATATGTTGCATTTCTGTAGCCCAGAAAAAGAGGTGACAAAGTCAAGTATAATCAACGCCAAATTCTAGCTGCCAGGATGAAATGGAGACCTCCAGTCATCTGGAGATGATAGCAAGTTATTTGAGGATGTTGCTATGTTAAAAGCTATACCCAGAAAGGGCCTTAGACCATTTTCTTCATCAATCCTAGTCAAGAAACAGCTTTTTGCAGAGAGACAAGTGAAGGACTCCTTATCCTGTGAAAGACAGAGGGCAAGATCTTGAGCACACATCCAGGAAGTGGAAAAGCCCATTCAAAATCTGTTTCACTGCCCAGGCAAATGAAGCATGTTTGAATTTGGGCCTTTTCACATCTGCGTGGCTGAATTATCCTGTATTATCCTGAGTTATACCAGCTCCAGAGGAATCACCGGCTCCTTGTCCATTTGCTTCACAGCAAAGATAGAAGACTTTCTCAGACATTTATCTCCAAAACAGGATTGTGAGCTTTGAATTCTGAGGAAAACATTTCAAGCTGGCAGTTAGATACTCAGCTCCTTGGATGGAGGACTTTTAGGTGCAAACAATCATCTTGTCACTTCCAACTGACTAATTTAAGCAGCTTCCAGATTATTTTGATGGCTTCTCTGAGTTCTATTTCTACAGCCTAGTGTCCCAATGCAAAATGTAAGGCATGAGTATGTCACTGATTTTCAAAGAAGCAGGCATTGCAATGTTGAGCATGGTTTTGTCTACAATGTTTTTGTGGATTAAGCCTTCCCAGCATTGGAGCATCTCCACAGTACTCCCAGCCTGGTCAGCTACACTGGCCCATGGTTGGTAGGTACCTTCCACCCATGTACCTGGCATCCCTGTCAACAACACACTACAGCTTCAGACTCTGCACCCACTGTAAAATTAAAAATGTATTTCTCTCTTTGGGAGAAGAGACAGGGCAATACTGAACCTTTTGCAATTCTTACTGATGGAGTAAAGAGATGGAATGTTTTCCTACACTGTCTATAAGTTTTCTTCAGTCCTAACATGAAGGATCATGCATAGAAAGATGAATGGTCCTTGTCTTCGAGCCTATTAATCCCTTGGATGCCCTATTGAGACTGACAAAATGTGTCATTAAATAGAAGCCTGATCCAGCTCAAATTAACTTCAAAGAAAAGTAGATTGTCATCTCAGCACCAACTGGGGTGATAGAATTTTCAGCACAGGCATTTACCTATAGGGAATTTGATGGATACCAAATTCAGAACACATAGTGTTGGTTACACATCTTGTAATTATGAAGCTGTGCTCAATTTGGAGAAAAAAACACACCCTAGTTTTGGAAAGCTTTACATCCTATCACCAGTATCTCAAGCCTTCTAATACATTTTCATTTTGATTTACTGGAAGTTGAACTTAAATTTTATGTTTCAGCATAACAATTCTAAAGTCTGAAAATATTTATATAATAAATCCTTCTTCACTTGTCTGCTTTAAAAATTCAACGATAACTAAGTAATTTTTTCAGAAGATTCAGAAGTAGTCCTTATTTTAGGGTTCTGTGTTGGCACAAGGTAAAATGTTTTTACAACACCTCACCATTATTTCTCACTAAATATTCCTTCTATATTATTATTTCTAAGTATTATTTCTACCCAAACATACACAAAACTCATATTGGCATTAATAAAAGTCCCACGTGCAGGGCAAGGATATACATAATATTTCTATAATTATATTGTTGTTTTTATGAACATTTTTCAGATTTGCTGGATAATAATGAAAGAGTCAAGAATTCTCACAGAGGAGCAAACAGTACAGCAAGTATTATTACTGAAGTTTCTTATTGAATGAGTTTGTTAAAGCACAACATTTAGTATAGTATTTAGGTTAGCATTCTGACATGTAACTAATGACAGTTATAACTATATATAATTATATCACAGATATACTAGTTAATTCATAAAATGATTGCAAAATGTTTGCCCACTGTAGTAAATCAACTGACCAACCTTTTTCCAGGGAAGGTTCCACTTCACCTAAACCAAGAGAAAAGAACAAACATCAGAGAAGAGGTATCATTAAAAAAAATAAATCACATTTTTCTCATGTTGGCTCATTTTAATTAAAAAAAAAAAATCTATTCTTTATATGCTAAATGGCAAGCACTCCATTCTGAGATTTTGGATTTTTCGTAATGTTATCTCTTACCATAGAGGTTTTCCTGGGTCTAGGGTAGGTAAATTCAATGTGCGGTAGTAAGCAAGGAAACATCCAAATCTGTGTTTGTGCTTCTGAATGTTAACTTGTGACTACGGTTTACAATTTTCTTGATTTTTTGCATGTTTCCATGTCTTAAGGAAGGGCCCAGCGGTTCCATTTTAGCTCCAAATGATAAAATGGATATGCAGGTTAGCAAGGTTGTAAATCTAGCAATGCTTCCAGTGAAATCCAAGGAAAAAACCACTCCATTTCAGTGGAACTATGAGCACTCGGTTGGTGCGGTGTGTTATCCCACTTCCATGTAGGGCATGGAATTTAAAGGATTTAGCCTCAACGACTGTGCGAGGGTGCAGCCTCAGCCGCACTGGCCGCAGCGCACAGTAGGCAGGGTGTTCGCATGCACTTGCTTTTTGTGATGCACTGCAGTAAGCTGCCGACTGCCTTTTCGCACTCCTGGTAGATGCTGATAAAATTCCGCTTGGACCGAAGGCTGGTAGGACTGAGGTTTCCAAATACTTAGTGAGCATTCAGATCTTGAATTTTGGTATGTCAGGTATTTTATGACCTTTCTTACTTGCATTAACACTTACCCACTTGAATATTTGAAAGCTTGCAGGTGCTTTGGGAGCTATGAAATGATAAAAATGAACACTGTTCAAATTTTAGCAAGCTCTCCATAATTCACCTTTTCTGTTTCACAACCATATGAGAGACTGGCTTTCTGCTAGTTGTAAATCATATCTCAGAATAGGATGCCCAGTTCACAGACTCGCATGTAGCAGCCTATCTATTAGTATTCTTATATGATGCTAATATAAAAAGCTCATGCACACATTTAAAAGGTAGAAACTTGATAATACTTCACGTTTATGAACAAACGGGTAGAAGTCAGCTTCAGTACCTGTTGCTTTTTAATTATATTCTGGTATAGCCAAATAGAATATAAACTAAACTACCATGAAATGAAGATGTCACTCCTACAGTCATTGCTTGTCAAAATGACCAATACGATGTGACATGATGATCCACTGCTGCTCTGCTCATACCAGGGAACTACTTTTTTTATAGCAGAAGGACAGTTATTTCCAAACTTGAAATGTTCGCAATTTATTTTCATTTATCAGATGATGTCAGGTGAAGAATGTTACTATAATGGCAGAACCATAATTCCTAGTAAACTGAATTATTTGCAATATGCCATCCAAAATCCCCTTAGTTCAGCCAAAATGCTGTTTTTTCTTTACTTTTTTTTTTGTTGTTGTTTCATTGTATTGTCCTGTCATCAATATATCAAATAAAAAATTCTAAGTTTCTTGGTCTATATTGTATATTTTCCAGGGTTCTTTATATTCTTGCTGATTGAAAGAAAATAGCTATTGCCATTCTCTGGAGCAATATCCTGATGCATATTTTGGTTGTGGCTTTGAAGTCTGGTATAAATTAGTGCTCTTTACTTGAAGATGTACTAATGGTAGTATTTAATTCTGACAGCTTTTCTGTAATGGTACATTAAACACGAGATGAAAGCTAACAAAGAGACCAATTTACTGATTGGAATAGCCAGTGGATGCTTTATTAACAACAATGTTCACTTTTCATTTTGTTTGACCTTCTTGTCTGCGAGGTTAAAAGCTGAGTAAGCCAACATAATGCATGTAAAACAGCAGTTAGAGCAGTTACAGAAGTCTTTACATTGAAAATACCTTCATCACTGTCATCATCATCACTCCATACGATGTCAGACAGTAAAGAAATAAAGCCATAAAGCCAATCAGTGGATTCTTCCAATGTCTCATGAATGATTCTCAGTGGTTCTGTGCTGAGCTTGTTAACAGATCTTCCTGAGTGCAGAGTTTAAAACAAAAGTGGTTTGAAAAAAAAAACCAAACAAACCTCCTTCAGTGATTAAAGTTAATCTTCATTTTATACAAGACTGATTATACTAACTCCTTTAACAGAAACAGAGATTGTGAATGTTAATTTTTATTATTCAAGGGTTTGAGGACAGCTCTCCTTCCTGTGCAAGACTGGCACAAACTGTATTTTACTGTACTTGCTGTTCACAGAGTGAATAAGGACCCAGTGGGTAATTTGGCCTGATACTGTGCTCCACGTTCTGGCTCTTCTTCTACGGCTTGGTTGGGCAAAGTATAAATACAGATTGGATTCTACCTAATATTAATCCTTTTAGATAATCTCTTCCTTTCAGCACAGTTTTTTGATGCCTCTTCATGCCTGCTTAGTATTCACTGCCATCTGTGTCCCACTCTTCATGTCACGTCTCCTCTTGAGCCGCCTCCTTTACACAAGTCCTGGCTGAGGCAACTGCTGAGCCCTGGCTTAACCACACAGAACGGAATACAGGTAAAGGGTGGGAAGAAGAAACCTACGTATACTTGGGCCAAAATAAACCTGAGTCCGGAATGAAGGGGAATGCAAATCCAAGTTGTGACACAGAGCCAGCTACTATGAAAACATACTCCTGTTCTTTTCTTACCATATTTCTAGAGTTTCTTTCACACACACTTGTGCACATCTGCATAATTAACTAGTTCTGGTCTTACTGCTCCTGTAGGCAAGTAAGCTGGCAAGCGAAGCAGCAGCACAGTTTAATGTGCTCCACCTTCCTGGCACCTCTAATGGAAGTGAGGCCCCTGCTCCCAACTATCCACACCTGGGGAGAGGAACCATCAGCGGGTAATACAAGTATTCCCTTAAAGGCTTTTCCGATTGTGACTTCACCAGATTTCTCCCTACCCCGCTTATGCCGAGATCGTATTTCAGAGGTATTTTCCAGCCTCTGACAGAGTATTTCTTCTGACCTTTCTGTCCAGCAAACTTTTTATTTTCTTGAAACCTGTACCAAGCACTGCTTAGGAAGAGGGACAACTCTCATTCGGTCTATGTTTCTCTCCACTGCACTTGAAATGGCAGACTGAATGATTGCGCTGTCTGTGTGAAGGTTTCCCACAAATGTAGACAGTTGAAGGCAGACCACAAATACGATCTGAGTCGTTGGCCTAGTCTTTTTCCTAGGAGTTTCAGTAGAAGTATATACACGGAATTTAATAGTATCAAGATGGGAACCATATCTCTGTTTACCACTAGTTTTTTCATATGCAAATGGTTTAGTAGGAAGTTAAACACAAGTCTCTTCAGAACTACTTCTGGTTGCAATGTTCTGACTCACAAGCCAAATCTTAGCAGTAGTCAGAAGTAGTCCTACACGGACTTGCAGGTTACAAAGACAGGCAAAGTGCAGGCTTGAAGCAACTTCTTTGATGGCATCAGTATGAAGAGTTATTTTCTAAAAGTGCTATAATGAAATATGCAAGTAAATTTATTTGAAATATAAATGTTTCCTTAAATAATTCCTTTTATTTTTAATTGATTAATCTGAAACAGAAAAGACCAGGCTGATTTTCTATTATTTTGCTTCTGCTTATTAATAATGTAGATGCAAGAAATATTTTGGTTAATGTTTTTTTTAAGATTATATTATATAGCTATGTGTTACTGAACAATCAGGCACATCAAATAAATTACTGATGGGTCATGATGAAATGACATAATTGCAAAGAAATATGCATGATCTCTTCATTTAGTGTACTGTTGTGTGCACTATTCTATTCAGAAAGATTGAGTGGTATAACAGGGAATATTTACTTTGCTTATCGTAAGGCATTTATTTATTTGCATTAGCCTCATGCACTGAGATGTAGAGATTTTAGTTTTTCAACAAATGTTCTTCTCAGGTGTTTACCAGGAGAATGAATACCTATATTTAGGCTATTAAAAAGTATATCTGCAGCCCGACCCCTGATGTCATTTGTACTTTATTCTAATCTAGAGGTCCTAAGGACTCCAAGTGAATAACAGACTAGACATGGCCAGAGGGGTCTTAGCATAACCGAGGTTTTGATTCACAAGCAGGGATGGTTTAACTTCGGACAGCTGCCTTGATTTCCGCTCCAGCTGTCCACCTACCCTTTACCCACTGGTTGCTTAGGGATGGCTCAGTTGCTTTTACAGCCAGAGGCTTTTACAGCTGCAGGGATTACAACTGTAAACTAAACAAGAATTGGTGTCAATTTATTTTTACATGCTGGTCCGTCAGCTAGCAGTTCAGGAACTGCTTCACAGGTAGCAGAGCTGTCCCCCCGGGCAGGCAAGGGAAATGCTCAGAGAAGAGCAAGATCAAGAGCAGAGGAAATTATTCCAACCCCAAGGCAAGCCATCTTTGCTGATGAATCAGAGCCTTCAACATCATATCCTGGTCTTTAATTCATAACAACTTCATAGCAAACTATAAAAAGGGATTAGAAATTGTAAGTGTCCAGAGGCGAAATTCTCCAGTCACGCCTACACTAACAGGCCCAAGTTGCAAATCCTGTTTAACATAAGAAGTTTAGAAAAATCAGTTTGGGGCTATGTAGAGGATATTTTAGTGGTATTTGCGAAAGTAAATTTTGTATACAAACAGATACTGTGAGATCCACTTGCAGTCTGATGCAAGTGACACAGCCCTGGAAAGTTGACTCCTTGTGCATAGATCTTCTGTTTAACTTTTGCTATATTTCCTACAGTTTTAAAAAGTAAAGCTAACAGTAACAATGTGTCCTAAAATGCTTAAGAACACCACACCAGTTAATGCTGAAGTGAAAATTACTACTGCTCTTATCCATGCTTTTAGCTCTCCCCACAACTTTGACAACAGCAGGGTCTTCCCTCGTAGAACAAAACACACAAGAAACAAAGGAAATAAAGCAATTCAGGGGTAACAAGTAGAAAGAAAGATGCCATTTGCTTCACACACATGCAAAGAAAGATAACCGTTTCCAGAGGATGTGTGTACTCTTGCTTCAAGAGTGAAGCTGAGGAAATGCAGATTTTCATAACAAAGTTTGAGCTTGGTATTTTGATGTAATTTAGATTTTTTTTTTTTATTTACAGGTGTCTAGCAAGGGTACAGTATAATGAATTTTTTTAGAATAGTCTTGGATTCAACCCATTCAGATTGGATTAGTCTGTCTGACTTCTCATTTCTTGGCAGACCTTAGAACACAATTTTTTTAAAATAAACTCACAATATACTTCTCTTGCTAGTATATGTTATATAGTATGCAACATGTAATTTGTAACTAATCTATAGCTATAAACTATAATTAATATACAATATATCACATATCATCTATTTTGTTGGGAGTAGCAGGGACTGGATCCTGAATTTAAACTGTGAATTCCTTTTTCCTAAACTGTAAATCTGCCTTTTGGATACAGAGTAGTGTTTCTCGGACAGATGCAGGCTGTGAAATTTTACCTTTTGCTGAACTTTAAAAAGGGACTGAGCCAATTGTTCCTTTTAGATAATGTAGTAGAAAAACACTAAATGTGAGTTGAAGGAGGAAGGAGGGGAAAGAAAGCAAATGGTTACTCAGCAGGTTAAGCTCAGGTATGAAACATGCAATTAGTATTTGTTGACTTTTTGTTGACAATATGCAATTTCATTTAATCACAGCTTAAGTTCAGATTGTCCTATCTAGCCAAATGTACCTGAAAGCCAGGTGTTGAATCCCTGGTGGTTTCTAGACTCCCTCAAAAGCCAATATTGAAAGACATATTGTAACCTTCAGAAGGCAAGTCTCTCGCCTTCCTCTGACTTCTTTTATAGGATTATATGAATTAATTTCCAAAAATGCCCATCCCTTTAGATTAGCTAGGAAGGAAAGGAAGCCTGAAAAATTAGCATGGACATGACACCTTATTTTCATATAACTGAGATATGTGACATGGATCCTATTAGTGGTGCTGTTTCATATTTAAATCCCTCTTGTTGCACATTTTGGCTAAGCACTTAGATTTGTAACTTTACGTTCATAATCAATTACAGGTCAATATGACTGTACACCTCGATAAATTATTTGCATTCCAAAACAGCACTGGTACCACCAACAATGCTTTGCTATAACAAATTCCAGAACTTTCTGGCAAATGCTGAAATTTGGAAGAGTTAAAGCTGGCAGAGAAAGAATCCCAGTCATATTGAAGGACTTTGCATACAACTTTTCAACAAAACCTTAGGAAAACTCAAATTAATTTTGTTACCTCTTGTAGATATCTGCAAGAAAATTTGGAAGTTTGTGTGGACTTTCTTTACTAAACAAATGCAAATTTGGTTAAAATAATTCTTTAAGAAATAATTTCAGATGTGTTGTAGGTATTAACTACTTCTGAAAAATCCCTATGTATTGTGAAACTGACTTTCATGATCATTACATCAAAATTAAACTGCTACAATTCTTTGTAGCAGTCCAGCATTATTGGTACAGAAACAATAATTTGATTCAAAATGTGAGAACAAGAATTCTGACCAGCTAATTTCTTCAGTTTTGTACTCTCTTTGGCTCACAATTTTAACTCCAATTGATTTGAAAATAGAATTCGTACCTTTAATGGTAATAACCCCCACTTAACAGAGCTCTTTGAAATCAACAAATGACAAAATTCCAGAGTCCTTCAGTCAGCATTAGGTACATGCTTGGGACAGAAGATAATTTTCATAAAGTGTTAAAGTAATTTCAACTTCAGCAAAATTGTGGTATTTTGCAAACAGGAGAAACCTTTTTTTCATCAGGACTGAAAATGAGTCCTTTAACAACGGCCTTTGGAAATAGGAATTCATTAATCACATGGTATGATTTGTTGTAGTGCCTCAAGCAAATCTGGTTATGTTTCATGGCCCATGTCATTTATTCCTGTGAAATGCACAACAAAAAGTGACTAATTGATTTATCTGTGCAAATCACTTCAGTCATTATTCCAGTATTAATAACTCTGTCAGGAATGCAGAGACTCTTATCAATCTTTTTTGCTTGTCAAATAGTTAAAAATATACTCAGAGTTCAAACTATTTTAAAGTGTGGGGGTTTTTTTATTGAATTGCAGTGAATTACTTAATAATTGTTGGATTTTCATCAATTGCATATTTTGACTCCAATGGATTGAATGCAATTAAATTACAAATTATGGTAATTATCTGGTGTAAAGATTGATCTATGAGATATAACCTAATTCATTGATACTGACAAGGTACAGCTGATGAAGACAGAGAATTTCTGTCATGTTTGATAAAATACAGGAGCATAACAGTAGTTTGTGATGATAAAACGTATCCTAGTTTTAGTAAAATATTATCTCGTATAGAGACCTGTATTTTAATTTGGAAGTTTATATATTTTTAAGGTTTGTTAGTAGTAGCAGTAGTTTGTTTCTACTTTGTGGTCTTCTGAAGAGCAATATCTAACGTATAAAACTGAATAAAGTCTTCTGTTATTAATATTCCATTTTATCAGCATAGGTGTCCTTAGGTCTTATCTTCCTGTTTCATAGACTAATATTTGTGCCATACTTACAGCACTAGGCTTCAGGATGAATTCTGGTGGGTATAATTGAATTATAAGTAAAAAATGATACTTCAATTTTGAATTATAAGTATATTGTATTATAAGTATAAAAGCAATGCCAAAGAAAACTCAGACTCAACATTACCCAGTAATTTCCATTTTATAGATACTTAAATTGTAAATATGAAGACTACAGTCTGTAGTATAAATCTTCCTTGCCTTTTGCTACTATCAGCCTTCGACAATTATATTGAGGTCAAGCCCATAGAGAAAACCTCATCTGAAAGTGGACAAAGGCATTTTACCCAGAACGAGAACAAAGTAAGTATAACTAGAATCTACTTGCCAAAATTTAGAAGGAAATTCACAGAGTGTTACAAAGTATCAAGTAATTTCAGGTACTTTTGATATAGCCATACACATGGACAGGACTATAGGTTTTGGATGGGCTTTGCATGTAATTTATGTGACTTGATATCAGCTGAAAAGCTTCTGATTTGATGGATCAGACCCTAATTAGGCGACGTTTTCTGAAACAGCCGGACATTTTATCTAAAATTTCAAGCTTTATTTTTTATTCTAAAGATTCAATTCTCTGACTAAGAAGATAGATCTTAACTTCAGATTAAAAAGGCAGTGCTGTTAAATAATTGTACAATGGCATTTTTAAAGGGCATTTATGAAGGTCAAATGTGTATCTCTCAGCTTGCCACCGTTTCCTGGGAATCTCCTGACCGAGGGCGTCTCTTAGCTGACAGATCCATTTCAAGCATGACGTGAAGATCGGGAGGAGGCTATTGCAATGAACTTCGCAGCCCCAGCCAGCCAGATTTGGGGGTTAGCAGAGAAGCAGTGCTGCCGCGTCCTGGCACGCTGCTCGTGCCCATGCTTTGCTGTCTCCGGCCAGCACACCGCACGTGCACACGCGGATTCAGAACGCTGCAGGCAGAATGTCTTTACCAGGTGGTAAACAGGGATCATCGCAATGTTGTGAATAGGTGGCTAGAGCAGATGGCAACAGGATGAACCCCAGAAAGGCCAACAAAAAAAAGGAAGAAACACCGTTAGCGATAATGAACATCCTCAGGTGTCGCTTGACTAAAGGAAGCAGTTATGGAGCGAAGTGAGGAGTTATTTCATCTCTGTGGGGCTGCTGTTATGAAGCAGAACTTGGAGTTCATTAAAAAGAAAAACAATATGCTGTAGGTGTGAGATAATACAATACGAATCTGAGCAATCTAAAAACATGCTTAAATAAGGCACAGGTATTTTCACAAGTTACAAACATATTCTATTGCTGAAAATAATATATTACATACAGTTGACTCTGGCTGGATTATTTTGATTTCTTGAACAGCAAATAAGCAAAGAATCACATTACTGCAAGTGTTACTGAAATGAATTACTGGTTTTGTTTGTATGTTTAAAATTAGAAATTTCACAGGAAATTTGGTTTGTGTTTTGTATCCCATGAAGTGCATTTAAGCATGCAAGACTTATTTAGCTTCTTAGATCCTTCCCTATTCAGTGAGTCAGTTTCTGAAATTTCGTATTTTCAACTTCGTGACCTCATGAAGTTTGATCTATATCAATTTATCATCTTGTATATGCTAGGCCATTTGGGATGAATGCAGTACTTCAAGCATAGCAGTACTTCATAGACTGTCATTCTTTCCAGTATAAACTCATTTTCTAGGGGTTTATAACTCAGCTGTAGGACTTGCTGCAGAGTGAAACACGGGAAGTAAGATGTCATCTGGGCAGCCCTTCTTTAAAATTGAATTGGGTTTAAATCCCTTTAATTGTTTTTATCATTATGGAGGACAGTGGAAGAAAATTATTGTGTAGGTTTTGGGTACATTAGTGGAAGTCCTATGTAATTCAATTAAGAATTTTCTTAAGAACTTTGAAATGCATAAGCTGTTTACTTATGCTCTGGACTGACACACGTAAATACAGTAAAAATTGTATTTCAAGAGACTATAGTCCTGTTTTGATAAGTTCCAAAGTGAGCACAGCAAAAGCCAACACTTTTTTTTACATCCCACTCCTTTGTTCTGTGGGAGTTTTATCTACGGTTTTGCATGTATGGAAAAGCTTTCATCAATTATTTCAATTTGGTGACACCATGAAACATCTCTTGTACCAAGAGACAAACTTATTTGCTCTGTTAAGTTTGCTGGTGCTTTAAACTAAGCCAGAAGTTTATTCTTTTTCCTGAATAAATGCAAATGTATTATCAGTTTTAAAACTGGTGGATATACTGGCATAAAATACAAGAGTAAATATAAGTACACTCTTCTTTTTGCAGTTCTGAAAAGTTTCCAGTGAACACGAGCCTAACAGAAGGACTACTGTTATCATTCCCAGAGAAAAATGGATGTATATATTCCTAATGATTATCTCACAAAAAAAAAGAAGAAAATAAATGCAGTAGAATAACCGTATTTTGCTGACTTCCACTTATCTTAATGATGAAACAAGCGCTCTGCACCTAAACAGGTTTTGCACCTTGCAGTTTTATGCCGAGAGTGGGAAAACAAATGTCAGTGTGTCAATTATACACTACAAGTTGCTTGGAGTCCTGTTCTTTACCTTCTTGTGTCTTTTTTCTCCAAAATACAAATGTTCACGTGAAAATATCGTTCCTATAGTTTTTGTTTGTTTTTTTTTCTTTTTTTCTCTACTGGAGAATATTAATAGCTATATCATCCTGACTACCCAGGGCCAGCCCAAAGCTTTCTGTGGCTACAAGACAGTAAGAGAAGTGACCACAAGCTAAGGCAGGGAAATGGTGACTTCAGACTCTGTTAGTCAGAAGCTGATGTGGGAGACCCCACAACAATTTGGCTGGATGTTTTGCAATTAAATTAAAAAGGAAAAAAAAAAAAAGTATTAAAGAGAACATCTGACTTGAATTCTTCTTGCTTTTTGCGGAGCTGGGAGCTCCATGCCTCCATGCCCTGTTTGCTCCCCATTGCCTGACAGACAGTACCTCCACAGAGATCTGCCTTTGCTGCAGGTCTCTAAAAAGTCTCTTTATGGTTGAGCAAACTGAATTATCCACGACAAAGTTCCTGCTCTTTTTTCTTTTTTGACTGCTATTGTGAAAGCACTCACAATAAGGTGGCAAGATCACCATGTTAGGGGTGTGATCTAGATTTTAACTTGGATTATTTTGTGGATAGTTTTGGGTTTCGTAGATTTGGTGCGGTTTCATTAGGTTTGATTTAGTCTGACCTTTAGGTGACTGGCTAAATCACTATCAATTTACTCTGAATATTGAACATTCTGTAGCTGAAATTAGGGTGGTGTTAATTAACTGTAATTGGTCACAGAGATGGCAGGGAATTCCGAACACTTTATTAGCCCATTAGCAAACGTGGATTCCTGGGCAATCAATCATTAGGACTAAAATAATCTTAAATTATTTAGTTACATTTACCAATTAAAATATATAATCCAGTTATGTGCACAAGAAATGCGTGAAATACATTCATGAATTGTGAAGCCAATTAACAAGATGTATTTTCTAACACAAAGGATGGTAGTAATAACAAACTGTTGCAAAGCACACATCAAACCAAAATGAATCTTTTTTCTGCATTCCTGAAAATTCTGAGAATATATAAGAGATTTTCCAAAGTAGTATGTTACTTCCTGCATATTAAACACATGCTACATACTGCATGGGATTCTTGGTTTCTTATCTCTGGCTTTTGTAATGCATGTCACCTTCATACTACATTAGAAATATTTCAGTCATGTTTATAGTTGTACAAGGCAGCATAATAGGAATGCAAGCTTTCACTTCTTTCCTCAAAGGAATGAACATAGCACACTAAAGTGAAACACTGTAAAATTTAATTTCCTTCTTCTGGGTAGATAGAACAGGGGAAAATCTTTCAGCACTGATCTAATTCTTGGTTCATGTTTTCCTCAAATTCCACTGACAAAGCTGACTTGCAGATCCTATCTCTGTTCTAACCTCTGAACAAACTGACCCATAACCACCAAGGAAGCACTACTTTTACATGTGCACCCCATAACACAGAGTCCTCCTGCAATATTTTCTACCATAACCAGTACCTCCTGAATACTGTAGCATACTATAGCATTTACAGTAATCATGTTCTGGATTTGTAAAATTACACAAAATAAATGTTAAATCTTTCTATGTGTGGAGCTTGAATTCATGTCATCTAACTTTAGCTACCTAAAACCTAAGCGTTATCCACCCTCAGCCTCCCTCAGTTCTAAAAGCTCCTTTTCAAATACTGAATAGAGAGCCCCACCTCCCTCAAGTAATTTACCACATCTATTTTAAGACGAAACCAAACCTCCTTTTCATAGAGTTACTTCTGGGACAAATTTAATCTTGCATAAATTGTCAAAATTCCCAAACTTGGAAGTTTACTTCTAAAAGAACCTGAAACCACAGTAATCAAGAAGCAAAATCTATGGGTTGGCGCTCTGTAATCATAGAGGCAATGTGAAGTTTATACTGTTAAATTAAAAGAATACATAAGGGCTAAAATACATATAGTAATACTTTATGTCTTTTGGGAATTATTTGCCTTTAAGATAATGAGAGCAAAATTATTAATTGTTGAAATAAGAAAACAATGCTTCAGTTCAAGTCTAAAATGCTTCCCACTCTGCTGATGCATTTCTATTTAGCTCCATGAATATGTGTGTAATCTAGATAAACTCATGATTTAGGGCATTGCACTTCCTTTATCGGCCAGAGGCTAGCAGCTCTGTGCTGTAATCAGGAGGAACAAATCTGTGTGTTCCCAGCCTGGTTTACTAATGCAACCCGCTCCTGTTTTCTGCTGCAGCCAGTCCTGTGCAGTACAGTCACTGCTTTCTGGCACAGAACGTAGTGAGGTCTCTGGTGGGAGTCCTCACGTCAGAGCCAGCCCCGGTGTGGAGGCATGTGGCACTTTACCAGCTTTCAGAGAGCTCTCCCGACTCAGGCTCTTGCTTCCTGCAAATCTAGAAAAGGCTGGTCCTGCAGATGTGCACAGTGTGCTTTTAAGTCACCCCACCAGGAATCAGTGAGAAACACCTGCATGAAAATCAACAGTATTAACTGTGTGAATGAGTGAGTGAAATCCCAACCACAAAGGTCCACAGATCCACTCCTCATATGCGAGGATGGGACAATCAGCCCCTTGGTTAACTTCGGGTCTCCACTGAGATCTCTGGTTAGGTGCTTTCTACGTACCTTATGTGATTCTAACAGATGTTTTAATCAAATCTTGTAGTCACATAGATGTTGATCAGTAGGCAACTCTAGACTTTATCTGGTACAATCCTTCTCTGTGAGGGACTGTTGCCAACACTGGATCTGGCCAGCCATGGCCATCTGACCACATCTTCAACACTACCAAGGACAGAGAATCCGCAGCCCCTCTCAGCAACCTGTTTCAGTGCTGTGCTGCCCTCTTGGGAAAGACTTCTTCCCCACAGTGTCCAACACGAACCTCTGAGGCAGCAATTTCTGGCAATATCACCTGGTATAACACAGACAACATCTTGGTAACTGTTTGTCATCTGTCACCTTTGTAACTGTCCATCAAAAAGCTGCAGGCTGCTCTTAATTCACCCCTCGGTTTCCTCTTCTCTAGACTAACTGAGTTCAGCTCTCAGCTTGCCTCATTCATATGCCGTGCATATTTTCTGGAGTTGAACTTCATGGGAAAGAAATGGGAAAGAAATGGAATGCACTTATTTATGAAATGCAAGTGTTATTTAAGGAAAAAATACATTCAGTATTTTGTGTTTTATAGATTAAAAATATACAGTTGAATATAATTATTTTGGCATCTTTCATTTACATTTAAAACCTAGGAAATTAATTTTAATAATGCATGCAAAACTAAACTTACTGTCCTGAAAATAACAATTCACCTTTTTTACAGAGTTCTGGTTGTTCAAAGAACAGTGTCAAACCCAAGAGAAAATAATACTGGGCTTTAGATTTAAGCAGTCACATAAATATATGCTCCAAATTCTACTTTCTACATGAAAAGACAGCATTACCTCCACTGGAGGCAAAGGGCCAAATTGTCAGAGGGTGAAAATCATTCTATTATCGATAATGCCAGTTAGGTGGTCTTATGTGAAATCTTCAGCTATTTCCATGGATTTTTTATAAATCAGTGAGTTTCACCTGGAAAAATCACACTGAGTAGGAACTCAGGAGTTGAAACCCAGGGGTCATGATAAGAGCTATGTAGCCATTGTTATATTTATGTAAATACAGAAAACGGTTTAATACATCCTGGTCTGAAGGAGCACAGCAGTTCTTTCTCTTAACATTTCACCACTGAGACCTGATTTAAATGCTGGCTTAGTTAATCACTTCGGAACAGAAATATCTTTGGGAAGGAAAAGAAACGAACTCATGAACTCAAAATACTAAAGTATCATCTCTCAGAGTTCTCCACAAAATAAGAACTCACCCTGCTGATTAAATTTTACAATATTTTTATTTCTACAACCTCATCTGAAAATGTCAGTTTCCATCAACACCTTTGAGATTTAAGCTCATTTACCCAATACAACGTGAACATCTGATTTTATCTGCTTACAAAGTTTTCTACAGTCTCCAATACAAATACAGATTCTCATTGCCTAACATTACCCCGGCTAGTATATTGAGCATGTGTGAGCTGACAGCCAGTTCAGGAATCGCTTAGTTTAGGAGTTTTGCCTGAGTTATGCCCTGGTTCTTGACTGCTTATTGAAAACATATTAAGAACTTGTTTAATTGATTAATTGATTGATAGTTAATATGGAAAATTAAAAGCAAATTATGGTGGCTTCTCTCTCTTGGTTTACATCTATGTTGTAACATTAAGTGTGTTGTGTCCAAATTAAAATCTGATGCCTGTTTTGGGAGGAGCACTCAAAAGGAATTTCATGTTTTGCTGTGACTCAAATGAATTCCTTCTGCAAACAAAGGCAAATAAGAAGCAAAAAACTTAACAGAGGTTTGTGATATGTTTTCTCTACATTTTAAGCTTCTATGTCACCCATTGATCCAGGGTTGGTGAGTTTCTTTCAAGCTCTATGTACGTCTCAAAAGCTTTTTAAATAAATCTTGAGGTCAATATTGATATATAGCAGGACAAAAATCTATGGATTTATCAGTAAACTACTAAAGTCCAGGAAATTAGCTTTGAAACACCAACTCAATTGATTTTGAATTTAAAGACTGAAGTCTGATTTTAAATTCCTAGTTATTTTATTATATATTATATATCCCTATATAATATATATAAATTATATATATTATATATTCCTAGTATATCTAGTTATTCCTAGGAAGAAAAGGACCCTAATAATTTGTTTTCTGCTTCACTTACATGTTTCCCAGTCATTACAGCCCGGTTACCTCACAGTTTTGCTGTTGAAGTGGCTTGCTGAATGCTATGCACCTTTAAAAACATAGGTAGTGAATTTATTTTATTTTCCATTATATATCATTGCCAGATCCAAGGCATAAAAATTAAGTAGTAATGAGGTAATTTCTATTTCCCATTCGTTTCTTCCCATTCCTCAACCACGATCACAGCCCTTGTACGAAACACTTCATTTTCAACTTCTTCTGTAACCGATATGTACCCCCAAATTTGATCCTGTTCAATCAGTTTGCCAATTCTTAAACTAGGCTAGAATTATTGCCTTATTGAAGACAAGGGTGGGACTTAGTTAATGTTAAGAAACTGGTCTCAGGACTTACTTATGGTTTTTGAAAATTAATTTAGGGTTAGCATGTTTAGAAATTATCTTTTGCATATTTCTTGTCATTGAACTGTGTAAGCAGATGTCAGAATAGTCAAGGCGACTATGAAAGATTTAAAAATATATTTCAGAAAATGTGAATTAATAATTAAATTTATTTTTCTTGAAATAATTTTATATAGAAATTGCAAAACAGAAATCTGACCATGCATGCTCATATACATATTATATTACTGTCAACATACACATTTTCCAGGATGAGGATCGGCTGCAAAATAGAGAGATTTAAATTATAAAGATGTATGAAGTGTAAACTGATATGTTCTGACATTTCTCACAATAACTCCTCTCTTGGTAAACTCAGCAGAGGTACTGTGCTGGGTCCAAGAAGGTGAGAGACATGCATATTTACATAATACACGCTCCTTAATAAATTTTTAAATTTTAATATATAAGATGTCAAACAGAATATGCTGAATTTTACCTGCAAACGCTTTGTAATCCACCAAGTCAAACATTACAATAGCTACTGCTGACCAGGTAACAATCAGAGCAACAACGAGAAGCCATGCTGCCGGTGAGCTGAACGTTGTCACAAGGTCTTCCATAACTGATTTCTTGCCCACTTTCATGGATGATGAGGGAACGGATCCGTTCTTACCATCTATTATTGTCGTGGTTGTAGACATACGCCCTAGGCAAATAGTCAAAGCAGAGGAAATAGAATGTGACATTTGAAGCCTAAAAATCAAGAATATGAAAGTAGTTTTGAAATCGCTCTGTAATCAGAATATTTTAAATAAATGTTAAGTATTGCATTATTAAAGACAGGCTCTTGTGCTTTCCAGAAGGAGTTTTTCCTGAACTGCGACCAGTTTCAGTAACGTTAATTTGGGAGCAAACATGGTGAAATAGCCATGACTGGCATTTTTTATAACCATATGACATTTTTAGTCTGTCATGAATAGCTACAGATCTAAGAGAGTGATTGATGAGAGTATAAAACACTATTACTCTCCAAAGGACTGTCTTGTTACAGGCTGTAGTCCAGACTCTCAGGTGAGGTGATTAAGTGTACTTCCATTGACTGTAGTGGAGCTAATGCATCTCTGCCATTTGAGGTTTGGCTGGACTTTGGCTGTCAAGGACACGTACCAATGGCAATAGGAACGCATGTAGTCCATTTCATCTAATAGAAATACAGATTGTTTTTGTATTTCCATATAGTCCAGTATCCTTACAAGTTGTGAAGAGGCTTATAGCTGATTTTCAAATACCTTTGTTTGTGACATTTTTCATTTAATAAAATAATCTCCTAAGAAATAAGAGTTACAGTGCCAAAGCAGACTTAATTCCAGAAAGCATAGGTTTGGTAGTAGAAAGGTGCCAGGAAGTTGAGTACATACATTAGCTAAGTAAGCAGCTGATATACATTAACTGTTAAACGGACAGTAGTGACTTTATCTACTTCTTCCTGGGGTATTAAGAAATGTTAATTCTGGACACAACTGAAAACTATGGTAACTGAAACCTGACACATTTGAAAATTCTCAAATTACTCTTCTTCACAAAAGAAAGTGATAACCTAAACAATCTTCGTTGCTTTTTGTTTTCCAGTATATACAATAACAATAGTAAAAATATTTGTAAGTCCGCAGTCAAAAACAATAGAAGAGCACAGTATCTTCACTTAGCTTAGTTTACAGTATCTGCTTGCAAGCTACTGTTAAAATATTCAAAGATGTGTTACACATGTTCCTGGTCTGGTTGATGACTCCAACTCTCCTAAATTAATGTCAGTTATTTCAGGGTCTCTTTTTCACAGAGAGATCTGAAATTTCAAGGAATCCAGTGACCTCTGGTTTGCCCATACCTTTGCTTCTCAATTTGAGATCACCTATCTCCTGTCACAGCTCATACAACCTATAAAGCTGATAATTTTCTAGAATGACAGACATAAGGAAAGTGATAGAGCTGCTCTATACAAAGATAAACATATTTAGTTTCACCTTTCACATCGAAGGTGGCAAATACATATTTGGAAACTATTACTAGAGCTAAGGTACAAAACTGTTGAAGACTTTCAGATACTTGCCATCACAACATGTGTGAAATCTCTATTTGAGAATCACTATATTAATATTCTCTAAAGAAATGAATTAAAAAAAGGGTCAGATCCTTGATATTACCCGTAGGTACATATATTTAGCCCTAAAAGAAAAGAAGATGGCATAACAAGTTTTCCAATCCCTATGTTAATGAATAACAGTTTTGTTTCTTTTTCTGTAGAAAGTGAGAACAATACTCTAAAGTGATCCTGAAATAACCTTTATGTATCTCACATATATCTGTAGAGCTGGGAAGGACAATTTTGGTATCAGAGGTTCTCTAACTCTTAATCTGTCATATCTGTAAAGTGTTCAAATTCATACCCTGAACTATTCTACATTTCTTTTGTTTATTACGCGTGCATTGCATTTGTGTGTACTTCCCTCAGCTTTACCTATTAAGGTTACTTCTGCACAAGCATCCTGACACTGATCAGTGCCCTGCTTCAGGCTCCAGAAAGCTGCCATGCTAAGCAGCCATGTTGTACAAGCAGAACAAGATTGGCATATTACATGTTTTTTGATACTTATTTGAAATTTAGTCTTATTTATAGAATGTTTATTCTGATTATGAATAATGTCTATCTACTAGGATAGAATTTATCTTCTTTTCATATATTATAACACCATCACTGCTTCCATTTCTCCAAACATAAATTTTGGATCAAACATTTCACAGCAGGAGGAAAAATCTGCCAAGTGACAACTAGCAACAAAGAACAGTTTCCTAAAGCCAAATTCAAAATCAATAGCATTTCGTTATCCTACTGCATGCAAAATACAAGTAATTTGTGCATGCAACAGGTCATAAATGACACATTATGCATTTTTTCCCTAGGAGATATCAGTCAGAGTTTATGATGTGTAAAAGGGTAGAAAGGTACTGTCTCATCTTGACAAATCTGATTAGTATCACAGCTTATCTCCAAGGACACAGTAATGGCAGATATTTGCACAGTTTTGTATGTATATAGATGTAGACATAGACATTTAATAACCATGCAAAGGATCATTCCTCTAGGTCTGTTGCTATGTAAAAATAGTTCCTTCCTACTTAGTATACCTAACTTTTCAAATTCAGACTGCTCTGTGCCTTCTTTGGTGAAGAAAATAGTTTCCCACAATTTATCAATTTGAGCAATGCTGCAGAGACAAAGCTCAAGTATACTAGAAGGTTATCTATGCTTTTGGCTGTTGATGTAGTCAAGTTGGATTTCCCCTTAAAAACTCAGGATGCTATACAATCAAATCACCACAGTTACATTCATTAAGTGGGAGTGAACAGCTATTGACACAAATTTTACTGGAAGTCCAGCTAAGAAAAATGCTATTATACTGCTAGAGGTTCCCAATGAAGGTGCTTGCAGTATGAGTCAGGTGCCTAAGGAAGGTCTCCAGTGTTATAGATAACTTTATGATATCAGAGACATCCTCACAGAACTGGCAGTTGTCATCTATAGGGCAGTAACTTCTGAACTACTTGGAAGAACCCAGACAGGATATCCTAAACCACTGAAAATAGAAATTAGATTTTTATGTCTCTAGATACTAATATAAACAAAATTGGCTGGAGGAGTTTATCTGGGGACCCCTGAGGAAGATATTGTTTGCTACTACATAATCTTATGTGGGGTGTATTGCATGTTGATACCATGGTAATTACATGACTCCAAAAAGAAGAATCAATAACACCAAGATAATTGCCCTCCCCCGACAACCAGTCTGTTATTGCAGTACCCATGGTGTTATCCTCATGTTTTTCTCTGCCTGTCCCTTGCTTTGCAGTGCCCAGGTGTTGTGTGCATTTTGTCCATCTCCTACCATTGCTAACCTCCCCAAACCTGCAGTGATGCTATTTAAACAGCTAGACCAGTAGATAAGGAGAGGACCTATACATGGGCAATGTTTCCATCAATTCAGCCAGCAGCGATTCTCCTTTTTCTCAGAAAAGTGTTAAAGTTAAGCAGAGCTCCTGTCCAAAAGGTCAATGGGGCTTCAGGTGCTCAGTGGGAGAAATGAGAGAGAGATGCATTTTTGTTGCTTTGATGGAGCTTATTGAGTTTTACAATTGGCAGGGGTCATTCAACAGCAGATTAAAATCAGACTCCTGAACTTCTCCAAACATCCTTGCCTTCCATATTATACACATTTTCTCTCCCAAGACAGATTTCACTGTCTCTATTACAGCCAACCAGCATTCAAGTCAGTTTACTTTAGATGAACACTGCAGTGGATCAGGAGATTCATGAGTAGATCAGTTGTCCCTGCTTTAGTGGAGGCAACATCTGGCAGAGGAGTGAAGGGTGCAGCTGAAGGCTGTTACAATTTCAGCCATCCAATTTTAATCCACCACCACCACATGTCTGCTAGAGCCTCCTGGCACTTTGGGTTGTGATTGCTATTGATTTTCAATGAGGATGGGAACTTTAAAAAGTTATATATACATTACTATAAAAAGATTACTTTGGGAATATATACCTCTGACTTCACATCGCAATTTCTCATGCACACAGAACTACCCCATCATGTCACAAATGTCACCTTTACATCAACAGATTTATTTGCTAAATTCCAAACAGCTAAAACTGTGAGATTCTTACTATTCCTCTGGTTTCAGAGTTGTCACTTAGGATACAATCTGAAGACACACAAGGTCTCCTAAGTATAAATAAACCTTGACAATTGGTGACAACTTTGAGGAGAACACTGTGTGACTTTCAGAGTCCAGAGTGAGCTTGTAGTCCTGGCAGCTTAGACAAAATATCCTTTGTATTTGTGAGTTGAGCTCTCCTTAAGGCAAAATAAGCACAGAAGTCCACGGTTAAGGATGGGTACTTGATTTTACTCTTCAGCAGCTATACCTTCCACTACCTCAGAAGAAAAACAAGACAAGAAACCCAAACCAAAACAAAAAATACCCATTCAGACTTATTCAAATGTAAAATAGTAATTTTCTGTATTTATGTTATTTTATAGTTATTTTATGTGTTACAGTTCTTGTTCTGCCAATAGTACAAAAAAAAATTGAAGTAAAATATTTACTATGAAATGCCTTTATAAGGCTGGGCATATTAAAAGCAGAGGGCTAGTCATGCTACTAAAAAAAAAAAAGTTGTTCCCTTTTAAATAATAATATTGGTGCTAGGGCAATTCAGTTGGGATGTGAGAAGCCTCAGTGCAGTCTGCTCTAAATGAGAGCTGGTAGATTTTGACTCGTCTGTTCCACTCCCCAGACGAACACTCCAATAAATAGGCTATAGAGTACTCTGGATTCAGATCATTAATGGCTGCTGTTGGACCTATTCCACTTCACTTTGAATATTTAAATACTAATTAAGGGAGCAGAAAAGAGAAAGAATGACTGTATAAATCGACACTGTATGTTAAGCTTGAGCCTTGGGCTTTAACCTGCTGACCTTACCAATCCACTGCTGTTGCAATCAGGCAGGCAGCAGTCTCAGCCTATCTATGGTAAGGAGGGTACCGCAGTGAGAAGAAGACAAGGGATTAGAACCCTTCAGTGAAGGACTGGGCAATGGATATGCGATAATCTGCTGCATTATTTGAGGCCCAGCACATCACCCTTTGTGAGCTCTCACAATAATCACTCTTTTCCCATGCAGGGAAAATGTTTTCTACCACAAGAAGAGATGATACCTACACCTGTTGTTCAGGTGATACTTATGCCCAACTCTGGCATCCTCCTCTTTTTGTCTCTCTGCTATAGTTTCTGCACCCTTGGCTTGTACAAACGGAAAGGAAAAGACAGAATTTCTGCTGTGGTTAATAGTGGCCTGCAATAAAATATCAGTAACAATATTCTTTCCTGAAGTGGTCTAATGACTTTTGTCTAGAAAGCTTTTGCCTCATTATAAGAATGTAGGCAATTTCCCAGCACTTCCATACGCACAGGGAGTTGAAAACTCTTCACTGGACCCATGATTTTTGACTCCTTTATGCATTTATGTGGGAACAAAATATTGAGCTGAGAGAGGAGAAACCCTCAGAACCTACTTGTGTTGGTTTTGGTTGGGATAGAGTTAATTTTCTTCATAGTAGCTAGTATGGGGCTGTGTTTTGGATTTAGTATGACAATAATGTTGATAACACACTGATGTTTCAGTTGTTGCTAAGTAATGTTTACAGTAGTCAAGGTCTTTTCAGCTTCTCATGTCCTGCCAGTAAGAAGCTGGGAGGGGGCAAAGCTGGGACGGCTGACCCAAACTGTCCAAAGGGATATTCCATACCATATGACATCACGCTCAGCATACAAAGCTGGGGGAAGAAGAAGGAAAGGGGGAAAGCTCAGAGTTATGGCATTTGTCTTCCCAAGTAACCATTACACGTGATGGAGCCCTGCTTTCCTGGAGATGGCTGAACACCTGCCTGCCCATGGGAAGCAGTGAATGAATTCCTTGTTTTGTCTTACTTGCTTGCGAAGCTTTTGCTTTACTTATTAAACTGTCTATACCTTAACCCACGAGTTTTCTCACTTTTACTGTTCTGATTCTCTCCCCCATCCTACCGCAGGGGAGTGAGCGAACAGCTGCGTGGGGCTTAGTTGCTGGCTGGGGTTAAACCACAACACCACTGTAAGCACAGAGAGCTTCCACCATCTTATGCAGCCAGGACCAGAGACCAAGAGATGCAGATACCAGACAACGAATAACAGAGTGCAGAGCAGCTCAGAGGAGGAAGAGCAAGACAAGTCACAGAGTCACAGAATCACAGAATCATTAAAGTTGGAAAAGACCTTTAATATCATCAAGTCCAACTATCAACACAACACCACCACGCCCACTAAACTATGTCCTGAAGTGCCATGTCCACATGTTTTTTGAACACTTCCAGTGATGGTGACTCCACCACCTCCCTGGGCAGCCTGGTCCAATGCTTGACCACTCTTTCCATAAAGAAATTTTTCCTCATATCTATCTAAACCTCCCCTGGTGCAACTTGAGGCCATTTCCTCTCGTCCTATCACTAGTTACTTGGGAGAAGAGACCAACACCCACCTCACCACAACCCCCTCTCAGGTAGTTGTAGAGAGCGATAAGGTCTCCCCTCAGCCTCCTCTTCTCCAGACTGAACAACCCCGGTTCCCTCAGCCGCTCCTCATAAGACTTGTACTCCAGACCCCTCACCAGCTTCGTTGCCCTTCTCTGGACACGCTCCAGCAACTCAACATCCTTCTTGTAGTGAGGAGCCCAAAACTGAACACAGTATTCAAGGTGCGACCTCACCAGTGCCGAGTACAGGGACATGATCACTCCCCTACTCCTGCTGGCCACACTAGTTCTGGTACAGGCCAGGATGCTGTTGGCCTTCTTGGCCACCTGGACACACTGACGGCTCATGTTCGGGTGGTTGTCAACCAGCACCCTCAGGTCCTTTTCCACCAGGCAGCTTTCCAGAATATAGCTCTCAAAACCTTTGGCTCTCCTCCAGATGTTGCTAAAGAATGTGATTACAGTGGATTTAAAACCACTTACTATGGAGGATCTGCAGTCCTGGTAACTTTTAACGGATTAGGAACCTAGTTAAATCCACTAATATGGATCATGTTTTCTATTGGAAATAGAAATACATGGTAATATAAAGGCAAGACTCTTCCTAACACTGATAGATAGGCAGAGGGAAACAGGGAAGGACATCTTAAATAGACAAATTCACCTTGTCTTTGAAAGCTCCTCTCTCTCACCTTTATCTGCAACAGGCTCTATGAGTAGGGCAGTGATCTACAGTTCAGCCCAGAAATGGGTGGTGTGCACCTCGTGTAGGTCTTCCAAGTATGAAAGAGCTTCTGCAAGCTGTTCAGCAGGAATGTAACAATTTTAAGAAAAGCTAATTTATTTAGAGCTGCAGCATAGATCTTCCCTTGAGATGGTTGACATTCATCTATTTCTTTTTTTTGGTATCATATTACATCCCTGTATGTATGAATGAATGAATGAATGCAACTGGAATAACTAAAAGGGGATAATATATAACAGGAGTTTCACAGCTGATACCAGGATTTACAGACTTTAACTTCATCACACAGAATACTGAAATGTTGCTCTACAGTTTATGTAATTAAAGTGCAAAGAGAAAAACCTCTCAATACATATCATGTATATATTGGCAAACAACTCCTCAAAATTAAAAAGTAGTCTTTCTGCAGACTACAGGCTTAGAAAGCTGTGACTGGGACAGTGTGTCAGGGAACATTTGCAGATTTATTGGTGGCTGATAGTTATAAAAATGTAATATGCTTTATGAAATGTGGAAAATAGGGTTGGAGATTATGCAGCAACGAATTCTACATGACAAAAGAAATACAATAGGGATTACAAAATATGGAGAGAATGATGCCTGAAAATTAACTGAACAATTGAATTAAAAAAAGGCACTTATAATTACATATGGTGCTGTGTACTTTTTTAATTTCCTTTTCTGTTATTATATCTGTATTGGTTTTATTTTTGATCAATAGAGACCATCTGATAATTTAAAGAAGTAAATTGTACTAATCTTTTCCATTCATTCTCCAAGAAATTATGTACACCAAACTTTTGATCTCATCGATTTCAATAAGAACTCTGTAGACTAAGAGATACATCCTATTAAGCCGTTTCATTATCTCATGCAAAGAAAATGTGTACTTCATACAGTGTCAGTAAATAATTCTAGTAGCAGTACTACTGTTAATAAAGACTATGAGGTGTAAAATAGAAGTTATCACTGCTCTTTATTGGCAATGTTACTTGTACGGAAACAAGATCTTTTCACTTTAAGAATTCAGCAGACCCCGTTGTTTATACCCTACTTGCAGTCATAATTTTTCCATTGTGATATTACAACCATTTCTGTGTCAATCTATTGTTAAGATTGCAATGATTCTAAATGGGAGGGAGCAGCAAGAGAAAATGAACTTTTAAGAAACAAATCTGCTATTTATGCAAATGTCCTTTATAATAAAAAGGAGAAATATAAAATGTATGAGAGGATTTTTTTTCTACATGGTACAATTATTCAAAACCTGCTGTGAAGTGCTAGTGCCTCTAAAGAAAAGAAATATGGAAAACTCAGAAAATAAGCTCCAATGTTTTAAAATAAGTTTCTTGCTATATTTTGCTCTTTCTTATATAATGCATCGTATACCTGGTATAAATCACTTTTTGAAATAATTAATCAGTTGAAGCACAGCAGTTCTTCATCATACTCCAAGAATATAAAATCAAAATAATTCCAAACCCCACATTTTCTATCTAGCTACAATAATTTGAAAGCATGTGTATGATTTTGTTTTTTTCTGAGGACAGCTACAAAGATTACTTTAAAGATACTTTCGTGTACATGAAAGATTGGTTGTATCTCATGCAGTAAGCTGGCATATGCAGTTAACTCCTTGCCATGCAGATTCAAATGACAGATTTGGACCATTGCTGTACACAAGGAGTCAGAATCTCCTGAGGGCAACCTGGTCTTCATCCCCGCTGGAGTCCTCCTGATCAAGGGGAGAAATCCAAGTAGTAGCAATTAAGGATGGTGTGTCTAGAAATGCTCAGAACTATCCCCAGTGGAATAGGATCAGAGGGAAGGAAGTCTTCTGCAGTTGAGAAATTCAATTTGCTCTATGAACAAGTGTAACTGAGAAAAAAAATCTTCAGATTTTGAAAAGGAATAAAGACATAAAACTGAGAAAAGGTCCGTTTGCTCCAGACGGATTGCCCTTGCAGAGAAGAGTAGGAACAAAAATTTTACCAAACATTTTCCCCACAAACCAAAAAGGAAGCCTTGATGCTTGTGAGCCTAATAGGCAACATCTGTATTTTGGGGAATGCATCATTGGATCCTATTGAAGAAATACTAATACTAGCTGTTACTCGTTTGGAATAGGCAAAGGTATGAACTGTAGTATTACATAAATTACACATGAAGAGGAAGAATTCTACCTATTTATACAGATCTCTTTAAGCAATCTGAGAACTTCAAGGAGGGGAAGTGGAAACCAGTTTCAGTCAGACCCCAATTATACTGTTTTAAAACATCAGCAGTAAAATAAGTTAACTCTCTCTCAGCTGACATACTTCTAACCTTTGACGTCAGAGGATAACCCATTGAAAATTCATACAAGATGAGTCCTAAATCACTTGAAAAGTTGAACTGCAGTGATTTGGAGCCAAATTTCCATCTTTCTTCTCATGTCTGTATTTTGTAGTCTAGTAGAGTGTAGGTCAATATTTCAAATTAACTGGAAGAAAATTTGTCTCCTATACCTTTGCAAGGAAGTATAAAAAATGCCTTCACGTCATTACAAAATTGCTTATAAAGAACGTTATGCTGATACGACCTTTAACCTTCTGTCTCTGTGTGGTTGTTTCTTGTGTGCGTATGTATTTCAAAGAGCTTTTACGTTATTCTAATTATACAAGCACAACAGACACAGAAGGGATCAGTGGTTAGTTAGTAGTTAAAAGACCTTCTGTGTTGTTGAGCCTGCTGAAATAGTCTTGTATGACTGATTGCATTGTGAGCCTCTCTGCAATAATTCCTACCTGAAATGACTTTAGAAAGAAAAGTAAGGGAAACCCTAAGGACCAGGTTTAAAAGATAGCAGGTTTTATTGGGAAATTTTATAGATAATTTTTCTTACGGCTATATCACTTTGTGTAGTAATTTCTTGAGAACATAGAAGACCACAGGGGATAACAATAATCAACACAGAATAAATTACTTCTATAAAATCAAAACTGCAGGAAGTACATTGATAAGAACAAGAAAATTGCCATTTACTGCATGTTAAACCAGCAACCAAGCATGGCAAAGGGACATTGAGCTTCTCCCTTTCCAAAAGGCAGTAGATTTTTCTTGATCCTGGAGTTGGACATTTAAATTTTTCTCTTTGAAATAACTCTTAACTTTTATATGTTTTTTACACTTTCTTTGAGAAATGCTAAGATTTGTTCAAAAATCAAATGTTTCATTTCCAGTTTCTTAGTATGTAGATGCGATAAGCGTGTAACTGAATTCTGAACATGCAATACTAAACTATCAGCACCTGGAAAATTCCATTATTTTTTGGTTCCAGACCTGAATTTTTTTATTTATCGGTAGTAATATCTTCCCTCCTTTGGAAAAAAATTGGTGCCCTAAAACAGTAAAAAGTTTTATCTTCCTGTTTATCTTGGAAACCTGACATTCCTGAAAGAGATGCCAAAGGGATATTTAGACATGCTTGTGAACTGATATGAACTGAGAGGTACATCTTATCTCTTAAAATGTCAAAATGAAGGTTGGAGGAAAATGGTTGCCATTTATCTTTAAATAGCATGAAACCTTCTGCAGCAAGAGCACTGTATGCATTCCCTTTGTTATTTGTTTATGGAATCTCAGCTCTACTCATCCCTGCAACCTTCCAAGGGGATTAGAGAAAAAAAATTACTTTTTTTTGTTAAGGAAAAAAAGAAAATAATCTATTCCCATCTGTAAAATAATGATAGTCATAACAAACATTGAAAATCACTAGGATAAATCGTAGGTTACAAATACCTCTGTCTTCACTCTGGACAAGTGTACCAGTATAAAGAGACTCTGTAAAGAAAATTTCAGATCTTTGCTTCTTCTGGTGGAATTACCATTACCTCTCAAATAAGTATGTCTAGGAATGATTAAAAAGATCGTTTGCTTGATTTCATTTATTCCAAGCTAACCTGGCACTGGAGGTAGGAACAACTTTATATGTCTTAATGGACTGATATTTACAGAGTCTGAAAATGACAGTAATTCAACATACTCTCCTCAACTTCTAGTGGAAGTAGTGTCTCACGTTGTAAGTCTGCCAAGTCTTCCATGTGTAGCTATCCAGTCATTACAGCACTCAAATATGGAGGTCACCACATGCATACGGTTTGAATATATATATGCATAAGTCATATTGAAGACACCTGGTCCCAGCTGTCTTATCAGAGACAGAAGAAAAAGGTATTTTTAACCAACAAGAATACAGAAATTGCTATACTAAGTGTTAAGTAGTAAAAAAAAGAATATATTGAAAAGACTTTGCTAAAAAGTGGAGAGACAAAATTCCTCATCTGACAAAAGGGGAAAACTAAAATAAGTGCTCATGGGAAGTCAATTGTCTGTGTCACTGATATAGTTCATCTGTAGATGACAATTTACTATAAAACTATCACAAGTCGCTCTGTCTGGGAGAAAAAACTGAAAGAGGTCTGCTGAAGAAAACTTATGTGGTTTGCAAAAGAGTATAACCAATTTCATGAGAGACGGTGGTTAGTTGTAGTCTGTAGTAAACAGGAACAGATAAACCAAGGTCCATCTTCTGTCAAGGAGGTACTTTCTAATAAATATGAGTGTACTCCATCTGCATACTTACAGAACAGCTAAAGGCAAGTCCACTACACAGGCACCTAAAGTACTAAGGAAACAAGGTTATTTGAAGCTTGCTGTCAAAATATACCCCCAAAATGCTTTCTGATATACTATTGGTATTCATTGCGTGTTCCCATCAGAAGCAGTGGCAGTCATGATAGAAATGGCTCCTCTGAAGGTTTTGTTTTGTTTTTTCTTCTTTTTTGCTCCAAAAGAATCCTTTTGAAAATATCCCTTCAGTTTTAGGGCATGAGAGGGTCCTTGAACTGTCACCAAGAAACAGAATTCAGTGTTTAAGTAAAAGTTAATGGTGTATTTCCTCATTTTCTTTTCACAATACTAATTCAAAAAATTGTAATCTGAAGTTGAAGTTTTACCTTGATAGACTAAATTAATACTAACATTCATCTCTGATCTTTATCTGGAAATAGGTGTAATGTATATGGACAACTAAGACAAATAGGATATGCTGTCACAGTGAGAACAGTTGAACTTTTTTGAGGGTGCATGTTCACAATACATCTGTCATCTAAAATGTGTTCTGAGATTCCCAAGAGCTTGGAAAACTTTATACTATGTTAAAAAGGTTTCTTTAATAGCAGCTAATGCCAGATACTTACATCTTAGTAGAAAACTTTGTTTCAAATGAGTATTAAGTAATCTGGACAAAATGGGATATGTGAGACTATTGAGATCCTTTCTACGTAGCAAAATTTTTGACCAAGTAGAAAAAAGTCACTGTGCCCTTCCTTACTCACAGTCATTCCTGAACCATGGATTAGCCAGTCTTAATCCATTTTCTTCAGGATTACACCCTGGCCAAGTTTTGGAACATGTGAAAAACTTGTCAAGTCAAGTTTGATGAGAAAAGATCACTGCATAGTATTCGTGTACAGGTACAGAGTCTTAGGTATCTTTTTTTTCTCCCTAAGCAGATATTTTTATGGTACGTCACCTACACACTGAAAAGAAGGAAAACCAAGAAGATTCAAGATTACTTGAAGGTTACTTGTAGAAAAACTAAAATCACTTCGGTAGTCATATCCATTCTCTGCATCCTTCCTCCTGCCAGCCCAAATCAATCAACACCTGTCAGCAGAACAAAATTGTGACCACATCTTAGAGATTTTTAGTGATACCTGACTTTACCCACAAATAAATAAACAACAAATGAGACTACTAGTGAGTCTGTCTTGTAGCCATCCTAAGTCCAGAGGACTTCTAATATTGTTCATTTTCACACTACCACATTCTGAACAAATGAACCTGGAAGAGTTCCTCAAGAGCACAATAAATAGCCTACAGATTGGATTAGGCACTCTTGTTTTTGTGAGCTGAAAATCAGGCCAAAATCTGTCTCATCTGATTTTATCTATTATAAGGGATAGGAGATTGACCTGCAATTTAGGTCTTCCTATCACACCTCTTCAGATTTCTGTAGAGTAAATGTTATAAAGTAATAAAACCCTCAACTGACCAAACAGGTATGAGATTTAGAGTCATCTCTAATTTATCCCAGTGATAAATGCAAAGGAGTGGTTACCTGGATACTCCGAAATGGAGTCATTCTCTATAAGAAATCCTAGAAATATCCATCACCAGGCATTGAGGTATCCAAGTGGCATATAAAATAAAACTTGAAATTACGGGGAAGTCTAGATTAAGATGTATGAACAAGTAAGTACAGTTCCATACCTCTTCAGTACTACTTGCCTAAAGAAACTATGGAAACCAGATTCAGCTTTCGGGGATCAGCTATGACTTTTTATTGCAAAAACGAGTGCATGAAAAGCAACATTTTGACATGTGTGCTTAAAAAGGCTATTTGTTTTACTTCCAAAGTATGAGTGAACTTCCTGTTTTCTGGAATTTGTTGTGTTACCAAATGTGTGGTGGGCTGACCCTGGCTGGATGCCAAGTGCCCACCAAAGCCTCTCTATCACTTCCCTCCTGAACTGGACAGATGAGAGAGAGATATAATGAGAAGGTTATGGGTCGAGATAAGGACAGGGAGACATCCTTCAGCAGTTATCATCATGGGCAAAACGGACTCAGCTTGGGGAAATTAATTGAATTTGTTGCCAGTCAAAATCAGAGTAGG
Source organism: Phaethon aethereus (assembly GCF_964289735.1). Classification (NCBI taxonomy): domain Eukaryota; kingdom Metazoa; phylum Chordata; class Aves; order Phaethontiformes; family Phaethontidae; genus Phaethon; species Phaethon aethereus. The sequence continues at coordinate 59,735,956 of NC_138576.1, forward strand.
ATAATGAGAAATAAGATCAAATCTTAAAACACGTTCCCCCCACCCCTCCCTCCACCATGGTCTTCCCCACAGGCTGCAGGTGAATCTCTGCTCCGGTGCCTGGAGCCCCTCCTGCCCCTCCTGCGTCACTTGGTGTCTGCAGGGTTGTTTTCGCATTCACACTCCTCACTCTGGCTGCAAATGCTGTCTGCCAGTTTTTTTCCCCTTCTTAAATATATTATCACCGAGCCACTGCCACTGTCTCTGGCTGGCTCGGCCTTGGCCGGCAGCAGGTCTGTCTCGGAGCCGGCTGGCATTGGCTCTGTTGGACACAGGGGAAGCTTCTAGCAGCTTCTTGCAGAAGCCACCCCTGCAGCCCCCCCACTACCAAAATCTTGCCATGCAAACCCAATACAAAATGTCATGTAAGTTTTATGAATGCCATGGAAATATGCATGGAAGATACTAAGAAATACAAGGTTATTAAGGCAAATATTTTTGGGGGCATCTTAATTGGTGTTACTATGTGGGCAGGATATTTTATTTCCTTAGTCTTTTCTTGTGTATGATAACAGCATCATATAAATTTTGTGATTTACAGAGAGAGAATTGACAGAATTATCAGCTGATGAGTCACAGAATCACAGAATCATAGAATCTTGGGGTTGAAAGGGACCTTTTAAAGTCATCTAGTCCAACCCCTTGGCAATGAGGAGGGACAGCTTCAAGTAGGTCAGGTTGCTCGGAGCTCCGTCCAACCTGACCTGGAATGTTTCCAGGGATGAGGCATCTACCACCTCTCTGGGCAACCTGTGCCAGTCTTTCACCACTCTTCTTGTGAAAAATTTCTTCCTTATATCTAGCCTAAATCTGCCCTCTCTTAGTTCAAAACCATTATCCCTCGTCCTATCACTACAGGCCCTGCTGAAAAGTCTGTCCCCATGTTTCTTATAAGCCCCCTTTGAGTACTGAAAGGCTGCTATAAGGTCTGCCTGGAGCCTTCTCTTCTCCAGGCTGAACAACCCCAACTCTCTCAGCTTGTTCTCACAGAAGAGGTGTTCCAGCCCTCGGATAATTTTTTGATGGACCAGCAAGTCCATGTCTTTCCTGTGCTTAGGGCTCCAGAGCTGGATGCAGTACTGCAGGTGGAGTCTCACTAGAACAGAGTAGAAAGGCAGAATCACCTCCCTTGACCTGCTGGCCATGCTGCTTTGGATGCAGCCCAGGATACGGTTGGCCTTCTGGGCTGTGAGCCGGCTCATGCCCAGCTTTTCATCCACCAGTAGCCTCAACTCCTAAGTCCTTCTCAGCAGGGCTGCTCTCAATCCCTTCATCCTCCAGCCTGTACTGATACTGGGGGTTGCCCTGACCCAGGTGCACTTGGCCTTGTTGAACCTCATGAGGTTCACATGGGCCCATTCCTCAAGTTTGTCCAGGTCCCTCTGGATGGCATCCTGGTGCTCAGGCATGTCAACCGCACCACTCAGCTTGGTGTCATCTGCAAACGTGCTGAAGGTGCACTCCATCCCACTGTCTATGTCATTGATGAAGTCTTAAACAGTACTGGTCCCAATACAGACCCCTGAGGGACACCGCTTGTCACTGATCTCCATCTGGACATTAAGCTGTTGACCACTACCCTCTGGATGCGACCATCCAACCAATTTCTCATCCACCCAACAGTACACCCATCAAATCCATATCTCTCCAATGTAGAGAGAAGGACGTTGTGGGGGACCATGTCAAAGGCCTTACAGAATTCCAGATAGATGACATCAGTAGCTCTTCCCTTGTCCACTGATGTGGTCACTCTGTTATAGAAGGCCACTAGGTTGGTCAGGCAGGACTTGCCCTTGGTGAAGCCATGCTGGCTGTCTTGATTTACCTTCCTGTCCTCCATGTGCCTTAGCAGAGCTTCTAGGAGGATCTGTTCCATGATTTTCCCAGGCACAGAAGTGAGGTTGACAGGTCAGTTGTTCCCAGGGTCCTCCTTGCTACCTTTTTTAAAGATGGGTGCAATGTTTCCCTTTTCCCAGTCTCCAGGGACTTCACTTGACTGCCAGGACTTTTCCAATATCATGGAGAGTGGCTTGGCAACTATGTCAGCTGACTCCCTCAGGACTCTGAGTTGCATCTCATCAGGTCCCATAGAGTTGTGCATGTTCAGGTTCCTCAAGTGGTCTTGAACGTGATCTTCTCTTACAGTGGGAGGGACTTTGCTCCTCCATTCCCCATCTTGCAGTCCATTCTCTCAAAAGGTGTGGGAAGAGATACTGCTAGTGAAGACTGAGGCAAAGAAGTCATTGAGTACCTCAGCCTTCTCCTCATCCATTGTTACTGGTTTGCCAGTCTTGCTCATCAAGGGGGATATGCTTTCTTTGACCTTCTTTTTCTGGCTGACATACCTGTAGAAGCCCTTCTTACTATTCTTTGCACCCCTTGCCCAGTTCAGCTCCAGGCCTTCCTGACTCCATGCCTACACAACCTGGCAGTGTCCCTGTCCTCCTCCCAGGATACCTGTCCCTGATTCTGCTGCCTGTGTATTTCCTTCTTGCCCTTTAGTTTGCCCAGCAGGTCTCCACTCAGCCATGCTGGTCTCTTGCCTTCCTTTCCCGATTTCTTACACCTGGGGATCAAGAGCTCTTGCACTCTATGGAAAGCATCCTTAAAGATCTGCCAGCTCTGTTCTGCTCCCTTGTTCCTGAGGACAGTTTCCCAGTTACTATTGACTAATTCTCTGAAGAGCTGGAAGTTTGTTTTCTTAAAATTCAGGGTCTTGACTTGACTTTTCACCTGCCCCATATCCCTCAGGACTGCAAACTCCATTGGCGCATGGTCACTGCAGCCCAGGCTGCCTCCAATTTTGAACGTCACCAATTAGTTCACTTGCTTTGGTGACCAACAGGTCCAGTATTGCATCCCCTCTAGTAGGGCTGTCTATCACCTGGCATAGGAAGTTATTCTCCATGCACTCCAGGAGTCTCCTGGATTGCCTACAGCTTGCTGTGCTACTTTTCCAGCAGATGTCAGGGTGGTTGAAGTTCCTCAGTAGCACAAGAGCCTGCGAGCACAATGCCTTCTGTAGCTGGATTAAGAAGGCTTCATCAATAGACTCCCCTTGACAGGGTGGCCTGTAGTAGACACCAGCCACAAGGTTCCTTTTGTTGTCTTGGTCCCTGATTCTTACCCGTAAGCTCTTCACCTGCCCGTGGCTATTCTTTAGAGACATCTGTTCGCACTCTATCCATTTCTTGATGTAGAGGGCAATGCCTCCGCCCTTCCTTCCTCGCCCATCCTTTCTGAACAGCCTGTAGCCATGGATAGCTGCACTCCAGTTGTGGGATTCATCCCACCAAGTTTCAGTAATGGCAATCAGATCGTATCTTTCTAGCAGCACGGTGGCTTCCAACTCCTCCTGTTTGTTGCCCATGTTACACGTATCAGTGTAGAGGCTCTTCACCTGGGCTGTTGGCCTTGTCACACACTTGGGGGAACACTCTTTAGTTCCTTTGAGATCTTTTTCTGGTGCAACAGGCTGAGGGACCTCGCTAGCACTCAGTTCCTCTAACCTTGGTGTGTCATCACACAGCTTGTCCCAGGCAAGCCTGATATTACCCCCTCCCACTTCGAGTCTAGTTTAAAGCCCTGTCAATAAGCCCCACTAGCTTGTGAGTAAAGACCTTCTTCCCGCTTTGAGAAAGGTTAATCCTATCTGATGCAGCAAACTACTGTGTAGGCCATCTCATTATCAAAAAACCCAAATGTAGCTCAAGGTTTTCCTGTTTCCTATAAAATATCTAAGTTATTTTCCCACCTGGCAAAGTAAATCCAAATACCAAATTAATGTGTTTTTTTCAAGTATATATGCCACAACATTCTGTATTAATGGTTTCCACATAAAGCAATAATGACATAAGTGTAAATTAACACTTTTTTCACTAAGCACAAAATTGCAAATGCTAGTACAGAATGTGCTTCTAATGTTGTGAATATATCTATTTTTTCAATATTAATTTGCTGAATCATAAAAGTAAAAATATCTTTTTCCCTGCCTCCTTGAAAATGTAAATATTTATTCATATAAAATTTATAATACCAGAGGTGGATGATTTTGGTATAAGATTCAGGCCTTAGAAAGGAAACAAGTATTTTGATCAATGGTTTAACTGTTAAGTAACTCAGAGAATCATAGAATCATTGAATCATTTAGGTTGGAAAAGACCTTTAAGATCGAGTTCAACTGTAAACCTAACACTGCCAATTCCACCAGCAAACCATGTCTGTAAGCACCACGTCTACATATCTTTTAAATACGTCCAGGGATAGTGACTCAACCACTTGCCTGGGCAGCCTGTTCCAATGCTTGGTAACACTTTAGGTAGAGAAAGTTTTCCTCACATCCAATCTAAACGTCCCCTGGCAAACTTGAAGCTGTTTCCTCTTGTCTTATCACCTGTTACTTGTGAGAAGAGACCAACACCCCCCTCACTACAACCCCCTTTCAGGTAGAGACCAGTAAGATCTCCCCTCAGCCTCCTCTTCTCCAGGCTAAACAAACCCAGTTCCCTCAGCCGCTCCCCATAAGACTTGTGCTCTAGACCCTTCATCAGCTTCGTTGCCCTTCTTTGGACATGCTCCAGCACCTCAATGTCCTTCTTGTAATGAGGGCCCAAAAAGTGAGCACAATATTCGAGGTGTTGACTCACCAGTGCTGAGTATAGGGGGACAATCACTTCCCTACTCTTGCTGGCCACACCACTTCTGATACAAGAAGTGACGTCTTGATCTTAAAATGGTTCATATGAAAAAACTACTTGTAGGCTAGCAGTCCATTAAACTTATTCAGAGACAGATAAGATAAAACTCTTATCTGAATTCAAAGATACCTAAAACAGAAGATGATTTATTTTTAATATCTACCTATATGGAGGATGTCTAAAGTATCTCTTTATCTTACTTATAGTAAGGTTTTAAGCATATAACTCAAAACAGGGAGAATGCTTTAATGATAACCCTGTGTGTTGGTAATATGCAAGAAATATAAACTCTATTGAGAGACATATTTGCAAAATTATTTTAATAATATAAGATTTAAAAACTTTAGAAAACAAATTCAAACTACACATGCTTTTGCAGATCATAGAATGTTGAAAAATGATCATTAATTTTAATTCACCTTTAATGCATTTTTCTAATCTGCACTAGCATAGAAATGGAACAAAAGTGTTGAAACACCTCTGAATTGCCCTTTCTGGGCATGTCTCTGCCCTGTACCTGGATGGGGCATCCATTTACTTACCTTTTTGAAATATGAATCTTTCTGAAGTTCATATCCTCTCTCAATTCCTGTGTCTGCCTTAAAATACTAGACACTGAGACAAAATAGTGTTCCATCTTATTTGGTCATGGAAGACTAATTAACATCTAAGTGGACTTCAGAAGAGCAGTCCTCAAATCTCAGTGATGTATCTTAGAACAGAGGAAAACTTTTCCATTTGTTTAATGGCATAAGCAGTCCAAAAAGCATTCATAATATTGAAGTCTCACCTCAGTGCAGTGCAAGATTTTTTTCTGAGTTAAAAAGAACCTCCATGTCGAGATGGCCTCTTCATGTTGTTATTGCTAACTGGACCAGAAAGTGAGCTATACTAGGGAAAAATTTTGACCTGGTTGGAATGGTAGTTTCCTTATCTCCTCCCATGGATTCTAAATCAAATAATCTTTAGCATCTGCTGTAAACACGCACAAAGTCATCACAAAACCATTCAGCTCTCATGCACAAGCTGTAACACCTCCCCACGTTCTCTGTAATAGCAGATCCATACAGTAGGAGCTCCAGTATTTGTAGCCCACAGTAACAGCAGGTGCTGCAAAGTTTCTACCCAGCTTGAGCTCCTTGCATACAAATCACACCCTTGCAGGACGTCTGTAATGTTCCTTGCATCTCACCCCAGCCTTAGTTCTTTTGTGCTTCACTCCCCGACTCTCATAGTGATAGGAAAAGAGAAGAACAAAATTGCATACCTATGCCTGAAGTTCAATCATGATGCCTGAAAAGGATATTTATGCATATTTGTCCTGATTTCATCCCACTCTCTTTCATCCAACAAAAAACCCCTTTTGTTCCATATCAATGAAATAGCAGCTGAAAGGACATTTTTCAGCCTGGTATTGTTTTTGAAAGTGCCTGTGCTGTATTCACAAATCTTCTAGTGATGCTCAAACATGTCCACATAAACACAATGTTTTCCTATTTACTAAACCTTCACATAGTCTCAAGTCATATTCAAAATGTGCAATTCTGTTCTGGGCATTTTTATACGTCTTCAAATCTGGATTTATTGTCCCTCTAGTCTTCTAACATTTATCTTCCTTCCAGCTCACACTCTGGTGGAAGGCCATACTATTTTCATTCAAAAGAAAGGATGTGATGGAGCTTTTAAGTGAAGAGCGTAGGCCATACTGGAAGTCTGGCAGGAGACAGAGATGAACCTGGGTCTCCTGTTCTAACTTCTGGCTTATTGCTCCTCTACATTGTGTAAGGTTTAAGCTAAATATATCACAGGCTTCCTCCGAGTGTAGTTGTTCATATTCTTTGCCCATCGTTTCAAGCCATTTATACACATTCAGCATGCGTATAAAGGTTCTTGAAATCTTTTCATCTCGGATTTTAAGAATACCAAAGCTACTGCTACTTTCTCATTTCAGGAAACTTTCAAGCAATTCTCTGAATGCTCTTTAATATTAATACAGCAGTCTCAACTCATAACTTTGTCAGTGTAATGAAAAGAGATAGAGATGTCCTCTGCAGATGTAGAAGTTGATAGTCCTTTCTAAATTTTTAAGAAAGCTTTCAAGAGCTACTTAGTTATTCTGTATACATCTTTGGAAGATTTTGCCGGCTGTTATATTCTGGTCAAAGGCCTATTCATCATCTAACCTTTCTTTATTAATTTCCTTTTCTATTATACCAATAGACTGCAGCTTCAGCTGCAATTAGATAAGTGCTAATAAATAAAAATGCATACTTTCACATTATTGAAGATGAACATTTACATTACAGTCGATATTTCAGCCTTACACCTTACATTGACTATATTCTTACGGTCGCGTAACTGATAATCTTTCACTCACTGACACAATTCATCCCCCAGAAAGGACAATACATTCAGTATGCTATTGAAGTATTATGGTGGAAGACAAGAATAGACACAAGGTGTATCTAAAATAATTGAATGACTAATAATGAACAGCATTCACAATATGAAATAGAAGTAGGCCGTAAGACATTGTACTACACTTGCTATAAATTTTCTTGGCTTTTTGTTTAAGGTAGTGCTTTATTTAAACCTTAGGGCAGGTGCCACACAGGAAGTGTGAAAGAAACTCTATAGGATGAGAGTTCTTCTAAAGAACTCTACCACACACCGCACCACACCCTGCGCACTCCTGAGGACCTGTGCAAGCAGGCTGCCTTTGACAGACAAATGGAGAAAAGCTACAGTGCCTTTAGAGTTCTTCCACCACTGGGAAGCGTGACACAAGGTTTGCACCACCTAACCAGGCAAATAAGGCTTAAGAAAGACACCAGTCTTATATACAGTCAAGCCTTTTTCCAAGTCCAGATGAACAGTTCCCTCCTGCTCATCTTGTTGATCAGGGCAGGAGTGGTGGTGTTAGCTATTAAGGGACATTCACATGACATTCATTGGGGGAGAGAGCTGGAATGTTTTCCTTGTCACCAAATGGGTAGGTACAGGTTAGATTTTTTTTCTAGAAATGCTCAGGCCTTGTGGACTACAAGTCCCTTGGGTATTCGTTCCTCAGAGGGTGCTATTCCCTGGCAAACCACTGCACAAATTGACTTGGAAGGCCATTAAATATCAGGGGCTTTTTAAGGTCACCATTCCAGTGGTGAAGTGCTGAAAATGTTGTTATTGGGTCTGCAAGCATAAGAAAGTGTAAGATCTACTTGTCATGGAAAAAAATAAAAATGTGTTATGCACAGTGTAGTTCTGTCCCAGATGATATTTCAGTTCACAGGCTCCTGCAATTAGTATCACCGTTAGTCAGGAGCTACTTCTCTGTGGAAAAAAGTATAGATTAAAAAGAGTACTGAAGCACTTGCAGATTCATATAGTGGAAATTTGGGGCAGGAAACTTTTATACAGAATAAAATCAGGCGATACCTTCGGAAGGGCACAAGCCATGAAAATGATATTTGTACAAGAGAGCCACAGAAAATTAATAGTCCGTGTGTTGGGAAGTTCACGTTATTCATATCTATGTTGAAAACAGTGTTCATGAAACACTGGTTATAAAACCAATGAAGAATAAAATAATTTATTATTTCCTTATCTTCCCACTTTATTGTCCTAGCATCCAAGCAAGTTAGAAACACAAAACAAAATAAATGTTTCTGCAATCAATCAATGAGCAACTTACTAACTGATAATAAAGGACTAAAAATATATGCTCTTTCACATAGAACATGTGCTTTTCTTTTTCAGCTGATGAGACCCTATTGTAGCTCTAGTTTTATTCAAAACCATTGAAAATATTCTCTCCAATCACTGTGAGAATAAAAGGTAATATTTCCACATTTAATGTAGCAGAAAAGTTTGATTCTTCCAATTAAAAAAATGAAAGGCATAAAAGAAGAGGAAAGATTGAAAGCAAGCATAGATATGAAGTCCTAACTGTACCTGAAAACAAGAGAATCTTTTCCAAAACCAAATTCAGAGATTTAGCAAACTTCATGTAGGCAGCTTCCATTTTAGACCTAAGTAAGTACATCTACTTTTTGAAGACTTAGAATTATTCAGTTAAAGTAAAATAATTCTCAACAAAAACTTAAAGATAACAAGGATTGTGTTAGTAGTAATAGCAACAATAGTGATTTCAAAGGTATTAACTTGACCTATTCAATGAGTCCATAAATTTCAAAGAGTTTCCAGTTAATGTAAAAAAAGGAATAAAAATAGGACTGAGATAGAGAAAAAGGTGGAATGATGTATTCAAGAATATAAGTATAGAGGATGTATCCTGTAAAAGCATGAACACATTAGCTGAGTTTTCGTTCACGCTAACTTGAACCAGTGAATCTGTGGGAAGGCTGTTTTCACTTATGTATTCCTTAGGGACAGCTGATAAAGGTTGTTTTAGTGAGGAAACTATTGACGCAACTATTATATTAAAATATACTTGAAAAAATAAGCTGAAGTTTCTGAAGTTTACAGTATGATTCTGCAAAATCACAGACTTTTAAGACAGGGTGCATTTCTTAATGAAGTGCACTAAGTCTGATTTTAATACCTTCATTTCTCTGCAGAATACACAGACTATTCTATTTTAAAGTGCATTAATGTTGTAACTCACGTTTAATTTATATTTACGTAAATAAAGCATAATCTAAAAGAGAATGTACATACCTTTGGTATAGTTTATATTTGAAGATGAGAACTGAGAGGAGAAAAAGGAACAGAGTGTATGACCAGGACTTCACAGACTTTTGTAAACCCTCCATTTTTTCAGCACACTTTACACATTTTTGTTTGTTTTGATACCTATTCGTGTGCAAAATAAAGAAAAATATCTGCATTTTTTTCAGTTTAAAGGCTGATCTCCATATCACATAGTGAACTATGGGCTGTTCACCAGGTATCTGAGAAAATGAGTAGCGGAAGAAGATCTAGGGAACTTTCTAGGGACTTACTAATACAAGCTTTATTTCACTGTTCCTTTTTAATTCTTAGCACAAGGACCTAATATTAATTGTGACCATTTGTTGTGTCCCGTGTGCCTACAGCACCAGGAACTCAGACTTATGCACAATCTTTTGCAGACATCCTACAGGACAAGAGGAAAGATCTCCCTTCCTGCTTATTCACATGAACATAGAGAAACAGAGAGAGCTGAAACAGGCTGAAAATGAGATTGCTTGGCTAGAAAACAGACACATAATAACATTATAAGGTGATTTTTGTTGCTAGTTAAATAATTTCACCTGGAGAACAGCTGCCTCCTCCAGTGGGATACGGTTGACACTTGACTTGCTCCAGTGCAACTGATGTACTTTTATTTTCAAGAGAAAAATATTCTCAGGATATGTCAGTGTTAACTTTTGGAGAGTTGGATAGTTTAATATTTACTTTCCTGGAACATTAAAGCTTAAAATTATTACTAAAAGGACTTAATTCTCTAAAATATTAAGGAAATAAAAGAATGTTTACAAGTTAAAATTATTGTAAGATTTTAGTGTAGAGACTGTTTCTTGCTACATGATGTAAAGTGGTCAGTCCAGCGCAGTCCTGACCTCCAGGCACTACCACAGTAAATAAAGAGATCCCGTGCCACTTTATAATTCTGGCAGCCTCTGCAGATGTGGTATTTTTTCTGATTTTTTACGCTTAGCATGACACACTGAAGAGTGGATAGCAACCATGTTGTAAAACTAACTTAGTCATTTGTATCTCTTTTATGAAACTGCCTTTAGCACTTCACAGTGTGAAATGCATTAGCCTATACTGGGCGACAAATGAAATGAGTGCAAATATATTCTTAAAAGAAAGTTCCTGTTAATTAGTTTTTAAGACAAAACCACAGCCCTCATACTTGCTTGTATAGTTGAAATTATCTTCATTCATTAACTTGGGCAAAATTGCACATTTCCCCCCCACCCCAATGCACTAATATCTGCGTGCGCACATTTAATTCACATTTCATTTTAATTTTAAGTGTGTGCTGAAGCCTCATCAATATTTGTAGCTAACCTTGCAAAGCAAAAAGGCTTTCCTGAAATTGCATTCGCACATACTTGTAGCTGCTTCTTCCATAATTTCCAGGTTACTAAGTTCCCTTCTTTCCAGAATAACAGCCACGTAGCGGTTTCCCTTGAGATCTTTCTTACCTGAGCTCTGTATAAATCAGTAAAAGAAAACCACTGCTGGTTTTCTACAAATCATGGGAAACCTCTGGCTCATTAGCAGCTTGCAGGCAAAACATAATAAAGCTGTATTGCAAAATCTATGGATTCTCACTTGTGATAGATGCCGGGAATAGGCATGGAGGTGTGTCTCTGGGCAGTGGGCCCGGTACACTTGTTTCTGAAAGGGGAAGGAATAGGGAGAGTAGGTTGGGGAAGAAGAGTTTTGGCTGTCACTGATCTGGAAATTTGGCACTTCACCTTGTTTACTAACTGCAGAGTAAAGCACTACATTCTCCAGAGCATTTCAGATGGCTTTTAATGTAAGCAATACAAAATTACAGTACCTAGAACAAGAGATGCATTTTAGGATACGTGTATCTCACATGGATTAATTCTGCTTGGACGTCTGATAACAAGGCTACTCTTGCCGTGAGAAAATTTCTTGTATTTAGTTCTGAGCTGACATGTCTCTTACTAAACTGATAACTTTATCAAATATATTTACAGATTTTAAAAAAAAAGCAAAAAAAAAGCTTTTTGAGCCCTTCCTTTTTTGAAGCAGGAAAAAACCTTGTATCCTCAGAATTCACTCTCTGCAACCAAAATAACATCTTCATCAACTTTACAGATTGTGACACAAATTAAGAGCAGAGTATGGAGCGGTTCTGCTCCAAGTGATAGGACATAGTCAGCCGTCTAGTCATGTAGCTGTCCCAGGCAGACCAGGGTCACAATTCAATCACTAGCATGGATCTTTTGCTGTAATTAATGTTACAATAATACTCCTGGTAAAAAAATAAACCAAACCAAAACAACATTAAATATTTAAAGGGGTGAGTCAAACTTTGTATATCTCCTGGTGAAATGCTATTTTTTTTTTTAATCCTATCATGAACAGTGATGCAACAAAGTCTCTAGGAGTTAGAGGAAGTGAAGTTTTCCCTTAAAAAAAGAAAAAGCTGATACTAAATTCATGTTACGATTACAGTTTAAATATTGGGGTTATAAAACTATGAAACATATATAGCCTGAACTCTATCATATACATGTGATATCACATCTTTGGGATGTTAAGTTGTATCCTGCATCATATATGCTCATGTACCAATTCAGTTGACTGCAGGAGTTACATAGGTAGACCTGAAGCCAAAATTAAGGTCCTACCTGTTATAGGAGGAAAAGGTCAAAGCAAAATGAGGATCTTAACATTTCCATAGATGTATTAAATTATGCCTCTAAAAACAGTAAAACAGTTACCAGAAAACTATATTTATGGTAATTGTGTGAATTGTGAATAACCTCTTAATGAAGATTGAAACAAGATTTAGCCTTCCTGACATGCATAGAGAACCACAACTTAAATCTACATAATGGAATACAGGAAAAAATTGAATTCATTTACATACCAAAGGAAACTACAAAGGTTTAGATTCATTGTGCCTTTGACAATTTGACTCTAGGCAAAGGTACAGAGATACTTTTGAAGTTGTGAAAACTTGAGCATTTACAGGGAGTAACAGGTCTTTACTCATTACATATTTGTAAAGGATTTTTTAAAACTATCTTTGAAGATAGCAAGAGGAGACTTCTCCAGTGAGAAAGTGGCATTTTATATTTTCCTTTTGTATGGTAAATGCCTTCACATAGCACCAAGCAGAACTTTTAGGCCACAGACAAGTTCATACTGTGCGGTAGGACTGATTCTAAAAATCAGCCACAGGACTCAAGCGAGGCTTATTCAGGACTTAAAGCAACAACTTTTTCATTCTGATTTCTACGGGCAAACCCCAGCACTGACCATGATTTTGAGCAACTGAACTGATTTGACTGAAATAGATGTGTTTTAGCAAATGAGACAGTTTGGGATGAAAAAAAAAAATTTGGTATCTTCTACAGCTTTTTTTGTTTAGCCTCCTGTACATTACATGATCTGCTTTGTCAGCTCAGCTGTTTCCTGCAAGATCTAATGAGTCTGAAGAATAATGTAGGTGCTTACTGTGTGCTTTACCATGTTGTTCTGATTATGTTTTACATTTAGAGAAGGGACCAGAGTTGCATCTCCTGCATATTACCTGCAGTATTGCCTATCAGATCTTGGAAGAGGGAGGAGAAGAGAAAGAGAAAACAAAAAACTATTACAGAGCAAAAGAAGTATCAGAGGTAATAAAGAAAAGGACAGAATATGGGACAAGACCTGTTGGCAGTGTCTTCTGGTATCTCTGCTGCTACCTACTGGTGTTGCTATCTCTACCATTAGTCAAATATTTGGTAGCCATGTCCTTGCTTCATAATTCCTGAAAATTACTTGCATAAGTCAACTATGCTGTAGGTACATATTAGGAATAAAACTAGAAGCTAAATCTTGCTGGTCCTTTTTGATCACATACTGCTTAAATGCATTCCCACTCGGGGTTCTAAACGATCATGTTCCAATGCACCAAAGCTAGATTTATATAAGGACACAGGGCTAAGACTAAAGTATGAAATAGTCATAATTTCCAATAAAAATGTTTAAAGCTGACAAGACAACATGGCAGTGGGATCATATGGATAAGAAGTACAGCTAGTTGCTCATAGCTTTAAGTGAAGTATTTAGATGCAGTGACTTTGCAGTTCAGGTCTGCTTATCTACTTCATGTTCCCTGTTACCATTCTGATCTGCCAATGTAAAGCAGTAAGGACATTAAGCCTGCACTTCTCTGTAAAGTTTTCTTGGACCATACCTTTGACCTGGTTTTAAATTAGTGTGAAAGAACGGAAGAAAAAACTGTTTCTCTTTTACACCTGCCTATACATTTGCAACTACTGAAGATATATTAAATATATAATCTTTAACAATTTTCCTTTTTAAGCCCCACTTAAATGATGCTGCAGTAGGATAAGGCAGGGAAGATAAGCAAAAAGCTATGGTCAAGCCATTACAGTTGTGAAGAAAGTTAAAGAAATAACTGAGCTTTTGGAAATCATTGGCTAAGTAGACAGAGTCAAATTAAGCTAGCCTTTTTATGAGAATATAACCTGCCTACAAATGAAAAGAATAAGTTCTTAATTTCAATTTATTTTACTATTTGAACTCAATTATTATCTTATTCTATGCCAAGGGGTAATTAGGATTGTTTTCAAAAAAGTAGAAAATATATTTTCTTTTTCTAACCTTTGAATAAATATTACATGAAAGAAAATGAGCTCTATCATATGTTCTTGTAGGATGCAGTGGCCAGACACTAAATTGCAAACAATATTATATTTGTTTAATAAATCACTTAGCTTATCAAAACAGGTTCTGTTTAAAATTGACTTTTCCTATATATCCAGTACATTTACATTACACAAACAATTTTAAAATGCTGGGTTTGTATCATTTTAATTGAATTCTAATTTCCATCCTAATGAAGCTTGACAGAAATCATAAGTAAAAATGAAATCATTATCTAGTAAAAAAGAAATGCACCATTTACCATTCTCTATCATTAAAAATACCCATGTAAAGACCAAAAATCTGGATAAATGGGTCCTAAACTGTAGAATTGTTTAATAGACAGACACTTACATTATCTTTTGTCTCTAAGAGTAAAAGGCACAAATTTAGTGAGAAAGGCTGTATTCAGTCACCATATTACTAATCAGGCAACAGGAATCAGTGTTTCCCTCTTTTGGGAAAAAGAATGATAGATGACATATGCAAAAAAGATTAAAGTTGCTATTTTGAAATCCAGGTTTCTTGTTTGCTGATTTAAATCATGATTAAAATTGGTGATTTAAAAGGCTTTTCAGTCATTTTGATTTAAAGCAATCCACCCTCTACTGCTTTAAATATGGTTTAAGCTGGTAAAATCAGCACTGTCCACTAGTTCAATCTTCTTAAACAGAGCAGAAAACAGGGAATATCAACATCAGAAAGAAAAGGAAAGCTTCTCCATTTCTGTAAGCAGGTGACCTGCCTCACAGAGGGCAAGTCTAGTTTCGCTGTCCTCCGTGTGTCCTGGACTGAAGCCAGACCTGCATTACGAAACAAGTTTTAAACTAAACCAGTTTCTGCTTTTCATGGCAGAGCAGTAAAAGCAGCAGGAATCCACCTCTTACTCAGTGTTTACATTTTAGGCAATAGGTAAAAGTACTCAGGATATTTATAGACTAGATTTTTTTCAAGGATTAGGTACCTGAAGGTGTAGATTGGGACTTTTGAGAATCTAAGTAGTTGCACAGATTTCATTTTTAAATCAGGGAACTGATCATCCCAATAGTTTGAAAAGGTTACTAGGCTTTTAAACATATTTCTCATTATATAAGTAACCTTAAAATATGTTCCAAATGCTTATGAGCACAAGGTTCTTTTTAAAAAAGTGAATAAATTATCAGACCTACAGTCCAGCTGTTTCCACGCAAATAAACATGAGTTAGCGCACACACGCACTTTTAGCC
This sequence comes from Phaethon aethereus, assembly GCF_964289735.1. Lineage (NCBI taxonomy): Eukaryota > Metazoa > Chordata > Aves > Phaethontiformes > Phaethontidae > Phaethon > Phaethon aethereus. Next base: position 59,751,284 of record NC_138576.1, read on the forward strand.
CACCATGGACTAGCGACACGGTGCATTAGCTTAGACCTCTGGTTTATAAGTTCTAAGGCTTCCTGCTATTCACAGCTAGCTGACTTTCTACGTGGCTACCTAAAGTAACGATATGTTAGAGTTTCGTTGTACCAGCTGAACATACATGGGTACGTGCCAGCTGTGAGTACCATTGCCCACAAATTCTTAAACCTAAAACTTAAGCTAATGAATATGGCCTCACGCTTGGTTGCCTTAATAGGCTACGAGAAAGTACCCAGGCTGCTGCCAGACTAACCAGCTCAGGTGTCCAGGCCCACAGGCACAGGGGACCGCAAGTTCTAAGGAATCGCAGTGAGAATTTGCAGCTCCTCTTCCCCACAGTGACTTAGTTTTTTACAGCCGGTCCTGGGTTTTCTGACTTTTGTCTCCCTGGGTAATCAGACTTTACCTGGTACTTCTGAACAAGAGCAGACTGATTCCTTCAACAAATTATTGCCAAGATTGTGGTATTTTCCTTACCCCACTGCAAAAGGTATACTGTCTGCTTCCTCATCAACATTAAAGCCAGAAAAAGACGACATTTTGCAAATTAGCTTGTTGCAAAGAAATTCTACAGAAACCTCCTAACTCAATGTTTAAACAGCAGTCTAACAACACTAGGAAACACCTCACATGCCTTTAGCCATCAAAATGAATAATCTAATCTAATTTATTCATCTAGGCCCCTTTTGCATGTCTAGCAGCAACTCATGAATTACCATGAGAAGTGGCTATCTCCCTCTCACCTTAGTGTGGCTTCGCTAAACTTTTTGCAAGCTGGAGACTGCTATTAGCTTCTGGCCATTATACTCGTGAAGCTGTTACGATTTTACCCTCCGGCTCTTGTGTGTTATTTCTCATACATTATCAGTTTCATGTATATTAATCTTCAAGCATACAGATCTTGTTAAATCTGCCTTTTGAAATGGTTTACGTCTTAAAACTTTTCGTAGTTATCAAACAGCCTGAGAAAAGGACTGAAATCCGGGAGCTAATTTTGATTTTGTCACTGACGAGCTGTGTGTGGCCCCGGGGCTAGCCTGTCTCCTTGCAGCCTGCTCCGAGAGAGAGAAATCGTGCAGTTGCACAGCGCTCAGCAGCAAAATAAGGACCAAATTGTGACTCATTTTCACATTTCTGTTTGACTCCTGCTTCTCTCTCGCTCCACTGGGGAAATAAGTCGTGGCAGACAACCAGCTGACATAGAAACCTTGTCTTTCTGCTCTCCTCACCTCCCCGGATGAGATTAGTGTGCAGTCTCTGGTGCGTTGCATCAGGCAGAGATAAGTCTCTGTTCACCCTTCCCTCGGCCGGGGGATGAAGAGCCAGGGGACAGCCATCAGCCATCAGCCTTGCACCGTGACCTGCAGTAGATTGGACTAGAAAGGACCAGCTATAGGGCTGCTGCTGGAGCTATTGTGCACGTACAGATTAAGCTGTGCCTTGGTAGGAGCCGTTTCTCAGAGGTGCCAGGCTTTTTGTATTCGTATTTCAGCGGTGGCAGCTCTAACTACATCTGCCATTGAGTCCAGTCCGATACCCGTGTTCATGGACACAACAGAGTAGTACAGTGAGATACCCATGGCTTTCAAGGCAAGCTCTTAAGTGGATCACAGGAAAGCCCCTGACCATTACAGAACACTCAGTAACAGCTGAAATGTAATAATAATAATAGCAACAACAACAATAATAATAATATTCTGAGAGTGTTGCAAAGACAGAGTACTTAGTTTCTGTACTGAGATTTTTTTATACAGTTTTGAGGACTTCCATATTTTAACAGTGCATTTCTGCGGTTGCAGTTACATGTAATATGAGGATGCTGAAGAGAATCCTTTGGAATCTTCTCCTAAATATTTGCCAGCAGGGGATCTAGATCCTGACAACTTTCTAAGGACATTTATAAATAGCTAGGTTCAGAGGTCTTCTTTTGTCTTTCACCAGGTGTACTTCACCAGTATTTCCACAACTAACAGTTTGTAGCTGTGGAAATGAATAGGCAGCGCATGCGAGCTGGGATGCAGGTAGACAGGCTAGGGTCATTGCTTGGTGGCAACATTTTTAAGCTACTTAATCTCACTGTTGTTACCACGATGCTGACCTGAAAGAGCACCCCATCAGCCCTGTGCATCTGCCTCTGACCAGACCATGGTATCGACACGGGCTGTCAGAAGAAGACGCCTTGGGAGGTGCACCAACAGCATCATTCTGCAAGGACTGGACCATCTCTCTAAACCAGCAGCAGTGCTGCCCATGGCACTGTTGAGGCCTGCCTGGCTGTTGTGTTGTGCTCTCTGGAATGTCAGCATGGTACCCCAAAAAGCAAGGAGCACCTAGCTGATGCGTGACTGACTGTTAAACAGAGTTAAGATCACCCACCACACAGAGCAAGTACTTTAATCCTAATAAAGTCACGAAAAGCCCAGCAAATCAGGGGCTGGGATGTAGTATAAAACAAAATAAAATCAAAAAGGAATTGTGTGATGCAAGAGGGGTTTTAACTGGTTTTTATTTTTCCAAACTATATGTTGCTGAAGTTTAGACCCGAACTTTCAGACTGCCTTGTGAGTGCCAGCAGTAGCCCCAGAGGAAAATAAACTGCAGCGAGACATTAGCCCCAGGCTGAATTCTTAGTTTCCTACCATAAGTGAAATTTCCATCTCATGGATCCTGAGTTTAAAAATCAGCCAATCAACATAAGTCCATTCCAAATATAAGAAAACAAAACAAAACAAAACAAAATAATATGGCTTATTTACCTGCCATGCTTGAGGGTCAGGTTACTGTGGAGCTGATGCCCCTTATCACCTGAAGTTTATTGCTTTGCAGAGAAAAAACGCAGAAGACAGACACACAATATTACAGCTAAGGAATACCTGTAGAAACACTATAAAAGCACTATAAAAACATTTTCAGACTCTTTGTTTTATTTTTATTTTATTTTAGGGTCTTTTCTTTTCTTTCTTTAATAAGCTAAATGACTGAAAAGTCACTTCCAGGCTGATGGAAAAGTCTTCTATTTTTGCTATTAATTTTGGACTAAAAAGCTTGCTTTTTTTTTTTTTTTTCCTGCTTGGAGAACCTTACAAGGGGTAGTTCCATACTGCTCCCCTGACAGTGATGGTATTAATACATGCATTTGGGAAAGCAAATATAATTTCACAGGTTTCCCTGATAACAGCTACAAAATAAGCAATGTTTCCAGCAAACCCGGTTAAGAATATCCAACTAAAACAGTGATAGAATTCGGGTTAGGGCTGTCAGGCTGAACCACCTGTTTTGGCAGTATTTGGTGTCAGAAGCAAATAATAGATGCGTCCAACTGCTGATTAAAAAATCACACGCACATCGTCTCCTTGCTGTGGCTAACGAGACATCACACAAGGATTGTACAATTTGACATAGTCTAACATCAGTCTTTTAGAAGACAACAGGCTCACTCTCTAATAGTGCTTAATGCAGATCCTCTTACAAAAATTAACAATGAAAAATGGAAGATGAAAAGTACAACTTTCATGCACTGAAATGCCACATAACCTTGACAAGTAGAATAAAAATAGCTTTCAGAAGACTGTTTAAAAGCATTTTTTTAGGTAGTGTCATTATTAAATTCGGATAAACAGCGGGGTAATCCACACTGGAAAAAAAAAGGTTGGAATGAAATTAAACTAAAATATTCAGTATTAAATTTAAAGAAGGTTGCATTTTAAATATATCCCCTGTCTGACTGCCGTTGATAAAATATTGTTATGCATCTAAAATGTTATTTAAATATGAATGGTCAGGAAATATTGAAGTACATGAAATATTCATATTTTAGAAAATATATTTATTGGTTAATACAATTGCCTTTCATTCCTGCAGGCCTAGCTCTGGCGTAATTATTTCAGCACAACTTTCACTGATTCCTTTAGAAGTTTACCTGAATAAGGATTGCAGAGTTGATAGCTTTTACCCTTCAGTAACTTCATGTACAGTTCACAAACACTCTGTGCTCCTTATGGAAGAATCAGGGGCACCAAACTAAGCTACTCTGACCCTGGCAAATCTCCAATTATAAGGGACTACCAGAGCTTTACCTGAGCAAAGGCTTGAGGGTGGAAACACCTGACATTCAGACGCTCCCCTTCTTGTAATACTCTAATGGAGCTGCCTAAGCAGCGTTCTGCAAATGAGACTAACGCTATTTTTAGAGGTGTACAGAGATCTAGCTTCAAGTAACTGGTAGAAACTCAGGCTACAGGAGTGAAAAAGGAAAAACGGGAAAGAAAAGTAGAAACCAATCCAACAAACAAAATGAAATGATCCTGGAGTGAAAGCGTTATTTGCTAAGAGCGATAAATCATATTAACACGCTAGCTCAATTACACTGTCAAAGTACATATCGGTTTTGGTTAATTATATTTTAAAATAGTTACCGTACCTTCTGCTGTAATCTCGGCCATGATGATGATGGTAAGAGATACTCTGTTAAAAAGGTCAAGATCTACCGTGGCAGCTTGGATAATACTTCTGGGTCGCTGGCTCTTGCAGGAGCTGCAGAATGAGGAGGAGGGAGGTCCTCTGCTTTTTCTAATTCTGTTCCTTCTTCTCTTGTGCCCCTCTGAACTTTCTGTTTCCTCTGCAGACTCCTGCTCTCCCAGAGCCACCTAAGGCCTTCCAGAGGCAACACTTAAAGCTCACTCTGAAGTATCAGCTCCTAATAAAAATAGCCATGCCTCACAGTGAATCTTCAGCATGTTTTTTCTAATATCCTAAGAACCATGCACGCTGCTAATAAACAAGTAAAAAGGCCCAGCTCTAAACAGGACAGGAACACATGGAGAGGCAGCAAAAAGCAAAAGAACCGGGAAAGAATCGTTTAACGCTCCTGCAGCCTCACTAGCATAATTGCAGTTCTTTGGGGGGTATGTCAGGAAACATGAAATATAGAGTTCAAAGTAACCTTATCCATCCCAGCTCAACTTTATTCTTAGCACACTCAGTGCTTAGCACATTCTTCCTGGCCTTATTTGGTTTGGGGAGGGTCCTGTGAAGCTTACCGCTGACTAAGGGGGAGGGTAAATTTAGGTGATTTTCTTCACTTTGATTCTTAGTCGCAGTTCAGAAGCAGATAAGACACCACTTTAAGCCTACGAAATTGGTAACTTCTTTGATGTGGATTTTTTTGTTACTCTTCTGATTTGCTGCAATTATCATACATACCTGTGAAGTTCATCTAAGTATTACAGAACGCTGTTAAAAATGTAAATAGTGATAGTGTGTATACTCTGTGTGAAGGTAATATGCAAAAATATTAAGCAGATCAGATTTTTTTTCTAGATCTTGTTCATGGAAACAATTAAACAATTAAAAAAACCTAAACGAGGTTTTATAAAACTGAAAACAAGTAGACCTTTGAAACAATTTAAAGGAACAAAATTATTAACAATTTAAATAAGAATAATAACTTTAAAATCTGCTCAATCTTTCCATTGCCCTGATTGCAGTTTCACAGCTGTGGAATTATGTATGTGGGCAAGAGCTTGAAAATGAAATTAGCAAAAAAGTGCCCTCAAGCCAGCATACCTCTACATAAATGTCATCGTCCCATGAAATCAGAAACCATCTTAAACAGTTCTTACTAGACAACCTATAGTCAGCTTGTCTCTGCTACATGGTCTGGCATTTGCACTTCTCATCTTCCCCCCCAGGAGATATAAGCACCTGGCTCTGTGGCAAAGTGTAAGAAAAGGAATCTGTTTATGCAGTGCACACTATGCAGAAGTGAATGCTCACTGAACAGTTTACAGTCATCACCAGGATTTTTCTCTTCCTTTTACTCTAACACACTTCAAACCTGCCACATGTCTGAAAATGTTAGCCTTTTCTAGCCAAAGCTTACAATCAGTGCTACATCCCCTTTCTTCTTCAGCTCTACTGAACAAATATTTTGCACTGACAAGTTTTGATTACTTGATGCTCAGTAGTCAGTGCTTCTCTGATCATCCTCCTAACCCTCCGTTTGCTCCTTTACCCCATCCTTCAGAAGATCCTCCTCGCTAAGGCTGATGAAAAGATTTTAGACAAAACCTTATTCCTTGAAAAAATACCCTTTCATGAATACAGAAATGTTCTTTGGGATCACATTCACATCAACAAAACAGCTGCCTACGATAGCTCGATGGTCAGCAAAGGGTGCTAAGATGTGTGATACACAGGCAAAGCCCTTGTCCTTCTTAATTACTTTCTTTTCTGCGGGAGGTATTAGATTTTACATGAACAGTTAAATATTTTGGGTCATCTGTATGTTGACAGCTATGCTACTTGCTTGAGATGTGACAGATATCATCTCAGCTGAATACCCCAAGCACAAAGATAATCAATATTGGGAAGTCAGGATTGCTTTCACTTCTATTACAATTCTAAGTGAAATAAAATAATAAAGGCTCAGTTTGGGCATATAAGAAGAGAGGAAAACATTCATGTCTGAATTTTGTTCTTGTTTTATGTAGCAAGATCCTGAGAATGTGCACTATACCCAGGTATATCTGTTTGTATAACAGATTTGTGTGTGTATGGTTGTCTGTCCATCACTGTTTCCATTTCAGCTCCTACCACCTGCCCTCTCGCCTCCATGCCTTACTTCCTTTACTGCTATTTATGCTCACCCTCAATCATGGGCTGATATTCTGAAACCAAAATATAAGGGCAGAGGAAGTGAGAGAATCCACCTGGAAATCAATTTTCCACAACATCAGCCCAGTGGCCAGAAAGAGAACCGCTTGGTAGTCTCTGCATCTCTTGTATATGCAAAACATTAATTCTGGGAAGCAAGCTGAAGCTGTCATATGCACAAATATCTTGCAGGTATAGCTCTAGGCAACTGTGTTGGAAGTTACACAGTTGTTCCCTTTAAGCGGGGCAAAATCAAGGGAGCTCAGTGTCATATTTACTGGAGATAATCACAGCCGTTGCAAAAATACACAGAACTAAGGTAAACAACATTCTGCTTTTGTGTCTGTACATTTATTCTAAGAAATGAACACTACCATCTAAAAAGTATACAGAATGCTGTATTTCTTCTTTAGGAGTCTAAGCAAGGGAAATTCTCAAAATTCTGTTTAGGGCTGGTTAGAAGTTTTGTTAAAATCTGAAGCTTAGCGTCTGGCTCAAGTTTAGGAGTTTCTTCTACACTAATCTGTGAAATTCACATTATGCAGAAGGCCAGCACAAAATCTGTACAGCTCTTATCTGACAAAGATTAATTCTCTGACCTAGCTTATATATTGAACCTGAACCAGAATGCATTTTGGTGGGACCCTTCTCTGTCTAACCTGGTAGAAAATCTCCTTTTGTAAAACGTCCTTTCTTTCTCTTTGTTCATATTTCAAACAAAAACAAAACTGAAAAATTTAAACTTACTTTGGTTCTTACCAGAAATATCCAAACGTGGACACACACAATTTCTCTTTGTTTTCTTCCCAACAGGTCTCAGGCACAGTGTGAAAATGCTCTTGGCTCGAGTCAGCAGTAGGTACCCCCTCCCCACTCACAGGGGTTACACGGCAAATGAACTGTCCTGGGATCAGATCTCACATTCAGTGGTGATGGAGGGAGTTGCAGCAGCAGGTTAAGCGTCCCTCCTCACACCAGATTCCTGAGATATATGAGTCTGAGTTAAAAAAAGTAAAATGAAGGTTCTCTTTGCTCTATAGTTGCTGGGTAGGGAAAAAGTAACAATCTTATGAAGAGGGGAGAAGGAAGTACTGTATGCTGCTACAGATGCCTACGTGTAACCACGTGCCTTGCTCTCAGATAGTGTGTATCTCAGTGAGAGTCCTAACTGATGAATCAAAGAACAGCAATTATTTTAACATTTTATTTTAGGAAAGTGTCAGAGGTTTACTATTTGACAGACTCTAATACAAAATCCTGCCTTTACATAAAAAGTTGTGTTGTTCATATAATCAAAGTAGGAGTACGCAAACACTTTATGAGTTGATTTCTGGATTGCCTTGATGATATTACTAAAAAGGGAATAGGGAAAGAAAATAGATCACATTGAATTACTGGGGAATAAGAGGAGAGACTCTAATAGTGATGCAAGGAAACATTTGAGGAATTGAGTAAAACCATCAGTCAACAAGAAAATGCAGAACAGTGTACGAGTTTGTCTGTTAACACATTAGTGAGGAATTCTCAGAGATCAGTCCTGCAAAATCAAACTAAGCATAAGAAAAGGTCTTTGTACCTCAGTGCATGCTAAGCAGCACAGCAGGGTCAAGAAAAGGAAACTGAACCTCAACTCCAATATATCTGATGAGTCCTGGGAGTACGTTGTTATCAGAAACAGCCAGTAATCAAGTGATAAGAAGTAGATATAGGATGAAAGTATAACACTAGGGAGAGGGCAGATGGTACTGAATCCAGTGAATAGTAAAGACATATGCAGAAGCAAATATAGGATGAAACTGATGTCTGTCACTGAGCTTTGGTGTACCTATGAAGAAAAATACTAGTTGTTTGAGGCATCACCTGGTTTCCGCTGAAACAGATATTTTCACTCCTTTTTTTGGTGGCTTTTTTGTTTAGGTTTTTTTTTAGAAATACTGTTACTTATAAATGAGATTTTCATTCAGCCCCAGTGGTGATATCCTGTGGTTTTCAGTATAAATAGGAGTACACATTCATATTCCAATGCCCTTGAAATCTTGATCATTCAGCGATGTAGTTGTTGTGACCTTCTCTGGACCATTACACAACTCTAAAATAATTTTTGTTCCATTTTTGATTGATATTTCATGAATAACTGTTGTAAGATTTTTGGAAGCAACATGACCAAAGTATAGACTTATTTTGGCTATATGTCTGTACACCCAAAGTACAGGACTAAACAAGACCTAGGTATCATATCTGATCTAGGTTAAAGCTTGGTATATCTTTAAACATTCTTATACATCATGCATCAGATCATGCATCATAAGTCTGCATAGTTTTTAAATTAGAGGGTTGCATACATAGTACCTTTAAACAATTTCTTCTTTAATATGTAGGAGACAATTAGTTGAACTTTGTAGTAGATCTGTCCTACATTTAATGCGAACAACTGAGACAGTTAAGAAGCCCTGTCCCTGTGGGCAGGCTGGTCTGAACACAGATCAGCCTCTGCCTTGGGACAGCTAAGCACACTGGGTTGTCATCACCTTGACACTCTGAGCTCATTAAGGGGCATTCACAAAAAGAAATTACTCCAAAGATACATGATAGAAACTCAGCAGGTACAAAAGAAAATATCTATGACACTGCATTTTCCATTTTGCTGTAGACAGTATTGCTGATGCAACCTCAGTCTGGGTGTGTGATTGAATAATGAACCATTTCTAACATCCAAAAAGGCCCACTGATTATAAAACTGCTTGACTTCCAGGAAACAATGATGTTACAAGATATCCTACTTGGTCTTCTTTCAAGGTGACCGAGTAGAGGGTCAACGGGGGGGATTAAGGCCAAAGCAGCCCCCTTGTGTAAGAGAGTGGTTTTTCAGTGTTCTTTGCTCTAACTGTACCCAGTATTACTATGAGCTAGGTTCAGGGGTGGCATCTATTGCAGCACGTCAAGGCAGGCTGCATTTGGATGAGCTTTAGCAGCTCCATATTACACGTTTTTTCTTTTCCTTTAATCTACTTTATTCTTGCTATTCTTAATGAATGTTGTTTTATTAGCACTCTTGTGGCTTTACTTGCGTATCTGGGAAACTTCTCAGAAGCTGTCTCACAGTTAACATAACCTCCATGGTAGTGAAGAAGGTATATCTGGAACTAACCATTTTTAAGAAATAATGACAAAAAGTCCACTTTAATTGTCTTTTTCTTCAGGCCAAGCTGCATCCACGGTTGATGGTGTACAGAACATAAAAAGTAGCCAACCAATTAGTAGAGATGGGGGTTGTCTCTGACATAACATGAATGTCAGAAATATTGATTGAGAACTGTACTAGTATCCTAACAAGCTTGGTGTGCTGGCTGGTCAAAAATGTTCTTTCAAAGCAAGATGACTTCACTTCTGATAATTTTTTCCTTGAGAGCAGAAATTTAAAAAAAAAAAAAGCTTTTTCAAAATTTTATTTTAAACCAAGTTTCTATGCTGAAAGAACAAGACTCAGAAATGTATGACACAAATATATGTGGCAAAAGAACTAAATTGTTTTGAGCTTCAAATTTCAGACCCAGCTCCAAATTTACACCGATACATTTCAAGTTTGTTGTCAGACCTTACTCTTAAAAAAAGTTTCAATAAAAATCAGTATATAATTTCTTAATATTTTTTTTTTAGATATGATCATAGTTGAACACACTGACAAAAACAGATGAAAAGAAAGACAATTTTGGACAAAAGTTTGAGGTGAAAAAGCAAATATATGTTCTCATGCTGAGTACTTGGGAAAAAATATAGGGTAAAACTCAAGTATCTTCACTGATGTGAACCCTTTTTGGGATGCTCAAACCTATCTGCTCAGCCTGACCTTCACAACCAAGGGGAAATCTCACCTTCTTTTCCATTTAATAGCTTATTCTTCTGCTTGGCATGTTACCTTATGTACCACATGTCCTTAGACACTCAGACTTGACTGGACGTCCCATAGTCACATTAGCAAAGGATTCCCCTTGCAAATAACTCCAGTCAAAATCTCAGGAGGCCCATCTGGATTTTGCCTCTTTCCTAGCTTTTCGGAGAGCAGACACTCAGGATCTAGGCACAGCGAATAAAAGCCACTTCCAACCTAGGCACTATTTAGTTGGAAAGGCAACAGTAGTGTGGAAATAGGCTTGAATGACAGAAGGTTATATGTCCTAGTTCTTTCTTGCAAGCTTAAGCAGGCCTTTTTGTCGTGGACATCCCCATGTGTGGGATACAGTTGCACCTCTAACAGTGGTCCTGCAGGCAGTGTGTGTCTCCTGTGGGTTTTTTTTAACAGCAGGTTTTTCCATTATTCCCAGGCCCCTGTTTGCCCTGGGACATCAGGACCTGCTTGAGTTATGCACTTCCTCAAATTGGACAGGTATCAGCTCCGGGCAGTGGATAAATCATTCTTCGGCTACTGAAATACAAAAGTCTGTAGCTAGAATTAATCCTTTGTGTGCCACAAAGTCAGTCACCCATCCAGCAATACACAAACCTGTGATGCAAAATACTCAAGAAAAACTGGTGTCTGTTATTTGTCACAAGTATACAGAGAGACAGATACAGAAGAAAGGAGAAGAATATAAAGCAGGCAAAATATTTCTGCAATTATCAGCCATAAGAAAGAAATTGCATGACAGAAACCAGATTTATAAAAAATTGTTTGTTTCAACAATACCTATAATTGTTTTTTATGTTTCCTCTTTCGTTTTCCCTCATTCTACCCACAGCCTTGGACAGATCAAAGTCAGAATTGGAGATGAAGACCCACATTATTATTATTATTACTAGTATTATTAGGAGTATTAGTATTATTACTATTACTATTATTACTATTACTATTTTAAAAGAAAATTTAAATTGGGAGCTTTTTCATTAGACAATTTAGCTTCTTTACAGAGTGCAAGTGGAAGATATAAATTAGTAAATTCGACCTTGTTGGTTCTGACAGCTGCAACTGTACTGAAAAAAGTGTGTCTAAAAAATAAAAGATCTTTTAACAGAAGAAATAAGTTTGAGCATTAACGTATTTACCACTCATCATAGCAGATATACACTAATTTTCCTTGAATAGTATGTCACCATTTGTCACTGTCAATCACATTAGATTCCTGTCTGAGCTCCAGCATGCGTCCGAAGTCAACTTCCTAACGCAAACCATAAGGAATATTTGTCTGCAAAGAAGTTACTGAAAAGAATTGCTACGTCTTCCTTACTCCTCCCCATGTCTCCCTGAAAGAGCAGAACACAGATAGACTAAATGCAGAGGAATACAATCATCCTTAAGGGACAGTTAAAAGATCTATTTTTCCAAATTCACAGTTTAAATGAAAATAAAAGTATTATCCCAAAGACACAGAGTAGAAGATCCTCAGCTGCGTCCCCAGAGCTTGGAAGGCAAGGCAAGGACATTGGGGACTTTTGGAAGCTCCCGGCTGCATTCCCACGGCCTGAGGAAACCGTGCAGCTCTGGTACCGCCGGCACAAAGTGCAGCTGCCACGGAGCTGTTGGCAGTCGTTCCCTGTGGGGTGAAGGGGCCGTGCAGTCAGGCCCAGCGATGCAGCACACCGAGCCGTTGTGCCACCGTGAAGCAATCCAGACTGGGACACAAGTATTTACTGCATCAGGGGGATTTGGCCTCCAGAACAAAGGTTTGTGCTTGAGATCATTTTGTGGGTTTTGGAAATAATTGTAACTGTACTTGCATATTTTAAATTTATAGACAGTTTTTGAAGTGGACATTTGGCTATAAGACCCCATTTTATATCCCTGGTACCCTAAAGGTCTCCCTCTCTGATCACTTGTAGTTCTTCCCCTTTCCTGAGCTACTGGACAGTTCATACTTTTGCTCAAATTCATGCCTGGAAAAAGGAAACGTAACTTGGATATTTGGATTCTGCTTCACCTAACAATGCTACCTTATGATGAACAAGGAAAAGCCACGTTTCTTGTTACTTAGGTAACGACTGAGGGGAGGGATTTGAGAGAGGGAAGTTAGCTAGGGTTTTACTTTTTACTATACTTTTTACTTACTTACTTTAAAGTAAGTACTTTATTTATTTACTTCCACTTAATCTGTGGAAGGCAGATGTAACAATACTCTTATTCCGCACATTTCAGAGTAACATCCAAATATGTTATCTGTTCCACAAATAAGAAACAGAGCATGACAGTTGAGTAAAGCAACCCGTTGGTTCAGCTGCAGAAATAACAAAGGTTAGACAGCATAGAAACTACACGAATGCAGGACTGGAAGTACAACCAACCAGAATGTGCGCTTTTCACACATCACCAAATTTGAGCTAATGGTCACAATCATGTTTATGTCCCACATACTGCAAAGAGGTACCTGACAGAAATTTGGGTGCTGTGCAGTCCTGGGGGAGGTTATGCACAGAGTCAGAAGACCACAAGCAGCAACAGCTTCGTGCCCCAAGCAAGATGATGGTCCCAATCCCCTTCCTTTGCTACCTGACTTGACAGACCTGCTCTGAAAATGACACCATCCCACTTCCTTTACAGCATTTGTCAAATGAGTCCTTACCCCACTCTCTCCATCAGTACGTTTCTTTTCTTAGTTAAAAAACCAACTCTTCATTTCTCACAGTAGTGCCTTGACAGTAGTGTCTAGCAAACACTACTGGCAAACTAAATCCTAATGGTCCTTTTAAACCACTCAGAGTAACGTTACCAGCTCTTCCACTCCATACTAACACAAGTAGGCTAAGAAATAAATTTGATCCTGCTCTTTTTCTCCTAAAAGACTTCCATCAACTCATATTAGGAAGAGAACAAAAGCTCTTTTCCCTTGTCTGGCCTTGCAAGGTCTATCAACCCTTTCATTGCAGCCTAGAGGATCAGGCACTTAAAGCTGGTGGTCCCGAAGTAAGTTCATGTCTTGAATAGACCAGGTGTTTTTTGAGAGGTTAATTTAAACACACCTGTCACTCTCAAGTACAAGGCAGTTGGAGGATATTAATATTCTCTTGAATTATTTAAAAGATATGACTAATGCTTCATGTACCATAAGACTGTTATCTGCAAAAATAATGTCTGTGTCAGTCATTGCTGGGTGGTTAGGACTTCGTCACTAGAATTTATCAGTATTTCTGAGACTGAGTGCAAACGATTCTGCCAGGTTACCAGCTTTCCTTCACTTTCAGGTGTAAAAACCAACCTACAGACTCCTTCACATTTTTCCTTTTGATCAGGGATGAATCAGACAAAGGTATGGAGTTTCCTTCCTGAGCAGAATCTCATATAAAATGATCAAAACTATTTCAGAAAAAAATCTGATAAACTATTTATTTTAACCACCAAAGGCTGTGGCGCAGATAAGTTAGACAGCCTGGTGTGATAGAAGTCTTCTTTCAAGAAAGTAGAAATTGATCCTACAAAAGTTTTGTCTGAGTCCTGAAGAAGAGCAATAGTATCTAATGCAATAACTCAGGGAACTGAACTGAATACAATCTATTAACTAAAAAAAAGATCTCACAGTTTATGTTAATAAATCCCTCCTGTGGCAGTGGTAATGTGGTCAGTTATGTATAAAACACAGTCTTCCTCTGCACACCAGCAATGAACCATCACTGGGAGGAAAAATGAAAGGACATTAAAAAGTATGAAAAGCAAATTTTAGTTCCTTTATTTATGGCACAGCATACCTGTCTCCCCTGATATGTGTCTGATGCCAGATGAAGAACATTTGGCTATGGAAATTATTTCTGATAATTATCCGATTCTGTTTGAAGGAGTTCACAAAGGACACAGTTTCTGCATTCTGTTGTTTCCAAATGAAACAGCACCAGCACAGCAAACCATGCACCTCTTTAAAAGTATAGCTGTCTCAGTGGTTCATCAGACAGAATTCATGCATGAAGTACAAGAACATTTCAAGAAGTTCCTTTCCTGCTACAGCATGGATGGAAGAAGCTTTTTATCAACTGTTGCTCACGCATTACAGTAGAGGTCCTGGCAGCAAAGAACCTCTTCCTTACCCAACTTGATCAATTAGAGCCTAATTTTCAGTGTCAAAGATTCTTCCACTGTTGAAGACAAGTGAGAACTGCAGGAAATTTCTAAAACAGAACACAGGCTATATAATTCTACTGCTTGTATTCTTTCATTGCATATGCAATCAATAATTGTAAACATAAGTATTTAATTGAAAGCATGTTTGTGCTATGATCATACTGAAAGACAATAATTTTATTAAGTTATTCAAAGTTTTGTAAGTCACTTCACCAATTGTCTTTCATTAAATGTACAACGAAGCAGAGAATTTGAGTCAGGTTATGGAAGGAATGTGTGATTGAATGAATGAATGAATGAATGAATGAATGAATGAATGAATAGTAGCCACACATTTTAAAGGTCTAGTCCTTTATTATTCTTTATTATTTGGTATTCTCAGTCTTAAAGGACATGTAATATCTGTTAAATTTCTTTGTAAATCTTGCTGTCCTCTTTTATTTACTTCTAAAATAATCTTGCAGTACACTCCACAGAATTGAAACTTTATTTCCATAACTGACAGTGTCAAGACGTTGGGGCTCAGATTTCTGTTTAATTTTGTAAAAGTGGCAAGTAGTTTGTTTTGCACTTCCTCGGACTATTACAGATATACTGTACAAAATCCTGTAGTTCATCAATAGAGTTAATAGCCTCATCAATAGTTAATAGCCTTACACAGTGGCAGGCGGTGTCATGTGTATGAGGTACATACCACCTCTCAAGTACCTCTTCATAGTCACTGATAAGAAGAAAATGAACTTCTGTGTGGAAAATACATTCCTCACACACAGAGCGAATATATTTCTAGAGAATTTCTAAGGATTCTATTGTCACAGTAATATTACACTAATAATTTTCATTTAGATCTTGTCTAGATCCCGATGTGTTGCATGTAGCCAATGCATAAGCCTTGTCTTACTGTGGGGATAGGAATTGTTACATTGCTCCAGATCTGCCCAAACACCTAATCAGAGCTTTGATTTGGCCTGTTGTTAAAACCTGGGCTGAGAAGATGCCTAAAAATTTCTGCTGGCACTTTCTGGATGTGTTCTGGGAGAGGCTGTGGTGGCTGTCTATCTGTGTGGGATTCTGCTTATGTAAATCCCAAGTCAAAATACTGGAAAATGTTGGGACTCAAGAGTTCAAGCAGGGTCCCAGACATAGAAGTTGATATAGCCCCAGCTTGAACAGTAGCAGTGTTGTGGTTCCTGGGTCTAGATGTGCCTGAAAGCACAGGGTCTACTGCTACAGCAGAACGGGGGGAGGCACAGCGAGGATCAAGAGCTGGTCATCTCACTTTCTAGATTTGTGCCAACTTTCACCAGAAGAGGTGTTTGAAATAAATACACCTTTGTCACAGTAAACATGTATGGGTATGTTAAATAATTTACGAACGAAAAATTCCGATCCAGAGGCGTTCCCATGCCCTGGTCTTGAGAACTGCTTTCTACAATATTTTCAGGTTAGACAGCAGTTTATGTCCACAAATCTAAAGAAGAGGTCAAGTGCCTCATTTGAATATGTCTCACTTAGTTGATATACTTTTTACATTTCCATTAGGATGATTTCTGTTGTGCCAGAGACATCTGAAATGAAACGTTAAGATGTGAAACCTAAATGAATATTCTACAAACCTTTACAAGAATCTGGAACCCAGTGTAAGAAGTTTACACCTGTGATCACCTACTGTGTCTGTTGCTCAACATCAAAATAACATAGGGAGTATTTGTCTGTCACTATTAAAAAGAAATAAAACAGAACTATTAACATGTAAGCTCACCATAAGATTTTTAAATACTTTGACATATTTTTATAAAAAAAAACACTTAAAAGCTATTCTTCAAGTGATTAACTGATTAATTCACCACTTAAAAGATTATTTGCATAATTTTTAGGATATATAATTAACACAGTGATTTGTATGAACACTTTAGTCTTGAAAGTTTTTAAAGGTTCTCTTTTCAAATCAAGCTGTTATTTTTGCATTCACAATCAGTAGACCAAAATTAAATATATATGCCTTGCTCTTTATACTGTTCATCCTTAAGTTACACAGAGAAAAAGAGAACATATTTTGAGGCTGTTCAGAAGGAGCAGCTGTTGATGGAAATACTGTGCCTGAGCCTTCTGACAGTCACACAATATGGTGTCATTAAGGTGGAGGAATTCCAGTGGCAATTACAATTTTGCTGGTTGTTACAGGCAGATGACTGCCGCTCACACCTGTTCACTGCTGAGAGAAAGCCCAGTGTTTTGTACCTGTTAAATTCAGAATGAAAGAACCAAACTTGGTTGTATGAGAAAGTATGTTCAGAAAGCGTGAATGTCAAAATGCAAAACCAAAAGGACATGATATACCAGTATATGCAAGACACTTAGTTTTCTCCTATCCTTTCTGACTTGGAAAAAGACAAAGGAAATGTGGAATTTGAAATTTTCTGTGTTATCTGCCCACCCCTTTTAAGATAATCTAGCATTAGAGCCCGTGCTCTCCCAATGGGCCAAGGGTAACGGAAAAAATGTATTTCTTTTGCTTATTGAGTCTTTGGCTGCTGTGAAGCTCATCATACACTAATTTGGCAGAGAGATAACATTCTCAAGAATACCCTAACAGAAAGAGAAGCAAATCCACCACATGAATTCAGCATAGTATAAAAACACATTGTCTGGCCATATCCACCAAGGAGATATCAAAAGAAAGGCAGAAAAAAGGATACTTGATGTGAGCAGACTGTTGTTTTTCTACTGCTGCTAGAAATATCATTCTGTAGCCAAAATGCTGGTTCATTTGTCAGACTGTATTAATAAGCCGCAGCTACTTCACAGACCAATCTCTAATCTACATTCCTCTCCTGGCAAATTTTAAAACCTTCACCATATTTTGGAGGATCAGAAAGTCTACTATCACTACACTTGATGACTTGTCAGCAGAAGGATTTGCCTTTTTATTGCAAAAACAGGCAACACACATACTTGATCACAAAGGATTTCACAAAGGTTTTCACAAAGGTTTCCTTTAGAAGTTATTTTTAAAAAGACAGCCTCTTTCCTTTCTCATTTCCCTCTGGAAAACCATTCACAAATTTGATCTTTTGTCTTCCAGATTTTCAAACATCTCTTGAATCTTTACAATGTCAGATTGATTCTGTCATTGAGTTTGAGAAGAAGTTAGTCTCTTCTTGATATCCTTATTTCACTATTCTATCTCAAAGTCTCTATTAAAAATCCTTTGAACTTATCATTTGTTCCTTTAACTTTAGAAATCATCTGACACAAAAGAATAACATATTCCCCCAGTATTTCTCACGCACCGAACCCTACCCTCCTCTGGCAGTTTGAGTACGCTGCAAGGACATACAGACCAGAAGAGACCAGCAAGTCGTTCTGCCAGATTCTACAGACCTCTTTCATCTGGTCACATCAGGTTTTGCCCTTACTCGTTTGGGAGCATGTCCTGGTTTCAGCCAGGATAGAGCTGGTTTTCTTCACAGAAACTAGTGTGAGACTGTGTTTTGGATTTGGGATGAGAAATTGTTGATAATGTGCTGATGTTTTGGGTTGTTGCTGAGCAGTCAAGGACAGTCCAGCTTCTTGTGCTGGCCTGCCAGCGAGCAGGCTGGGGGTGCACGGGGAGCTGGGAGGGGACACAGCCGGGACAGCTGACCCAGACTGGCCAAAGAGATATTCCCTACCATCCGACGTCATGCCCAGTACATAAACTGGAGTTGGCCGGGAGGCGGAAATCGCTGCTCGGGGACGGGCTGTCGATCATGGGGTGGTGAGCAATTGCTGTATTGGGCATCACTTGTTCTTGTACATTCCTTTGTTGGTATTATCATTGTTGATCCCTTCTTTCTTTCTGTCCTATTAAACCGTGTTTATCTCAACCCACAAGGTTTTTTTTTCCCAATTCTCTTCCCCATCTCACTGCGGGAGGGGGAGTGAGCGAGCGGCTGCGTGGTGCTTAGTTGTCAGCTGGGGCTAAACCACGACAGTCCTTTTTGGCGCCCAACGTGGGGCTCGAGGCTTGAGATAATAATGGTTGCAGGTCACAATATCAGTTTATTTAATTTGCATCATGCTCTCATCTTTGCTGTACATGTTAAGGATCAGTGTTGGTTTCTGCGGGCTGCTGCACTCTGCAATGATTAGTAACGTCTCGCCTGTGAGTTTTGTTTTTAGAGCACTGACCTTGAGCTTAATGTGGTATCATCTGAGCTCTGTACTAAAGCCGTTACTGTATTTTGGCTACTGTCTTGTGGAGACGATTAGCAATTGTACTTCTGCCTCTGAAAAGTTTTTTATGGAGGAAATGCAGAATGGTACCTTTGCTACCCTCTACCATAACGTTTCCTCCTTCATCACAATAATTTTTCAGTATTTTGAACACCCTTGGGTAGTTATAATACCTCTATTGCTACTTCTGGGGAACATTGTTTCGGTTTTGTCTAAGGTTAGCAAGCAATTTAAGAATATCACCCGGAGATCTGCCCCAAGGCTGGATAGTTATGAATGGCAGGGCGTGTGGAACAGCATGGGCAAATGCCTGGGGCGGTGGGCACCTCCGGTGTTTTGGAACTTCACTCCCGAACAAGTGCAGAATCCTGATAAACTAGCAGAATATTTGGAAGAAGTATGCTGTCAGCCTGGCAGCTCCAAGGAGACACAAATCATTGCCATGTGCTGGGGCCTGGCCCATGCCTACCAAACCCTATTTAACACTATGCAAAGGGGAGAGGGGCTCTCTGGGTCTGATGGCAATGTGGCAGGCACTGTGACTACTCCAACCCCTGCAACAGGCACTGTGACTGCTCCAACCCCCACGGCGGGCACTGTCACTACTCCAACCCCCACGGCGGGCACTGTAGCTACTCAGACTGTTGCAGCTGAACCAGAGAACCAGCCCATCCCAGTATCAGTTGCCCCTGTACAAAAGAAGAAATCTTGGAAGCGGAAGTCAGCTCGTTTAGTAAGGGACGAGGAAGATATTTCTAAGAAGGAGGCAGAGGAAGCGAGTGAGGAGGCAGAGTGCTCTGAAGCAGGGCCATCACAAGGACTGAAGAGGGAAGAGAGCAGGTCATCACTTGAAGAGGAGGAAGAGGAAGAACTCATAAAAGAGACGGTAACTACCCGATCTCTATCCCTGAGTGAATTGCGAGATATGCGAAAGGATTTCAGCCGTCGTCCAGGTGAACACATTGTCACCTGGCTGCTCCGATGCTGGGATAATGGGGCCAGTAGCCTGGAATTAGAGGGTAGGGAAGCCAAGCAGCTGGGATCCCTTTCTAGAGAAGGGGGCATTGACAAAGCAATTGGAAAAGGTGCACGAGTCCTCAGCCTCTGGAGACGACTCCTGTCAGGTGTGAAGGAAAGGTATCCCTTCAAGGAAGATGTTCTATGTCACCCAGGCAAGTGGACCACCATGGAGAAAGGTATCCAGTACCTGAGGGAGCTAGCTGTGCTGGAAGTGATTTATGGTGACTTGGACAATGGACAATCATCCAAAGACCCAGATGAAGTCAATTGCACGCGACCTATGTGGCGGAAGTTTGTACGGAGTGCACCATCATCATATGCCAACTCATTAGCAGTAATGGCCTGGAAGGACGGAGAGAGACCAACGGTGGATGAATTGGCTGGCCAACTCCGGCAATACGAAGAAAGTCTCTCTTCCTCCCTACGGGCCTGCGTCTCTGCTGTAGAGAAACTGTCCCAGGAGTTCCGGCAATTCAAAGAGGATATGCCCTACCCTCCACCCATACAGACCAGTGTCTCAGCCATTAGGAGTAAGCGCTCTTCTGTTCAAGAGAGAGGATATAGAGGATACACACCACGAGCCACCCTGTGGTTTCAGTTGCGTGACTATGGAGACGACATGAGGAGGTGGGATGGAAAACCTACCTTGACCCTAGAGGCACGAGTACACGAGCTGCAAGGAAAAACAATTACAAAAGGGGGTTCAGGTTCCTCGAGAAAAATCGTCGCTCCACTTTCCAGTGGGCAGCTTCCCAGAAAGAATAGAAGAGCTGATCTCACCTCTGATCCTCTTGAAGGGACTTCTGATTCCTATTTAGAAGAAGTGGATAACGAGTACTATGAACAGGACTAGAGGGGCCCTGCCTCCAGCCAGGCGGAGGAGAGGGACAACTGAGTTTATTGGACTGTGTGGATTAGATGGCCTGGCACATCAGACCCACAGGAATATAAGGCTTTAGTGGACACCGGTGCACAATGTACCCTGATGCCATCAAGCCATATAGGGGCAGAACCCATCTGTATTTCTGGAGTGACAGGGAGATCCCAACAGCTGACTGTGCTGGAGGCCGAAGTGAGCCTAACTGGGAATGAGTGGCAGAAGCACCCCATTGTGACTGGCCCGGAGGCTCCGTGCATCCTGGGCATAGACTACCTCAGCAGAGGGTATTTCAAGGACCCAAAAGGGTACCAGTGGGCTTTTGGTATAGCTGCCTTGGAGACGGAAGAAATTAAACAGCTGTCCACCTTGCCTGGTCTCTCAGAGGACCCTTCTGTGGTGGGGTTGCTCAGGGTCAAAGAACAACAGGTGCCGATTGCTACCACAACAGTGCACCGGCGGCAATATCGCACCAACAGAGACTCCCTGATCCCCATCCATGAGCTGATTCGTCGGCTGGAGAGCCAAGGAGTGATCAGCAAGGCTCGCTCACCCTTTAACAGCCCCATATGGCCAGTGCGAAAGTCTAACGGAGAGTGGAGACTGACAGTAGACTATCGTGGCCTGAATGAAGTCACGCCACCACTGAGCGCTGCCGTGCCGGACATGCTAGAACTTCAATATGAACTGGAGTCAAAGGCAGCCAAGTGGTACGCCACCATTGATATTGCTAACGCGTTTTTCTCAATCCCTTTGGCGGCAGAGTGCAGGCCACAGTTTGCTTTCACTTGGAGAGGTGTCCAATACACCTGGAATCGACTTCCCCAGGGGTGGAAACACAGCCCTACCATTTGCCATGGGCTGATACAAACTGCACTGGAACAGGGTGAAGCTCCAGAGCATCTGCAATACATTGATGACATCATCGTATGGGGCAACACAGCAGAAGAAGTTTTCGAGAAAGGGAAGAAAATAATTCAAATCCTTCTGAAAGCTGGTTTTGCTATAAAACAAAGTAAAGTCAAGGGACCTGCACAAGAGATCCAGTTTTTAGGAATAAAATGGCAAGATGGATGTCGACATATCCCAACGGATGTGATCAACAAAATAACAACTATGTCTCCACCAACTAGCAAAAAAGAAACACAAGCATTTCTGGGCGTTGTGGGTTTCTGGAGAATGCATATTCCAAATTACAGTCTGATTGTAAGCCCTCTTTATCAAGTGACCCGGAAGAAGAACGGTTTTAAATGGGGCCCTGAGCAATGACAAGCCTTTGAACAAATCAAACAGGAGATAGTTCATGCCGTAGCCCTCGGGCCAGTCCAGGCAGGACAAGATGTTAAAAATGTGCTCTACACGACACCCGGGGAGAATGGCCCTACCTGGAGTCTCTGGCAGAAGGCACCAGGAGAGACTCGAGGTCGACCTCTAGGGTTTTGGAGTCGAGGATATAGGGGATCTGAGTCCCGCTATACTCCAACTGAAAAGGAGATACTGGCAGCATATGAAGGAGTTCGAGCTGCCTCAGAAGTGGTTGGTACTGAAGCACAGCTCCTCCTGGCACCCCGACTGCCGGTGCTGGGCTGGATGTTCAAAGGGAGGGTCCCCGCTACACATCATGCAACTGATGCTACATGGAGTAAGTGGGTTGCGCTTATTACACAGTGGGCTTGAATAGGAAACCTTAATCGCCCGGGAATCTTGGAAGTGATCATGCACTGGCCAGAAGGCAAAGATTTTGGAATACCACCAGAAGAGGAGGTGGCACGTGCTGAAGAGGCTCCACCATATAATGAACTGCCAGAGAACGAAAGGCAATATGCCCTGTTTACTGATGGGTCCTGTCGTATTGTAGGCAAACATCGAAGGTGGAAAGCTGCTGTATGGAGCCCTATACGACGAGTTGTAAAAGCTGCTGAAGGACAAGGTGAATCAAGTCAGTTTGCGGAGGTGAAAGCCATCCAGCTGGCTTTAGATATTGCTGAACGAGAAAAATGGCCAGTACTCTATCTTTATACTGACTCATGGATGGTGGCAAATGCTCTATGGGGGTGGCTACAGCAATGGAAGCAGAGCAACTGGCAACGCAGAGGCAAGCCCATCTGGGCTGCTGAATTGTGGCAAGATATTGCTGTCCGACTAGAGAATCTAGTCATAAAAGTACGCCATGTAGATGCTCACGTACCCAAGAGTCGGGCCACCGAAGAACATCAAAACAACCATCAGGTGGATCAGGCTGCTAAGATTGAAGTGGCTCAGGTGGATCTGGACTGGCAACATAAGGGTGAATTATTTATAGCTCGGTGGGCCCATGACACCTCAGGCCATCAGGGAAGAGATGCAACATATAAATGGGCTCGGGATCGAGGGGTGGACCTGACCATGGATGCTATTGCACAGGTTATCCATGAATGTGAGACGTGTGCTGCGATCAAACAAGCCAAGCGGTTAAAGCCCATCTGGTATGAAGGACGATGGTTGAAATATAAATATGGCGAGGCCTGGCAGATTGACTATATCACACTTCCACAAACTCGCCAAGGCAAGCGCTATGTGCTTACCATGGTGGAAGCAACCACCGGATGGCTGGAAACATACTCTGTGCCCCATGCCACCGCCCGGAACACTATCCTGGGCCTTGAAAAGCAAGTCTTATGGCGACATGGCACCCCCGAAAGAATTGAGTCAGACAATGGGACTCATTTTCGAAACAACCTCATAGACACCTGGGCCAAAGAGCACGGCATTGAGTGGGTGTATCATATCCCCTATCATGCATCAGCTTCCGGAAAAATTGAACGATACAATGGACTGTTAAAGACTACCCTGAGAGCAATGGGTGATGGGACATTCAAACATTGGGATAAACATTTAGCAAAAGCCACCTGGTTAGTCAACACTAGGGGATCTACTAATAGAGCCGGCCCTGCCCAATCAAAACTTCTACGTACTGTAGAAGGGGATAAAGTCCCTGTGGTGCATGTGAGAAATATGCTGGGGAAGACAGTCTGGGTTACTCCTGCCTCAGGCAAAGGCAAACCCGTTCGTGGGATTGCCTTTGCCCAGGGACCTGGGTGCACTTGGTGGGTAATGCGGAAGGATGGGGAAGTCCGATGTGTACCTCAAGGAGACTTGATTTTGGGTGAAAACAGTCAATGATTTGAATTGTATTATGTTAATTGTTCAGAATGACATTACTACTATGGTTGCTATCTACCATATCAATGGTATAGTAAGAATCACCCAGACTGATGAAGAATGAGCTTCACTGAAACCAAGTGACGTGCAGCAGTGATGGAACCAGAACTGTCTTCAGCAGCTTGCGCCCAACAAATCCCTCGAGACCGACATCTTCGACCTGCAGATCATGGACATGGACCGTGCCAGATGACAATCGAACACTACATACCATCTCTCCTGCCCTGGGAGGCTACTATGATGGAGTCATGGACTGACTAAACTCCACAGACATTTTAAAGTGATGGCCCATGGACTAAGAAAGTGATATCTGTGTATATATATTAAAAGACAAGAAGAGTAAAAATGAATAATTAGAATGTATTGAAAAGTATAGGACCTGGGCATGACGTAAATGGTATGGAATAAGGGGTGGATACTGTCCTGGTTTCAGCCAGGATAGAGCTGGTTTTCTTCACAGAAACTAATGTGAGACTGTGTTGTGGATTTGGGATGAGAAATTGTTGATAATGTGCTGATGTTTTGGGTTGTTGCTGAGCAGTCAAGGACAGTCCAGCTTCTTGTGCTGGCCTGCCAGCGAGCAGGCTGGGGGTGCACGGGGAGCTGGGAGGGGACACAGCCGGGACAGCTGGCCCAGACTGGCCAAAGAGATATTCCCTACCATACGACGTCATGCCCAGTACATAAACTGGAGTTGGCCGGGGGGCGGAAATCGCTGCTCGGGGACGGGCTGTCGATCATGGGGTGGTGAGCAATTGCTGTATTGGGCATCACTTGTTCTTGTACATTCCTTTGTTGGTATTATCATTGTTGATCCCTTCTTTCTTTCTGTCCTATTAAACCGTGTTTATCTCAACCCACGGGTTTTTTTTTTTCCCAATTCTCTTCCCCATCCCACTGCGGGAGGGGGAGTGAGCGAGCGGCTGTGTGGTGCTTAGTTGTCAGCTGGGGCTAAACCACGACAGAGCATCAGTACCGATGGCAGTTGATACCTGTGAGGAATATCAGACTTACCATTTTGAGCCCCGTTGCTCCAGAGAAAGCCCTCCCACTACCCAGACAAATCTGGTCCTTAGCTGTAGAGAAATGAGGTCGGTTGCCGTATGCACAGGCTGATGAATAACAATGGATTACTTTGCCTTGCAAGGGCCATCAGAAATAACCTGTACAATTACCCTTGACATGGTTGCTTAGACAGAAGATGATCAGCACAACACAAAACATTTCCAAGTACATCAAGAGGGACACTGAGATAACTTTTTCTTGGAGGCAGAAGAAATGAATTAATTTCATGCAGTTCATTCGGTCTCTGTCAGCAAAACTCCTGCTACAGACATCCACCAGATCTATGCAACACCAGCCACAGGCCTTACCTCCCCAGTTACTGCTTCTTACCACATAGAGCCTCCACCTGTCACTTGAGGTAGGCTTTTTTTGTTACTCGGATGCACTGTATCAGGGAATATAAAGCCAATTACCAACAAACAGCTTCCCTCTGGATGACCACAGCAGCAGGCAAGGAGCTGGTGGATCCACTGCAGTATCTTTATGGCTATGGTGTTGTTATATAGTGACCATAGTTTTTTTAGTGACTGCAGAATCTCCAGTAACAGTTGGAGATTTAAGGTTGAATATAAGCAACAGCCAAAATCAGAAGGCACAAAATACCAGTTCCTCCGTTTCCCAGGTTTGTTGCTTGTTGAAAAAGAAAACTATGGTGCTAGTAGTCCCATCCATCCTTTGAGACCTTCACTATCTTCTCACACCTACCTGCTTCCAACCAATTTGACAGCTTGCCTAATTTATGAGACGGTTGCATCAGTGTTTCTACTCTTTCCTTTTTAGCTGTTCAGCACACTCACTTCAGTGCTCCTTGTCAAATCTCTTTCAGGATCAAAACTCAGAATGTAAGATGTGGACATCTCTATATTTCAAATCTGAGCCTAAATTGGAGACTAAAACTAAATAAAAGAGAAAGTCAAAATTCAAATTAAAATTTACCTAAGAAGGAAAGACATCATTCTGTACCAAATGTTGGAGCATTGATAGTCAGTGGTGAGAACTAGCAAAAAATTCCATGGGATTTTGGAACTAGTTGATACTAGTTGGCTGTACAAAGCTAGCTGGTCTTTCATTGCAAAAACTTACATTCTAGTAACAAAACATATAATACTGCAAATCTGGACCAAAGGGACCTATGAACCTACTCCTGCTCTCACTGTAAGGGGCTGAAACATACCAGGTTTTAACTTCAATGTAGATGAGTGGTGCTATTAGTCTACTACATCATACTTCATTGCAGTCTAACACTGTTTGCAAAGAGGGAAAAAAGCTCTCATGAAAATTGTGAGAAATAGAAATATTCCCTTCAAAAAAAGTCCTGTAGCTTTGTCCTTCATTTAAGCCTTCTCTCAGGACTCCAGGTTCTTACATGTAGTTTCCCCCTGACTCAAATTATGCTTACGACTCAGACCATACTGAAGATGCCTCTGATATTGACAAGGTTCCTTTTTTAAGTTGTATTAATTATTTTGGTAGTTTGCCTATTGCTGAAATAACTGAAGATTTCAACTTCATATGCATTTCTTTGCACCAAGATAGGATGAGTTCATGAATAAATTTACTTCTGTATTTCTTCCTAAAATAAAAAGATGTAAGTTCTCTCTCTCTCTCTGCTTTGAATATGCACAGACCACTTTGCTGAAATTGTCTTGGGATATCTGAGAATTGAATATAAATAATTTATTAATTTTCACTGGCTAAAGACTAAATCACAGGGTTCTTCTCCTACCCCCTATCCACACTAGTCTTTGGTGGTTAGAAGCTGAGTGAACTTATAGATAATATATCATTATCTGATTTTTTCTTGTAACTAGTAGTGTAACTAAAAGGGAACTAAAAAGTTATTTAGAATGAAAAGGAAAATTTGAAGGGAAAAGATTAGTTTTTATGCAGTCTCCTGAAAGGTCACTGCTGAGTAGCTCAAACTTAAACAACCTAAAGGAATTTAGGGTTTTGTTATCTTTGTATTGCTCCAAACTTAAATCCAGAAGGACAGTGCTTAGTGCATGGTAAAAAGGTGGGTTTCACCACCCTGCAACAGAGCCCCCATTTCTGTACCTGACCTCTCAGAGAGTATGAGAGTAGTGCAGAGGGAACAGTCAGTGGAAGCCCTCATCCCCAGCAAAGATGAAAACAGAGAAAATAATATATGCCTGCAAAATTTACACAGAAAAAAATAAAATTTAACTTTAAGATGCATTTCATTGGAGTAATTTCAGGGCTAGAATCCTATTTTAGGGCGGAATGTCTAAACTTGCCTATGAACAATGATAGTATAAGAAAAGTAAGCTGACAGATCTGAGCAAGGAGGCATTGCAAGGTAGTAGGCTGGTGCTAAAGCACTATCCTCCTTACACATGCCCACATATTCTTGAAGACTCTGGTATTCTTGTATTTGGAGGCTAGTTTTTGTGATCATTCACTAGTGAAAGAAAACATATTTGTATCCTTATTCAAATGGCTTGCCAGAAACTGTAAATCTGAACTGTCTCTGCCCAGCAAAGGATGATGTGGCTCTCTAACTGCTGTCTGATCAATTATTTTTAAATGGCACACACCAGCTTTCATTTTACCCTAACAGGAGCTGGTTACAGATCAAGAGGAATAAACTTTCCTTGACCTCATTAAAGTTTAGAGTTGTAGAGCACATCATCAAGCTGTACTCCCCAACTAGACTTTAGTGGGTTTAAAGAAAGACTTCAAAGAGGTTAGAAATCATTTATTTCAATGTATCTGGATTGGCATCATACTTTCTAATCATTAGAGCAGATAAAGCAGCAGCACGATCTCATGCACTTCATGGCATTTATTGTTAGGAAAGGCCCCAAGAAAGGAGCAAATAAAAACAATTTCTTAAAAGTTATTGAAGTCAGATTGTAGTAAAACGCAGTTTTAGAGAACAGTGGGAGATATCAACAGGAAATGTGATAACAGGGAGCAGTGGGAATTCATTTTGTAGGTAAGCTGTTGTAACTTCCATCTGCATTGCCATTAGAGAAAACCATCCTAAAGTTGTTTACTACAGGCACCCCATGCCCAGAGGTTCAGTGAACACTGTCTAGGAAAGAGGGTTAGGACTTGTTAGGGTCAATAAAAGGTGAAGGGTTTACAGTGCCTGAAATACAGTAAGTGTCCGAATTTGATTTCTAAAGCCAATCCTTTTGCATCCTGAATTAGACTATATTTTTTTTCCACTGGGCATTTCTTATGATATTTTTAGTTTTTCTAGTAACAGAAGATAACAGCTTGGGTAATAAAAAATTCATTTCTCATGTGTTAGTGACAACCAGATGTTCAGTTCTAGGCAGTGAGAAGAAAGAAAAGCAATGGCAGGCATGAAAAAAAAAATGTCCTTAGAACTTCAAGCACCCTGATTTCTCTTCCTCTGCATGAGTGTCACTATTTGATGTAGGGACTTCTATTATATATTACTTAGGCAGAAAAGAATAGGAAATACCTTATGTCATATTCACTAAAATACATGTATTTGAGTCTAGCAACTTTGAAAAAGTGATTGCTTTTTGAGTATGCAAGCACCACAGATATAAAATATTTTTGTTATCTTCCCCCCCACCCAGTATTAAATAACCATATCAGAACGGCATTCTTTTGCATTTCTTGCACAGATGATGGTTGATCTTTTTTCATTAATAACTATAGCTTCAATTCTCTAAGAACCTTGGCTTTACATCCCAAAGGAACAGAATCAGTCTAAAGAAAAGGTAAAACATGAAAAAGTGAGAATTAATATTTCCCTATGAATAAGGCAAATAGCTCTACTAAGCCTTTTCAGTGCTCCAAACTCTGAGAATATGTTGGCACTGAGCGTTTCTTCCACGTTGGATCAAAGTTGTCCCCATTTCCCATTTCCTGCTAAA
Organism: Phaethon aethereus; assembly: GCF_964289735.1. Taxonomy (NCBI): domain Eukaryota; kingdom Metazoa; phylum Chordata; class Aves; order Phaethontiformes; family Phaethontidae; genus Phaethon; species Phaethon aethereus. Next base: position 59,780,256 of record NC_138576.1, read on the forward strand.
GACTAGAATATTGAAGATATGTTAGCCTTAAGTGACTGTATTTATTCACCCAGTCTGGATAACAGATTGTGTCACTCACTATTTCTTCTCCCTGCCAACTCATTTTGCAGTCCGCTGGTACAAAGAGTTTGTTGGTGGAGATGGAGTTTCGCCAAAATGGTCGTTACTGGCCATCAGCAGCTGCTCACCGTGCTGCACACAGGCTGGAGAAAACAGGGGAGGGATTTCCAACTCCCTGTCACAGATACGCAGTACAGCTTGTGGCTGAGACCTTCACGAAAGATCAGCCTATATTAGACGTGTTAAAAGATCCTCAGTGAATGGGAAATCTGGGAAAAAAACAGGCATAGGCCACTTTATTTCTCTGTTTTGAGCCAAGGGTAGGATAAAGTGTAACTTACAGTGGTAATTCTCAAGCAGGAGGATCAGTACTATGGAACCATGGCAGGTAGCTTGATACTGAGTGGCCTTTGACAGCCCTTGAACAGAAGGGATTGACTTAATTTAAAAAAACGATGTCCCCTGACCTCCTGGTTGGACTAAAAATCAAGATCCAAGAAATGCTACAGGAGCCTGAGAAAGGAGGATTTGCTCTCCTTGGCAATCATATTATGCATGTAAAAGAACAGCACTAGTATATATGTTCTGGAAGTCTTTCAAAGGACTGTTAGAAATGGTATGGAATTAACAATTGAATGCCAATTCTGAAGACGACTAAAAATCTTTATAGATTTCCAGTTACATACTAATCTGGGGATTTATAATAGCCAATAATAAGACCCTGGATACCTTTGGCACTCCTAGAAGATAGCCAGAAATGATGCTTGCACTCTTCCAGTGATCCCCACTATGGGTAGGGAGATGGCCCAGGTCAATCCCGTGCCTGCCATACTCTCTCTGCCTCTGTCCCCAACATAGCACAGACTGATGTAAAGTTTATAGAAAGCCTGCCTGCTTCTGTTTTCCCTAGTTTCAGTCACAGGAATTGTCCTCAACTTGGACCTAGAGTTTTCATAGCCCTTTTATATGACTAACCTCCATCTCTACCTGAAAATCATGGAATAAAATTTGGGATGAGCTCCTGTCAAATAGCCAAGATTTACTTTTCTTCCTCTTGTTTTTCTCAATTATCTTTTTTTCTTTTTTATTTAAAACATAAAGGAATTAATATTCACAGACTGGAATATGCCATTTTTGTTATAATTATGTTAGATTAACAGTCTTATGTTATTTCCTATATATTAATGGATTAACTATTTTCATGATCAATTAACATTATATCAAATCAAGTAAAATACAAGGTAAAAATAGATATAGATCTCAAAAAGTACATGGAAATGTCTAAATAAGAATGCAAGAAAAGAAAATGAAAAAGAACTTTTAGGAAACTTCCTTAAATGTAAGTATCAAAAAAGGAAAAATAATTAAGCAATGACACACAACAGGGAGCTTGATTATCCCATGATAATAATTCCCCCAAGCCTTCCCAGCAATTTTCAATCCAAGATATAAATAACATCACAGTAAATGCTAAAGGCTGAGTTTCACATTCATTTCCATATTATCATTGTGCAGATCTTAAGGGATGAATTCCTGACAATGTCCATCATGTCCTTCTGCAATATGAGCAAAATTTTAGATGGGGATCTGAAAATAGTTTTAGAGAGAAAAATATTCAGAATTTTTTTAAACAAATCTTGGAATAGAAGCAGCTGTTATTATGGAAAATCTCACACCTTCTTTCATATGCAAAGGCTAAAAAATATATTTCCACCTCTGAATCATATTTATGAGAATACCAGAGCTCTAATAATACTCATCATATTTCCATTAGTGTTTATATTTTGTACCCAGATTACAAAAGAACATTGTGTGGCAGGTGGAAAGAATATAGATTAAAAATATGTTAAACAGTAATTCATAGGGCTGTCTATGAGCTTTGGGAATTTCTTCTAATCAAGAAAAATTAGTGATTTTTCAATCATTTAAGACAAATGATAGGAAGAGGTAAAGGTTTTTAATAGCTGGAAGGAATAAGAAACATTTGCCATTAGAGAAGCAGGTTTCGGAGAGGATTTTATATACAAACTATGTTTTAGTACTTCTTACTAGCATATATTTCCATCCTCAAATTCAGTGCTCTCAATTTAAATAACAAGGTAAGGCAGCCATAAATACATGCTGGGAAGGCATCATGACAAACTGGAACTCCTTAGAGGCACAGCTTACCATGTGTGATCAAACTTGATGTATCCTAATTAATATACAGTCTCAGTAGCTTTCAGAGACAATTTTTGACAGGGTCCAGTGGTCCTGTTATCATTTTTCAACTTGCATCTCATGCATGGAGATATGAAAGGTAGCCCCACTCATTTGGTTGAAGTTTCTTCTTTCAGCAAAGATGCCAGAAGAGACTATATCTTCCAATTCTAAAATTATACTTTTGTACCAGAACAGAAGTCCACCCAGAAACAATGATTCTGTATAGCTGTATATAACTTATGAAGACACTTTTCATATTCTCAGCCAAGACATGACACTGAACAATCATGAGTAACAAAAAATAAAGTGTGGAAAATATGCAATATCAGTCATAAAAATCTCAGTCATAATTTGTATGTCTCTCACAGGTTGTTTTTGATCAGTGGTTCTCAAAGCTCTGGCTCATAGAATCATAGAATCATAGAATAGTTTGGGTTGGAAGGGACCTTTAAAGGCCATCTAGTCCAACCCCCCTGCAATAAGCAAGGACATCTTTGACTAGATCAGGTTGCTCAGAGTCCCGTCCAGCCTGACCTTGAACGTTTCCATGAGATAACATTACTGGCTGCCATTTTCAGGCATGAGAAACAAAACCATAGAGACAAATATATATTTACCAAGATCATCAACTGCTAAACAACAGAATTTGGAATACAAACCGTATTTCTTGGGTCTCACACCATCACACTGGTTCTAGTTATTTCTTTGATCACCTCTATACTCTTCAATAACATTTAAGAGAAATGCTTTATTGTCTATAGTTCAGATTATCCAGTAAGAACTAGGTGCATTTGATATTTCATTAGAGTGTTAACCTTGTTACTGGATCAAATCCACTCACAAATTATTTCCATTTTTTTCCTCAAAACACATGCTTATTTTCCTTTGTAAGTTTTAAAGAAAAACAGTTCAAAAATACTCAGAAAACAATTTTAAATAATCACAGGAGGAACATAATTTCCTGTTGCAAAGACATCCACTTACCTTCAGCTATTCTTTTTCTATTCTTATAACATGCCAGATGTTAATTTGGCTCACAACCCCTTGCATACAGCCGTATTGCAAGTTTAATCAAGTGATTAAGAGAGCTGTTATTTCATTAGTGCATCCTTTTACTGATCATTGTGACACATTAGTCATAGATAAAACGAGTATCAGAGGCTTGCTTTAAAATTTCTGCATCGTGGTTTCAATTGCAACAACACTTTTCTTGCCTTTCAACCTGCAAAAATATCATTGTTCTAAACAATCTCGTTTAGCAACTCTTCCATCTCTGTATAAAGGGCCTTTCATTCGAGAGCAGTAACTATTCTTTGTGTCTCTTTTTACAAGGAAGGAGGGAAGGAGGGAAGGAGGGAAGGAAGGAAGGAGGGAAGGAGGGAAGGAGGGAAGGAAGGAGGGAAGGAAGGAGGGAAGGAGGGAAGGAGGGAAGGAGGGAAGGAGGGAAGGAGGGAAGGAAGGAGGGAAGGAAGGAGGGAAGGAGGGAAGGAGGGAAGGAGGGAAGGAAGGAAGGAAGGAAGGAAGGAAGGAAGGAAGGAAGGAAGGAAGGAAGAAGGAAGGAAGGAAGGAAGGAAGGAAGGAAGGAAGGAAGGAAGGAAGGAAGGAAGGAAGGAAGGAGGGAAGGAAGGAAGGAAGGAAGGAAGGAAGGAAGGAAGGAAGGAAGGAAGGAAGGAAGGAAGGAAGGAAGGAAGGAAGGAAGGAAGGAAGGAAGGAAGGAAGGAAGGAAGGAAGGAAGGAAGGAAGGAAGGAAGGAAGGAAGGAAGGAAGGAAGGAAGGAAGGAGAGAGAGAGAAAGAAAGACAGAAAGAGACAGAAAGAGACAGAAAGAGACAGAAAGAGAGAGAGAGAGAAAGAAAGAGAGAGAGAGAAAGAAAGAGAGAGAGAAAGGGAGAGAGAAAGGGAGAGAGAGAAAGATAGAGAGAAAGAGGGAAGAAAGAGAGAGAGAAAGAGAGAGAGGGAAAGAGAGAAGAGAGAGAGAAGAGAGAAAGAGAGGGAAAGAGAGAAAAGGAGAGAGAGAGAAAGAGAGAAAGAGAGAGAGAAAAGAGAGAGAGAGAGAAAG